>NC_080163.1:139443466-139764403 GCF_950295315.1 Erinaceus europaeus | reverse complement strand
CCATGAGTCCACTGCTCCTAAAGGCTTCCCCCCCTTTTGTTTCCCTTGTTGTTGCAGTTATTATTGTTGTTACTGATGTCATTGTTGTTGGATAGGACAGAGAGAAATGGAGAGAGATGGGGAAGACAGAGGGAGGGAGAGAAAAATAGACACCTGCATACCTGCTTCACCGTTTGTGAAGTGACCCTCCTGCAGGTGGGGAGCTGGGGGCTTGAACCAGGATCCCTGTGCCGGTCCTTGCACTTCACGCCATGTGTGCTTAACCCGCTGCATTACCGCTGAGGACCCCCCCCCCAATCCTTCATTTCTTTTGTTTTTGTTTTTCTGTACTGCTGGGTCCTCACACATGCATGATTCCACTACTCTTCTCTTGGACTGATGTTTTCATTCCTCTTTTAAAAATATTTTTATTTATCTATGTTATTTATTTATTTTGGGTAGTGACAGAAGATGAGAGGGAAATGGGAGATGGGGTGGGGAGAGAAAGAGAGACACTTGCAGCACTACTTCACCACTTGTGAAGCTTTCTCCTTGCAAGAGGACTTGGGTCCTTGCACATGGTAATGTATGCACACTTAACCAGGTGTGCCACTACCCAACCCCTATTTCTCTTATTTCAGCTAGAGAGAGGGGCAAACGCCAGAAGAAGAAGAAGCTATAGAGAGGAAGAAAGGGAGAAAGTTTATTTTTATCTCCAGAGTTATTGCTGGAGCTCAGTGCCTGCATTACGTATCCTGGAGGCTATTCTTTCCCTCTTGTTTATCATTGTTGTTATGATTGTTGTTATTGCTGTCATTGTTGGATAGGACAGAGAGAAATTGAGAGAGGAAGGGGGAGAGAAAGATAGACACCTGCATACGTTCTTCATCGGTGGTGAAGTGACCCCCCTGCAAATGGGGAGCTGGGGGTTTGATTTGGGACCCTTACTCTGGTCCATGTGCTTTGTGCCATGTGCGCTTAACCCGCTGCGCTACTATCCGGCCCCCCGAAAGAGAGAGATCTTATAGCACTCCTCTGCCATCTCTTGTTTCTCCTAGTGCTCCCATGTGGTGCCAGGACACAGATCTGGGCATGGTAAGATGCACGTTCTACCATGCAAGCTATCTCTCAATCTCGTGTTATCCATCTTAAAAATCCTACACCAGAACCCAGCTGTCACTAACCTCTGCCTTTTTCTTTTTCTCTTTCTTTCTTTCTTTCTTTCTTCTCTTTCTATCTTTTTTTTCTTTCTTTTTTTTGGGCATCCTATAAGTGCTGAGGTCAGATGAACTTTTTCTTCTTTTTTAAATTTTAAACTTAATTTTATTTGATAGGTATTTCGGGAGATGGTGCAGTGGATAAAGTGTTGGACTCTCAACCATGAGGTCCTTAGTTCAATCCCCCACAGCACTTGTACCAGAGTGATGTCTGATTCTTTCTCTTCTCAGCCTTCTCATTAATAAATAAGTTAAAAAATATTTATTTGATAGAACACAGATTAGTTGGAAGGGAGAGGGAGATAGAGAGACACCTGCAGCCCAGCTTCACCACTCATGAAGCAACCTCCCTTCAGGTGGGGGCTGGGGGCTTGAACCTAGGTCCTTGTGCATAGTAATATGTGCACTTAATCAGGTGAGCCACCACTTGGCCCCCAAAGAAACTTTTTTTTTAATTATTTATTTCCTTTTGTTGTCCTTGTTTTATTGTTGTAGTTATTGAGTTATTGATGTTGTCATTGTTGGATAGAGGAGGGGAAGAAAGAAAGGGGGAGAGAAAGAGAGACACCTGCAGACCTGCTCCATCACCTGTGAAGCGACTCCCCTGCAGGTGGGGAGCTGGGGGCTTGAACCAGGATCCTCTCACTGGTTCTTGCACTCTGCGCCACCTGCGCTTAACCCACTGCGTTACCGCCCAACTCCCCCAAAGAAACTTTTTAAAAAATTATTTATTTATTGGATAGAGATATCCGTAAATTTAGAGGGAAGGGAGTGAGGCACCTGCAGCACTGCTTCATCACAAAGCTTTCCCCCTGCAGGTGGGAAACCGGGGCTAGAGCTCAGGTCCTTTGGCATTGTAACATGTGCTTAACCAGCTGTGCCACCACCCGGCCCCCAGACAACTCTTTATGTACTTGTGTTTCCTTTGTTTCATTAGTCAACAAGAAGAAGAAGAAGGAGTGTTTCTACTTGAGGATATGTAAATGATAGAGATGAGTAATTTGCTTAGAATATTATCCTATGGACATAAGGTAGTGGAATTAGAACTCTGACTCTGCATCTCATTTTCTTTCTGCAACGTGGATCAGCAGCTTCTCCCTCAAATGACCCCAAGCAGATTGCTGTTTTTTAAAGGTATCGCTTGTTTCCCTTGTTGAGTTGCCAGCTGTCAGAGTACTTTCAGCAGTCCTTATATCTGTAGTTAATGTGCTCTCTAATGAGAACTAAGGTGTTGCCAAAGGCTACCTTTGTTTCCTAGTCAAATTAGTTCCCTGTATCTTTGGTATATTTTTGTTGTTATTGTGTGGTGAAACTAAAGCCTCACACATGAGCAAGTTCACTGCTCTAGGCCTCTATTTTTTTCCCTCCCCTTTTGTTGTCCTTGTTGTAGCCTTGTGGTTATTATTGTTGTTGATGTCATTTGTTGTTGGATAGGACAGAGAGAAATGGAGAGAGGAGGGGAAAACAGAGAGAGGGAGAGGAAGACAGACACCGCAGACCTGCTTTACTGCCTGTAAAGGGACTCCCCTGCAAGTGGGAAGCTGGGGGCTCAAACCGGAATCCTTACTCCGGTCCTTGCGCTTTGTGCCACGTGCACTTAACCTGCTACACTACTGCCCGACCCCCAGGCCTCTATTTTTTATTTATTTATTTATTTATTTATTTATTTATTTATTTATTTATTGCATAGAGATAACCAGAAATTAAGAGGAAGAGAGACAAACACCTGCAGCACTGCTTCACCACTCTCAAAGCTTTTCCCCTTCAGGTGGGTACTAGGGTCTTTAACCCTGGTCCTTGCACATTGTAATGTGTACTCAAACAGCTGTGCCACCACCCAGCCCCTAGGCCTCTATTTCTCACTAAGATGGATAGGAGAGGGAGAGGAACCCTACCACTGAAGCTTCCTCCATTGCCATAGTGTCTCCCATGTAGTAGCAGGGCTTTAACCTGGGCAGTGTGTATGACAATGCAGGCATCCTGAATAGTGGGCTATCTCCTTGGCCTTTGGATATACTACTGTACAGAGCCCCAGGTCAGATGTTGGCTAGGATGGCCTATCTTCTCTGAGTTGTATTCCTTTTGAAATCAGAGGCCTTATAGTAATAGCTCCCCCTTTTTGTTGCATGTGTCTATAATATTATAATATAAAATATTATAATATTTTCAGAGACATGAATCCAGAACTCCAATATACAGAAAGGTAAAGCATACTTGTATAGGTTAATTCCAGTGTGTGAGGGGGGTTGTGAAAGGCCACAACTCACTTTTCTTTTGCCAGAGTACTGCTCAGCTCTGCCTTTTGGTGGCATTAGGGATTAAACCTAGGACCTTTGGTGCCTCTGACATGAAAGTCTATTTATGTAACCAATACACTATTTCCCCAGCTCACATAGCTCACTCTATCTCTTTGTCTGTTTGGGTTTAGACTGCCTGGTTTCATTTCCCAGTTTTTCTTCTTGCTGGCCATGTAGTGTAAATATTTCCATGCACTATTTTCATTTGGAAATTAAAGTAATTTTTCCTTTAGGAAGTTGTTACTGCCTCTGGGGCCAGGAAGTGGCACTCCTGGTTCAGCACAGGTTACCATATGCAAGAATCATATTCTAGCCTTTGGTCTCTACCTGTAGGGGGAAACTTCATAAGTGGTGAAGCATTGCTGAGAATGACTATCTCCCTCTCTCTCCCCCTCTGTCTCAGTTTCTCTGTCCTATCAAAGAAATGAAAGAAAGAAAAGTTTTTATCCTTGTTCTTGAGATTGTGAACATGCAACCGTGGCACAAGATCTGCCATATAGCATTCACTGAATAGATGAAGCTTGGCAGGGAAATAGTTCAGGTGCTGGGGGCTAGGTGGTGGCACACTGGGTTAAATGTACATAGGACGAACATAAGGACTTGTGCAAGGATCCTGATTCGAGTCCCTAGCTCCCTACCTGTAGGGGAGGACACTTCACAAGCGATGAAGCAGGTCTGGAGGTGTCTCTCTGCCTCTCTCCCTCTCTACCTTCCCCTCCCCTCTCAATTTCTGTCCTATCAAAAAAAAAAAAAATTGAAAAAATGGCCACAGGAACAGTGGATTTGTAGTATAGGCACTGAGCCCCATCAATATCCCTAGAGGCAAAAAAAAAAGAGAGAGAGAGAGAGAAAGGAAGGATGGAAGGAAGGGAGGGAGGGAGGAAAGAAGGAAGAAGGAAAGAAAAGAAAAAGAAAGAGGGAGGGTGGAGGGTAGATAGCATAATGGTTATGCAAGCAGACTCTCATGCCGGAGGCTCCAAAGTCCCAGGTTCAATCCCCCACACCACCATAAGCCAGAGCTGAAAAGTGCTCTGGTAAAAAAAGAAAAAAGAAAGAAAAAGAAAGAGGGAACTAAGCGCACATGGCACAAAGTGCAAGGACCTGCATAAGGATGCTGGTTCAAGCCCCCGGCTCCCCACCTGCAAGGGAGTCGCTTCACAGGCGGTGAACCAGGTCTGCAGGTGTCTTATCTTTCTCTCTTCCTCTCTGTCTTCCCGTCCTCTCCATTTCTTTCTGTCTATCCAACAATGATGACATCAATAACAACAATAATAATAACTACAGCAATAAAACAACAAAAGGGCAACAACAGGTAATAAATATTTTTTAAAAAAGAAAGAAAGAAAAGCAGTGGAAAGAAATAGTTCAGATGCCTGGGTCTATCCTTGGTGCTGCATGTACCAGAGTGGTACTCTGGCGTATCTCTACATTTCATTCTTACTTGTGTAATTTTCTATGTCACATGAAATAAAAATTTAACTTTTTTAAAAAGTTAATTAGTGAAGCTAATTCCTTTTACCAGTGTCTGGAAATATGTGGAAGCCAGATTTGGGTGAATTTTAGGAAGGACTTTTCTACCACAAAAAACATTGAGAGTGGGCTAGAACTGTCTATAGAGGATGTGGGAGGTGGAGGTGAAGGTTGGATTGGTAGGGTCTTCTGAAGTCTGGTGGTCCTATACCCTGTTGTTGAGAAGTGTAACAGATGACATACTTAGATAAAATCTGGGCCAGGGCTAGGTGATTACTCACCTCTTATCTGTCCCTGCATGGCTCAGGCCTAACCTCACTGCGGATTGCTAAGACTCAGCCCCTCATAGTCAGGAACTCTATGTAGTTGACTTTGGAAGGAGAGGCCCCAGAATATGGTCTTGACACTCCCCCCTCCCCCGTGACTTGTAACAGCCATGGTCTGACCCTGCCCTGAATACCAGGCCTCCCCTGTGTCAGGTGCTTCTCCCCAGGATCAGCTGTCCAGCTTGGCCTCAGCATAGGCAGCTGTATAGGAGGGGCCAGTCTGAGTGGTGGCAGCTGTTCCCAATCCCTTGGGAAAGGCAGGACCAGGACAGTAGGGGCAACAATCTTAGGGCACTGTTTCTCATCTCTGGCAGTAGGTAAGAGGGAACCAGGGAGAGCTGGTGTGACCTTGGTATCCAAGATACCCATTTCAGTTCCATACAGCAAGGACTCACAGATCTCCAAGAACTGAACTCTTCTGAGCATGACCTATATTTCTCTTTCCCTTTATAAATGTGTTCAGGAGAACCATCCCCTGCAGCACAGAGCTCTGTCCTTGAGGCCCACATAACCTTCTGGAATTCAGTAGAGAAGATAGTAGGGCTTGACTATGGTAACTCTTTGTAAAGTGTGACATGCCTTTGTCACTCAGTCCTCAACCTCATCCCTTTTCTTTATCTCCAAGGAAACGGGAGGAGCGACCTCAACACCCTGTCAACTGTGAGAGCATCAAAGCCATTTCTGAAGCCCTCTCCATTCCTGTCATAGCCAAGTAAGCATCCCATCCTCACCAGTTATTTTTATTTCTTCTTCTCCTTTTTTTTTTATTGCCACTAGGGTTATCGCTAGGGCTCAGTGCCTGCACTACAAATCCACAGGTCCTGATGGCCATTTTTCCCCTTCCTTCTTTTTTATTTGATAAGACAGAGATAAGCCTAGAGGGGAGGGAAAGAAAGAGAGAGAGGGAGAGAGAAATATAGATACTCGCAGGTCTGCTTCACTGCTCGTGGAGTGTCCCCCTTGTAGGTGGGGGGCAGGTGCTTGAACCCATGTCCTTGTGCATCATAATGTGTGCGCTGCCTCATCAATTACTTTTGTATACTGTACCTCAGCTAGTTAGAATACAAAGAGATGGAGTGAGTTATCTTCCAAAAATGACCTTAAGCCAAGGAGATGGAGTGTCAGACTTGTGTGTGAGATCATGGGTTTGTTACCTGGTACCACATATACTGGAATGATGCTCTGGCTCCTGTCTCATAAAGACAAATCAATCTAAAACAACAACAAAAAAGTGATCTTAAAAGAACAAAAAAAGTGTTGGTGGGGTGAAAAGTGAAGTTGGCATGAGGCTAAACACACCTCATGTCCCTTGACCTCTGTGAGTGGCAGCTGTAGGTATGCAATAAGCAGGGGCCAGAACATTTTGACTGATAGCTTCAAGGGGTGAGTATTCAGGAGATAAGGGAGATTAAGAAAGTGCAGCTGAAGCAGATCCAGAGATAGCTGACATCATGTGAGAGCTGGGGTGCAGGTTGTAGGGTGAGGATTCCCACCCAGAGTGGTGAAAGGGACACAAGACAAGTCACAGTGGAAAGCCCAAACAAGCATTCTGGTCAGCTACATCTAGGATCTAACCTGATGGAGTTGAGGCAGAAATGACCCGCCCAAAGACTTAGGAACAAGAGTTTTCTGTTGCAACTAGGGAGCTGACCTATGGGGCCAGTTTGGAAGCCAGCTGAGCCCTGTGTCTTGGGATGATACAGAGTCTGATTGTGGGGTGATAACAGGGACACCCTAAAGCCCTGAAGCTTGACAGAGATGTGCTTAGCTAGGTAAGGGTGGCTTGGAGATGGAAGGGCTGCTCAAAGCCCTAAATCCTATTGCTGCTGCTGCCACTTGAGGGTCCCCTCCTACCTCAAATAGCTGTCTCTGGCCTGACACCACCACCTGGCTTCATATGAAGACAACAGTTTCCAAAGGGTGGGGGTGTTGGCCACAGGGTGACAGGAAAGGAAATTGCAACCAAACTGGGCCTCTTTCCTTCCTCTCACAGTCACCACAGTGTCTGTTCCTCTTGAGGGTTTTGTCCCAGCTGTTAGTGAACCTATAGATATCCCAGCCTAGGGGTTTTCCCATTCGCCAAGCATCCACTTGCAGACTATGGCCTTTAGATGTGGATTGGTTTTAGCCACTGGTTAGACTGAGAAGGGGAAGAAGGCAAAGCCTTTGAAAAATGTGCTAGGTGCCAGGCACTCATCAGGTTCCCTGATGCTCCTGACCCCATAGTGCGGTGTGTGTCACAATCTCCTTCCTCCTTGTCACCACCAGAGTTAATGAGTAGCAGATCTGGGAGCTGCCTACTTCTGAGAATGCTGATCTGAGGAAGGGGTACTTCTCATGCCCCTGTTGCTTTTCAGTGGAGGATCTCACGACCACATCCAGGAGTACTTGGACATAGAGGACTTCCGACAAATTACAGCAGCCTCTTCAGTGATGGTGGCTCGAGCAGCCATGTGGAACCCATCCATCTTCCTGAAGGAGGGTCTCCGGCCCCTGGAGGAAGTCATGCAGAAGTACATTCAATATGTATGTCTCTGTACTTTTTCAGAAACAAATCTTTCTCACAGTCACATACCTGTAGGTGGTTCGTGGGGTGAGCCCCTCGTTGGCAGCAGCCCTTTTTCTTCTCTTGACTTGTTCTTATAGTGTAGTATTCAGTCTCCCTGTGGTGAGGTAAAGGGAGATACATGCCCCTACCATCACTTCTTTCTACTAATCTTCTTAGGTGTAGAGGTTAGAGCAAGGATGTCTAGATCCAGGATGTTGTTGGAGACTCAAAACACCTGATACAACACACACACAACACACACGATGACAATAGCCTCTCTGTCACTGAAGACACCCACGCCAATGTGTTGGTGATAAAGCATCCACAGACAGGAGGAGCCACTGTAGCTGTTGTTGTTAAGGACAGACAGTTTCCATATAGACTTCTCAGCTGGTCATTAGTCAGAAATCACTCTAAAATCCTTCCCTTGCAAATTCCCAGAATGGCTAACCTCTGACTTAGGGAATAGCATGACTTGAACATTTTCTTCTCACTGGAAACCTGGTGCCAGGGGCATTTCCCAGTAAAGGAATTTTTTTCACTGAGTCCACCTACCTAGTCTCTCCCTTTGGTACAGTCCTGGAAGTTATGTCACAGTGCATGTCTGCAGACAGAGTGTGTGTTTCTCTACTTCTTCAGTGAGTTTGGGCCCGAGCTAAGGTTCAGTCCTTCCCCAGGCAGATGCCCACCCTCCTCTCCAGTGCTAGGACTTCCACCTGCCTGGAAAGGTCGAAAGCTTCTTTGATCCTCAGATTGTCTGTGAGCACTTCAGGTCTTGACAATGCCTAGACAATCATGCCTTTTATGGTGTGTATTTCGCTAGGACTGTGTAAGTTGGGTCTTTTAGTTGGCGTGGAGGCCTGTGTCCAGAGCTGAGCAGCCTGTCCTAGATTCTTCCTTGGTCAGTGCTATAACCTTCATCTCCTTGGTTTCAGGTGTTTTGTGGACAGGTAGGTAGGAGTGAGGGAGTTACCTTGGCCAAGGTGGGCTGTCCTGCTCTTCTAGCCGGTTGGCAGTCTGCTGTAGAAAAGACATATTCCGTAGAGCTGAGCTTGCTTACTAGGTGAAAGGTGATGTGCTTATTCCTGCTCAGCCTGTCCCTTGGCAGTTCATCAAATGGGTGTGTTGTCACGGAGAAAGGGAGCGGCTTTCAAGCATAGACAGGGCTGTTTTTGGTCCAGCCAGGTGCCTCAGTACCAGACAAGCTGAATCAAGGCTTTGCTGCAGGCTGGGACTTACCCACATATCCCTGCTTTGATTTGAGGGTGTCATGGCACCATCACAGAGATTAAAAACATAGGCCTAGGTGGGGCTATGAGTGTAGGGGGAGAGGAGCTGGAGGAATTCGGGTAGGCCAGGACTCTTCATCTACCTTTCTCCTGTCCTGCCTCCAGCCAGGCGGGCTCTATTTGGTCTCCCAGGATAGTCTGTCTTACTCCCCTGAGCCTGCATTTCTCAGTTTGGAAGAACAGCTGCACCTCATGCTTGCATTAGATAAATAAAATGACAAGTAACATATGCAGACATGTTTGGTAGCTGGAGCTATCATTTCTTCAAGGGGGAAGTGGGGGCTGGAAACAGACTGAGATGTTGGAAAGGAAAACCCATCATGGTTTTCAGGAATAGAAGAATCGAACCCCTGTCTTGGACTGGACCTGCCACACCAGGATTTGACTTGTTCTTCCCACTCCCTGCCTTGGAGGATGCTTGAAAGCAGGTCCTTTGTGGTAGCCTGTGGTGACTGAAACAGGAGGGGTTCTCTACATGTCTGGACCTCTGTCAAGTTGTCCACTGTCCACTAGTGTGTGCTCCTGACTTTGGACCTCAGCCATGACCTTTAAGCATTATACCACTGATTAGAAGGCTTGACAGCCAGAAAGGAGGTGACTCTTTTTATGATGACATTCTCTCTTGGCTGCATATACATTTCTTTTTCTTTTTTTTTTTATTTAAGAAAGGATTAATTAACAAAACCATAAGGTAGGAGGGGTACACCTCCACACAATTCCTACCACCCAATCTCCATTTCCCACCCCCTCCCCTGATAGCTTTCCCATTCTCTATCCCTCTGGGAGCATGGACCCAGGGTCGTTGTGGGTTGCAGAAGGTGGAAGGTCTGGCTTCTGTAATTGCTTCCCCGCTGAACATGGGCGTTGACTGGTTGGTCCATACTCCCAGTCTGCCCCTCTCTTTCCCTAGTAGGGTGGGTCTCTGGAGAAGCTGAGCTCCAGGACACATTGGTGGGGTCTTCAATACAGGGAAGTCTGGTCAGCATCCTGGTGGCATCTGGAACCTGGTGACTGAAAAGAGAGTTAACATACGAAGCCAAACAAATTGTTGAGCAATGCATACACATTTCATATGCCCTTTGGGGGCCCCTTTGCCTGTCATAAGAACATGGGTCAGGCCCCCTTGCTTACCTGGGCAGCAAATAGGCTCTTGCCTGTTCTTCTTTCAGGCTGTACAGTATGACAACCACTACACCAATACCAAATACTGCTTGTGCCAGATGCTGCGAGAACAGCTGGAATCACCCCAGGGAAGGTTGCTGCATGCTGCCCAGTCTTCCCAGGAAATTTGGTGAGAGGAGCAACAGTTTGTCCATCTGTCCATCCATCCATGACCCAGAATTGATCCTAAACTCTAAACTGATTGTACTATGGATGCAGCTTCTGGAGGTGGATGTATATGTGTGTATGGGGGGGGGGGGGGCAGTGCTACTGACTTGCTTCATTTTTATTTTACTGGATAGAAACAGAAAAGTTGAGAGCGAAAGGAGAGGTAGAGAGGGAGAAAGAGACACCTGCAGCACTGTTTCAATGCTAGTGAAGATTTTCTACTTCAGGTGGAGGCCAGGGGCTTGAACCTGGATCCTCACACGTTTACTTGTATGCTCAACCAGGTGCACCACCACTTGGACCCTTTTAAAGTTGTAGAACTTTCTTTTTTTTTCTCTCTCTCTCATGGCATAAACTTGGTTACAGTGCATTTCTTTTTTGGTTTGTTGATGATTAATGGACAACTAATGCCCAAGATATCAATATTCACAGTTTCCTCAAGTCCTTAACCTGACGTCAGGAGCTACTACATCCACATAGCTAATTTCTCTTAATTTTTTAAAAAATAAATTTATCACTTAGTTGTTGGGGGGGGGGTTCACAAAAAAAAATAAATAAAAAAAAATTTATCTTTATTTATTATTGTATAGAGAGAGAGAAATTGAGAAGGGTAGAGAGAGATAGAGGAGAGAGATAGAGAGACACTTGCAACCCTGCTTCACCACTTGTGAAGCTTTTCCCCCTGCAGGTGGAGACCAGGGGCTTGAACCTGAGTCCTTGTGCACTGTTATGTGAGCACTTAACCAGGTGTGCCACCACCTGGCCCCAAGTTGTAGAACTTTCCATGCCTGAACTGATCTCAGCAGTAGGGTATTTGGAAACTAGGGCACACAGGATGGTGGAATGTGAGGGCTGAGCTTGGGAATTCCTGGGAAGAAGGGCCTTTCCTGTTATTAGGTCTGTATTACTGCCTTAACACCACAACCCAATGATTAAAGTTGGTGTTATAGAATGGAACCCCTGGTCTGATTCTGAACTACATTCTGTCACTCTGCAGTCCCAGAGGTCATCCCTTAATTCCCCCCACCCCTCATTATCACTGGGGCTTAGTGCTAGCACATGAATCCACTAATCCCAGTGACCTTTTTTCCCCCTTTTCTTTCTATTTTATTGAATATAACAGAGAGAAATTGAGAGAGGAGGGAAAGAGAGAAAGATACCTGCAGACCTGCATCACCGCTTGTAAAATGTCCCCCCATCAACAAGGGCACCAAAAAGGAATAAATAAATAAATAAATAAATATTTTTTAAAAAGTGTTCCCCACAAGACCTTTTAATTCTCTAGATCTGGAATGGCTCAGGCAGTTGATCTCTGGGACCCTTCACAAGCTGGCTTAGTGTCTGCTCCCTCAGCCCCCTGTCTACTCATCTGTCTCCAGCTTTACACTTGTGCTTGTATTAGAACTTTTTCTTGAATGTGCTTTCCCTCTTGTGTTAGCTATCTATGTCTTCCTTGCTTCAAAAAGTCTCTTAACTCCCACTCCCAGACATCCATCTGGAATGTTCTCCAACTCTCTTTCCCAGAAGGGAAAAATCTTGCCAGAACCCTCTCGTCTATGCTTGGGTATTGGTGTCTCTACCCCACATAGCTTATCCAGCTTGACCTAGTTCTTGTGAGTTCAAGAGAAAGCATCTAACTCTAGCTCTGGGTGGCACCTCAATTTAGGCTAGACTTAAATTAACTGTTTGTGGTTGGGGTGATAAGTGGGGAACCACCTCAGTGGTCAGACCTTCATCTTTTCCTTCCATTGGCCCTTATGAGAATGAAGTGATGCATTTCCCAGGTAATTAAAGTAGGTCACCTACCTGTGTGTTTTCCTTAGGAGAGAGGGTGGAATCAGATGGCAAAGGTAACCTTTACCGCTTTCCAGGTGTGGGTAGGAGGCACTTTCTGGTAGCCAAACTCTGGAGGTGTTTTGGTTAAAGAGGGCATTTCTCAGTGGTGTGGTCAGGGCACCTGCAGTAGTTTCTGGGTGTTGGCTCACTGAGGGGCTTGTTCTGCTCTGTTCATCCTTCTATAGTGAGGCCTTTGGCCTTGGTTCCTTCTATGAGGAGACCACACGAGAACTTGATGCCCGGCGAGCTGAGCTCCTAGCCAGGAACCCAGAGGAACCAGGCGAGTCAGCTGAAGACACCTCTGGTATCATTAAAATGGCTGTCAAGTTTGACCGGTAGGTTTCCTGTTCCTGAAAGTCTGTATTTTTCCCCTGGCCCTGAAGAACTAGCTGACTAAAAGAATTCCCCACTAGTGGGTGGGGGAATAGCATAATAGTTATGCAAACAGACTCTCATGCCTGAAGTTCTAGGTTCAGTCCCCCACACCACCATAAACCAGAGCTGAGAATTAAAGAAAGAAAAGAATTCTTTAGCAGCAGCAGTATCCTAGCCTTCATTGAGCTGTGCAACTTCTGCCTACCCCCACTGCCCCTCATCACCCCTATGGCACCTCCTTTAGGCAGAAGTAGCCTCAAACCATGACTCAACTTTGAATAGAGCCCTCATCCTTACCCTTTGCTTTCTGGGGTCTGAGTTTTTCTCAGACTAGGTAGGATCTAACTAAAGGGGTATGAGTGTAACTATTGGATAGTCATGTGCTGGGAGAACTCCTGGTGGGAAGCTGGACAATAATCCTTCCCACTCTGTCACACAGCAACTCTGAAACCAGACAGCATCAGATCATTCGGACCTGTGGCAAACATAATCAGTGTAGGCACTGAGCTAAATCCCTGAGAGCATTGTATGGCTATCTGCATTCTTAATTCCTCCTGATCTTGACACTGGACTTTTCTTGTTGGCTGAAGACATGTTTTTCCAAAGTGGACCTCAGAGTGCCTGGAATTCACTTCCTTATTTCATATGAAGACCCTCCCTTTAGGCAGGACAGGCCCTATGCTGCTGATGGAATAGAAACAGGAGCCCAGGGAAATAGATACAGAAGCCAACAGCAGCACTGTCAGATGCCTCAGCTTCTGTAATTCCTATCAGATGCTGGCTAGAGTTGTGATGGTAGGTGGGTCCTGACTGCTTCTTCTTTTCTCTAGGAGAGCTTATTCCCCCCAGATCACCCCTAAGATGTACTTGCTGGAGTGGTGCAGGAGGGAGAAGCTGGCCCAACCTGTGTATGAAACGGTGAGTTCCTAGCTATGGCATGCTCTGTATCTAGCTCTCATAGTTGGTGCCTTGACTCCCCAGCACACCCATAACTTGAACCATAAATTAGAACCTACATGGCTCTCACTGGGCATATAGAAGTTGCTTATATCTGGCCCATTTGCTATTAATAGACTTGTCGATTCTGACTTCTTTCATAAAATTGAGCTAGGTACTGAAGTTAAGGGACTGCATGGGTTAGTTCCTGCCAGTGATGTTGCTTCAGGGGAGAAGACTTCTCGGGGGCCAGGCAGTAGCACAGCTAGTTAAGTGCACATGTTAAAGTGTGCAAGGACCCAGGTTCAAGCTCCTGGTCCCCACTTGCAGAAGGAAAGCTTCATTAGTGGTTACTCAGGGCTTTGTCTGTCTCCCTTTCAATCCCCACCCCCCCCATCCCTCTAAATTTCTGTCTCTATCCAATAATAAATTAATTTGAGAGAGAGGGAGAGAGAAACTTTAGGAGGGACCAACTGACTTAGGAAAGATACACAAATTTAAAAGATAGGCATATTTTGGCATCAAGTTTCAGCCAAATAGAATACCTACATGAAACTCCTAGAAGGAAATATTGAGAAACTGTTGCTTTGTCTCCTTTCCTCCTGTGGCAGTGACTTGGCTAGACTGCTCTGTCTCTTCTGGACTGGCCTCTGACCTCCAAGCTCTTATCTTTTTTTTAAAATTTTTTAAATTAATTTATTTTCCCTTTTATTGCCCTTATTTTTTATTGTTGTAGTTATTGTTGTTATTGATGTTATCATTGTTAGGACAGAGAGAAATGGAAATAGGAGGGGAAGACAGAGAGGGGGAGAGAAGGATAGACACCTGCAGACCTGCTTCACTGCCTGTGAAGTGACTCCCCTGCAGGTGGGGAGCCAGGGGTTTGAACCGGGATCCTTACGCTGGTTCTTGCACTTCACGCCACTTGCACTTAACCTGTCTCACTACCGCCTGAATTCCCTCCAACCTTTTATCTTTAGGACCTTGCCTCCCTCTCTGTTGTAGTGACTTTCCAAAACCAATGTGTTGTTTTCTGCTGCAGTCCTCATCAGCTCCCCAGTGCCTTTGGGATCAAGCCCCAATCCTCAGTACAGAACATGGGGCAAGAAGGTCATCCCCCCACCCCCTCCCGATGCCCTTCTGATCCTGGTCTCGTCTCATCCACTCAACTTTCTGTCCAGCCATATAAGCTGGCTTCTCTGCCACATGTACCTTCTTTGCTCAGTCCTTGCCTCCTATCACTCTTTTGCCATCTGGTGAACTATTTATTTGCAGGGAGTGAGGGACCTAACCCCTCCAGATGTCACTAGGAGGCTCCTCCACAGTCGCTCACAGCTAAGTGCCAAGGTGACCTTTGTCAGGACACGCTGAGATGTCATTGTCTATGTATCTGTCCTTCTCTGGAAAGCGCACCAGGCACTTCTGCTAGGGAGGAATGTGTAATCCAGGGAACCTTCATTTGACTTAGGCAAGAAGTAGTTCCCTCTATCTTCAGTTTCACCCTAGCAGGTGATTCTTCTTATTCTCCTGCAGCCATCCTTGATTCCCCTCCCCTTTCTTTAAAAAATTCATTTTTTTTTTTTTTTACAATTTTATTTATTAGATAGAAATTGTGAAGGGATGGTCCAGGAGGTGGCGCAGTGGATAAAGCACTGGATTCTCAACCATGAGGTCTTGAGTTCAATCCCTGGCAGCACATGTACCAGAGTGATGTCTGGTTCTTTCTCTCTCTCTCAGCCTATCTTTCTCATGAATAAATAAATAAATAATTTTTTAAAAATATTGTGAAGGGAGGGGGAGATGGAAAGTGGGGGAGAGGGAGAGACCTGCAGCCCTACTTCACTACTTGTGAAGCTTTCCCCCTACAGGTGGGGACCAGGAGCTTGAACCAAGGTCCCTGCGCACTGTAATGTGTGCATTTAACTAGGTGCACCACTGCCTGGTCCCTCTTTTTCTTTTTCTGAACCAGACTCAACGTCCCCTGGATCGCCTCTTCTGCTCTGTTGTCACTGTTGCTGAACAGAAGTACCAGTCCACTCTATGGTGAGTTTCCTTTATTTTTATTTATTTTACTTTGTTTACTTAGGATAGAGACAGAGAGAAATTGAGAGGGTAGGGGGGCCAAGCAGTGGTGCACCCAGTTAAGTGCGTGTAGTACTAAGCACAAGGACCGGCGCAAGGATCTGGATTCAAGCTCCTGGCTCCCTACGGGGGTGGGTGGGGAGTGGGCGGGGGGCACTTCACAAGCAGCAAAGCAGGTCTGTAGGTGTTTGTCTTTCTCTCTCCTCTGTTTCCTCCTCCTCTCAATTTCTCTCTGTCCTATCAAATAAAATAGAGAAAATGGCTGCCAGGAGCAGTGGATTCATAGTACAGGCACCAAGCCCCAGTGATAACCCTGGAGGCAAAAAAACAGAAGAAAGAAATTGAGAGGAAAGAGAGAGAGAGGTAGAGAGACACTTGCAGCACTGCTTCACCACTTGTCAAGCTTCCTTCCTGTAGGTGGCAACCAGGGGCTTGAACCTGGTTCCTTGTACACTGCGATGTGTGCACTTAACCAGGTGTACCACCACCTGGCCCCCTGGTGAGTTTCCTTATCAGTGGGTATGAAACTTAGGATGGGGGTCCAGAACTCAGTATTGACCAAGGAGGGTGGGGGTGTCCTAGGGCAGTGAAATCCTTGATAATGGCCTCTTCTCAGTGTTATCAGAATCTCTAGCAAATGTGTACAGAGTCAGGCTTCTTCAGCCCTTCACCTTACAACTGACCTGCCTGCCTATCTCCTCATTGGTTCATGCCCTGTCTGTCCAGGGAGAAGTCCAAGAAACTGGCGGAGCAGGCTGCAGCCATCGTCTGTCTACGGAGCCAGGGCCTCCCTGAGGGTCAGCTGGGTGAGGAGTACCCCTCCTTGCACAAGCGCAAACGGGAGACTCTTGACCAAGACTCTGGGACCCCCAGAGATGAGCCAACCATACCTGGAGAGTTGTGCAAGAAGCCCTTTGTAGGCCTGAGAAATGGCAATGAGAACCCCTCAGAAGGCTGGTGACTGGGAGTCGGGTGGTAGCGCAGAGGGTTAAGCACACGTGGCGCAAAGCGCAAGGACCACCCTAAGGATCCTGATTTGAGCCCCCAGCTCCCCACCTGCAGGGGAGTCGCTTCACAGGCGGTGAAGCAGGTCTGTCTGCAGGTGTCTCTCTTTCTCTGCCCCTCTCTGTCTTCCCCTCCTTTCTCCATTTCTCTCTGTCCTATTCAATGACAGCAACAACGACAACAATAATAATAATCACAACAATGATAAAACAACAAGGTCAACAAAGGGGGCAAAATGGTCTCCAGGAGCAGTGGATTCGTGTTGCAGGCACCGAGGCCCAGCAATAACCCTGGAGGCAAAAAAAAGAAGGCTGGTGACCACTGCTCTTCCCTGATCACCCCTTGCATGGAGTTGGCCTGTGGGTACAAAGCATGCATCAGATGCCATTGGACATTTTACCATCCTAACAAAAATTAAGGGATCCTGGCCTGGGGCATCCATCTGGAAATCACAGAGTGCCTAAGGTGTGCTCCTTGTAGGGTAGGGTAGGATAGGGTAGTAGGACCACATACCAGCGACCTCAGTGTCGTCTTTGAAACAAGAAGAGCTTTTTTTTTTTTTTAAGGTGCCATTACCCCAACCTGGCATTGGTACAGTGCAATAAAGTCACCCTTTCCACCCTAACTCATGACAGCTTACTTCAACCTTGGGCATCTTCATACAGACTCTTCCTGGCATCATAATTCATCTACTCCCCCTAGACCCTTATATTTAGAGCTGGAACTTCCTAAATCATATCCTTTATCCATCTTTATGGACCTGCAGGAGGTGGAGGATGACATGGTCTGACAGGAAGCCTCCAGAAGTCCATTCTACTGATGTAAATCTAAGACACTGCCCATCAACAGACTTTTTTTTTTTAATGAATTAACTTATTTAAGAAAGGAGACATTGACAAAATCATAGGATGGGGGGTACAGCTCCGCACAATTCCCGCCACCCAATCTCCATATCCCCTCCCCTCCCCAATAGCTTTCCCATTCTCTATCCCTCTGGGAGCATGGACCTAGGGTCGTTGTGGGTTGCAGATGGTGGGAGGTCTGGCTTCTGTAATTGCTTTCCCACCGAACATGGGTGTTGACTGGTCGGTCCATACTCCCAGTCTGCCTCTCTCTTTCCCTAGAAGGGTGAGTCTCTGGGGAAGCTGAGCTCCAGGACACATTGGTGGGGTCTTCAATCCAGGGAAGCCTGGCCAGCATCCTGATGGCATCTGGAACCTGGTGGCTGAAAAGAGAGTTAAGATACAAAGCCAAACAAATTGTTGAAACAGACTTTCTTGATGAGCAGTGATAAGGAACTAGGGTGTGTGGGGGAGGATAGTGATTTGGGCATCATGATGTCTCAGTAAGGGACCAGCTCAGACAGGTGTGTGTTTGGGGCGTGTCCTGGGTCTTAGTCCCCACTAGCTGGAACTCAGACCCTAGGAGGTACTTGATACTGGAGGCTGCTGATGACAGCAATTTGGGGCCCTTGAAATTGCCTGCCCACACACACCACTACCCCACCTCCCCCACCATCCCGTTTGTGCCGGAAGGAAGTGGCAGATTCTCTTTAATTTCCTCCTGGCAGTGAGAAGCAAACAAACGGCTACCACAGGCTACCACATCTCATGGGGCCTCCCCCCGCTTACTGGGAGGGGCATTCTGACCAAAGGTCCCTGCCCTACACCACCACCCCCGCTTCCTCTGCTGTAAACATGCTACTCCTCCTCCCCTTTCTAAGCTCTGTGGGGAGGGGGGATTCCCCTGTGGGCCAAAGCAAAGTTCCTCCTGTCTACCCAGGGTCAGGCCTCTGTGTCTTCCAGCAGCTTCTGACCTTGTCAGCCTGAATCCAGGCCCAGGTCAAGGCTTGAGGATGTGAGATCTGTCTCATACCCAGAGCTGCCCCTGCCTGTACCCACACTTTCCCTTATGTATGCAGCTAAGAATCCCCACTGTCAGTGGCCTCCTAGAGCCCATTGCTCCCTGACTTTAGGCAACTCCTAGTCCTCTTTGTACCCAAAGATGCTCTTCAGAGAGTGGGAGCAGCTATTCTCTGAGTGAGGCTGGTGGAAGCATAAATGGGCTGGCCCTTGGGTGAGCCACTGTGTGGTAAATGGGGTCGCTCCAGGCTGAGACTGTTAGCTTCTTATCCCAATATTTCCATGGAAGGGACCCCATCCCACCCCACTCCCTGCCACACACACACACACACACACACACACAAGGGAAAGAGACTGAGACTTGGTCCAATCTCTGACAGTGAACTACAGCCATGACATGTTTCTCAAAACCATTTTACCCAAAATGTCCCGTTAGGGGCCTGGGAGGAGGTTCAGCAGCAGCATACCTGTTTTATATTTGTGCGCCCTGGGATTGACTCCAGGTACCACGAGAAAACAACAAAATGAGTAGAACTCTATGGAAGGTGGAGGAGATAGCATAATAGTTATGCAAAAAACTTTTCTTCTTGTCTAAGATTCCAAAATTCAATTCCCCATATTGCCATAATCCAGAGCTGAGCAGTCCTCTGATAAGAAACCAACCAACCAACCTCCATGGATGGTAGAGCAGCGCTTCATTCTATCTCACCCATTAAAAAAAAAAAGCATCCCCTTATTCTTTTCCTTATACTCCAGTGGAATAGAGAAGATAGGTCCTTGGGTTTCCCAGGTACCCTGGGACAGTCAAAACTTAGGGGAGAAGGGGCTGGGCCATGGCATACCTGGTTAAGCACACATAGTATTAAGTGTAAGGACCTGTATGTGTTTGAGCCCCCACTTCCCCCCCTGCAGCAAGGACTCTTCATTAGCAGTGAAGCAGGTGTCTCTCCCTCTCTTTCTCTTCTCTCTATTTCTCTGTCCTGTTGAATAAAATGATGGGGGGGGGGCTGCTCACTAGGAGCAGTGGATTCATAGTGTCCCCACCAAGCCCCAGCGACCCAAGGCAAAAACAAAAACTTGTGGGAAAAGTCTATGGGGCTAAGCACAGAGTCTCAAAATCTCCTTCCCTAGTGGGTTGGGCCCTGTCCTGAGGTCTCCCCTCCCACTGGTGTGGTTTCCCTTCTCTGGCAGGCTGCCTTCTGGGCTCTGGCGAAGTAGAAACAGAGAGTTTCTGCTAAGCCAGAGACTGGACTGGGAGTAGACTGTAAGAGCCCAGGGAAAGCATGGGGGAGAGTGCCACTCACACAGTAACAGGAGGGGAGGGTGATAGTGTGTGTTCCATGACTGAGGATGTCTGCAAAGATCATGGTCAAATATTCTTTTCTCAAATAATGTTCATCTGTTTAGAACATCTGGGCTGGGAGTCAGGTGTTAGCGCAGCGGGTTAAGCACACATGGTACAAAACCCAAGGATGACGTAAGGATCTCAATTCTAGCCCCTGGTTTCCCACCTCCAATGGAGTTGCTTCAAAAGTGGTGAAGCAGGTCTGCAGGAGTCTATCTTTCCCCCTCTGTCTTCCCCTCCTCCATTTCTCTCTGTCCTATCCAATAACAATGACATCAATAGCAACAATAATAACTACAACAATAAAACAAGGGAATAAATAAATATTTTTTAAAAAAGAACATCTGGGCTAATAGCTGCTCTGCTTTCAGTGTGACCTGCCTAACACCTGGAAATCTACTGAAAGGCACCATCAAATCAAAAGTCCTGCCCATGGCTCTTATCATGCCCACCTTAAACTATGGCCAATCTGGGCTGGAGGTGACAATACATCTTTTTTTCTTTTTTTTTTTGCCTCCATGGTTAGTGCTGGGACTCAGTGCCTGCACCACATGACTGCTCCTGGAGGCTGTTCCCCTCCCCCCTTTTGTTGCCTTCGTTGAATTTTTATACATCTAATCTGGCCACCTTGGTCAAGGAATTCCTTTTAATGCATCACATTTTAGGTACAGGTAATTTTGAAATGAGCACAGTGGGAAGAATAAGCTGGAGAGGGTGGCAGTTCATCTGAAGGCCATAGCAAGAAGTTGGCTTCATTCAGAAATGGTTATGGAATCTCTTAGCCCTGTGGCCCTGAACTCTTAGCTCCTTCCAGGTGTCGCTCCTGCTCAGAACTCTTCCATGATCTTCACTGCCCTCTGGATTAAGTCCAAACTCCTCAGCCTAGTATTTGAAGACAAAGTGCTGATTCTGTCTTCTCAGTGCCCTGTGCTGACTTCAGCAACTGACTTTCTTCATTGGTAGTTGGCTGACTTTATCACCTCCGCCCAGATTGGGAGCTGCTCAAGGGCAGTCCTTGTGTCTCCTATGACCAGCTGTAGTGTATGTGTGTGTGTGTGGGGGGGGTAGGGAACAGGCACACAAGAAGAATAAAAAAAAAAAGAGCTTGTTGGGATGCAGTGTTGTGGCATGGAAAAGAACTTTTTTGAACTCTTGACTTTATTCCATGACATCAGTTTTCATTAATGTATAATTGGGGGGGGGGGTTTTGCTGTAGAGTCTTTACCATCCCATAACTCAGAAGGCATAGGAGAGCCTTCAACAAGTGAATACTTGCTCAGGGTAAAGCTTATGTCATCTGATGAAAGTGGTAGTTTTCCCTAAATCTCAGGCCTGGCTGGTGTCCACACAGGTGGAAGAAAGGGTTTGTATCCAGTGACCTACTTGGCCCTATCAGCCCAACCCTCTGGTTCCTATCTTCTGCAATGGGTCTCGGGGCTTCCTGGTGTCACAGGACCCTAGAAGGCTGGAGGTAGGTCAGATAACCTTGCCATCTAAGCTTTGGAGATTTCTAGTGGTGGCATACCTGGCTGAGTGTACATGTTACAATGTACAAGGACCCTACTTTGAGGCTCCGGTCCTCACTTGCAGGGGAAAACTTGACAAGTGATGAAGCAGTGCTGCAGGTTTCTTCTCATATTTTCTCTCTGTCTCTCTGTCTCTCTCCACACGCACTTAGGAGTTGGCCTGAGGGGAAGCTCGTGGAGGAGGTCTGGCTCTAGTTTAGTGCTTGTGTATGCTCAGAACTTGCAGAGTATGTACCCATCTATTGCTGCCTTTCTTACAAAGGTGGTGATATTTTTCCTGCAGTTGGTACCCACCCTTGCCCTAGTCATCACTCCAGGAAAGGGTTCTTTTGTTTTCTTCAGAACAGAAACCTTGGTAGTCTGGGAGGTGTTGCAGTGGATAAAGCATTGAACTCTCAAGCATTAGAGTTCAATCCCTAGCAGCACATGTACCAGAGTGATGTCTGGTTCTCATCCTCAATCTCAATATCTCTCCCTCTCTCTCCTGTCTTCTTCATAAATCTTTAAAAAAGAAAGAAACCATTCTTAAGCGCTGCCCCTTCTAAGTGTTCTCCAGATGCACAGTGGCTGGGAATAGAGACATTACTGTGCATTTGATGAATGGATAATTTTTTCATGCTATCTATAGTTTCTATGTTCATAGAAATTTAGTAATTTAAATTAAATTACTAATTTAAATTTAGTAATTTAAAATAGTAATTTTTTTCATGCTATCTATAGTTTCTATGTTCATGGCAGACTCTAGGTTTCCCTCTTGCTTTTTCCTGCTTTGACTGATGAGCTCAGAGCTAGTTCCAGTAAAGTCATGTCTGGCAGATAGTCATGTCTGGCTATATAAAAGCTCTGTTTTTCCCATCCAGTTCACCTGGAGGAGGTAGATTATGTGTAGGGGTGAACCAGGGGGATACATCCTGAAGTTGTTTTATAATATATAGGGGAAGGGAGGTAAACTGTTCAAAGTTCTGAGGCCTTTTAATATAGCAGATTATTTTCTTAAATTACTAATTGATGGGGTAGCTAACTGCCTGAGGCAGAAAGCTGCATATTGAGGCATTTGGGCTTTTAAATACTTTTTTTTTGTTTCCTCCAAGGTTATTGCTGGGGCTCAGTGCCTGCACCATGAATCCACTGCTCCTGGAGGCCATTTTTCCCCTTTTGTTTTTTGTTGCCCTTGTTATTGTAGCCTTGTTGTGGTTATTACTGTTGTCCTTGACATCGTTGGTTGTTGGATAGGACAGAGAGAAATGGAGAGAGGAGGGGAAGACAGAGAGGAAGAGAGAAAGACAGACTCCTGCAGACCTGTTTCACCGCCTGTGAAGCGACTCCCCTGCAGGTGGGGAGCCGGGGGACTGGAATCAGGATCCTTAGGCTGGTCCTTGCACTTTGTGCCACGTGTGCTTAACCTGCTGCACCACCGCTGGACCCCTGGGCTTTTAAATTCTACACTCATATTCTCAAAGCTGGAGATATTGGGAAGATATTCTACCCACTGAACATCATTTGCTTCCTCTCCTTGATATTTGTTATCTTCTGGGTTTTTTTTTTTTTTTTGCCTCCAGGGAATCCACTGCTCCTGGAGGCTATTTTTCCCCCTTTGTTGTTACTATTATCATTGTTGTTATCGCTGCCGTTGTTGGATAGGACAGAGAGAAATCAAGAGAGGAGGGGAAGGTGGGGGAGATTAAGATAGACACCTACAGACCTGCTTCACTGCTTATGAAGTGACCTTCCTTCAGGTGGGAGCCCCGATCCTTAATGCGGGTCATTGCACTTCCCACCATGTGAGCTTAACCCGCTGCTGTACTGCTGGGCTCCCTATCTTCTGCTTCTATTTATACCTTTTTGGTCTTTGCCTGTAACAATCTCCTATATTTCCATTTCTGTAGTCTATCTGACCAGTTCTCTGGTCCAGTGGAGATCCTGCTGCCACGAGGAATTACAAGCCTTTTCTGAACTGGCACAGTCATGATCTTTGCACAGTGATTACCAACAACCTTGTCCATTTCTGAAGGAAGACTAATTTATTTCTGTCTCCATGTCTCCCACAAGTATGGGTACTGAACATGGGCAGAAAAAGTTTTCTGACCTCTAAGATGAACATTTCACCTTCTTTAAACACTTTTTCTGTTAATCCAAGGCCTACATGGCTTCTTCCTATGATTTCCTGTTAGTTCAGGTATTAGTCTATAAGTGAGAGCCCTTTCAAGTAGTTCTTTCTTGCACTCTTCTCCCAGGGGCTTTTTGTGTGGGTTGTGTGGTAACTAGGACATTGCACCTGCACCCAAGTCTCCGAGACATAACTGCTCTGGGTTCCTCTAGCAACGCTTGTTTCTAAGGATGCTATGCCCCTGTGGGACCTTGGGCTAGGAGATTCTGTCACTACTGCCTCTACCTGCTCCCAGTCCACCTTGAGCCTTGGAGGAACCCTAAGTAAACAAACTAGGCTCAGCGTCCCCAGGCAAGGCCTCCACCATGGGCCTCGGGGTAAAGCGTCTAGTGTAGTCTCATGGGAAGATAGGCTAGTCAGGAAGGGGCCTGAAGCAAAAATGGTTCTAAAGATGATAGTGTCACTTTCTCCCTATTGCCAGCTATTTGCTTTAGGCAGCAAGATCCCTCCCATTTTCCTGAATTTGTAGAGGTCACAGAGGCATTGAGTGGGGCTAGTTCATCATGGGCTTTCCTGCTCAGGTTGTGTGAATTCCAATAGAGGAGACCTTGCTTGTAGGGCTTACAGAGGCCTCGAATGCACCAGCTGTCCTTGAGGGAGCAGCTGCTGGGCCCCCTCTTGGGGGTAGACAAAGGAGCTGCCACTGAAATGCTCACCCCGCCCCTGCGCTCACCCCGCCCCGCAGGGGTGGGCTTGTAGTGAAGGCGAGCTGAAACCAGGTTTTCAAGAGACATTGTTCAGTTGTCATCAGCTTTGTCCGACGTAACAGGAACCTTGCTCCAGACCAAGCCTTCTGGTGACCCAGCCATTACGGTGGGAGTGAGTTGCGATGAGGATGTCAGTGGTGTTGAAGTAACCTTGACACTTTCTCCCCCCAACCCAGCAGTAAGGACGCAGCATAACTGCAAGTCACCGAACCCCAAATAATCAGAGCTTTCGCGCAACTTCCTTGACATGAACTCTGACTAGTAAGAAAGAGGTGACTGGCTGGTGGTGGGTTTCGGACTCCGTTAGCAAGCTACCAGTCTCACATTCCGGTGCCGGGACCTGACTTTGAAGCAATTGAGTCAGAGTAGAGACTAAACTACAAGTCCCAAGAAGTAGCGGGGCTAGACAGCGCTCCATGACCACGTGACTTCCGCCTCCGGAAAGGGGAGTCACGCGGTAAGACGGAGAAGGGGCGGGGCCGTTGGGCTAGCCCACCGCGGCCTATGGGCGGCCGGGTCAGGCGGGCGCGCGGCAGGGGGCGGGGCCGGGTGTGTGGCTCGGCGCGGGAGCGCGCGGGCGGCGGTGGCGGCAGCGGCGGCAGCAGTAGTTGGGGGGCGGGCAGCAGTATCTAAGGGCTACCGTGGCAGTTTTGGAACTAGCAGGCTGGCAGTGACTGCGACTCCAGGTGCGACTCGGCGCGCGACCAGTTCTTGAGCTCGGAACGCAACTCTTCGGCGTCGCGGTCCCCGTCCGGAAAGTTTGCCCCAAAGCAGCGAGCTCCGGTCTGGCGCGGCCCGGCATGAAGCGGCGCTGAGGAGCCGCCGCCGCCGCCGCCGCCGCCTCGACCGCCGCCCCCGCCGCCGCCTACAGCACCGCCGCCGCCGCCGCCGCCGCCGCCGCCCGAGGAGCAGCCTCCGCAACCTGGGCCACGCCGATGACTACTGCAAACTGTGGTGCCCACGACGAGCTCGACTTCAAACTCGTCTTCGGCGAGGACGGGGTCCCGGCGCCGCCGCCCCCGGGCTCGCGGCCTGCAGGTGGGTGTAGGGCCAGGCGGGACCCGCTAGCTGGAGCTCGGCCCCTCGCGGGCTCCCTGCCCGTCCCGGGCGCGCTGACGCCGAGCGTGTTGTGAGCGGATGGAAGTCGCGGGGGAGGCGTGCGGGTCGCGGTGACGGGAAGTGGCCGCAGGCTCGTGTGGGAGCAAATCAGTGGGGAGACTCGACCCCCCAGGCCGGGGTCGGGGTCGGGGCCGCTGCCCAAGTGGCGGCCGACAGTCGCTGCTTCGCCGGGACGCTCGGAGGAAACGCTGACCCTCCCCGTGAAGTCTGATCACACTTGGCGTGTCCTCCATGCCGGGTTGTAGTAGTTGTTGTTTTAAAAAAAGAAACAAAAAAAGAACCCCACTTTATTTGAAAGAGGCGCATTCTTTGGAAGCATTGGATCTCTCAAATTCTGCACATGTCTGTTCCGTGTTCACTTCCACTTGTGCAAGTTAGTGGCCCACATTTACTTCGATGGGTAACTTGTTAACAGGCCTCCTCTGAAACCCGGGTTGCTTGAGTAATTTGCTTCAGGAGCGTTGAAAAAAAGAAAAGAAAAGCGGGCGCTTCCCCCACCCCTTATTTATTCCTCTAGAAAGTTCTAGAAGTCAGTTTTTATTCTAAGAAGAAGCTCATCTTGGAAGATGTTCTAAAGGAGATCGTGAACTGAAGGCTGAGCACCATAATGCTGGAGGTCAGGCCAATCAGGAAATAGAAACAGCGGCTGGGGACTTAGAGCCCTCCTGTGACCTGGTTTGGAATACTGTGGCTCATTAAGTTCATTTTCCCTATTACAAATGCAGATGAACTTCAGAAAAGTGATGGATAAGATCGGCCTCTCATTATTTAAAAAACATTTCTGTAGGTGTAGTACTTGTTTATATTGATGCTCGTATTCGATGTGCAACAGACTTCTGTACGGTTGCATCGGAAGACCTCTGAATGTGAGGCATAAGCGGTCCCTGGGCATTTGTCTTATCAGTCCTTTAGTCATTACACGTGAGATGTCTTTTTCAGCACAGCAGATAGTTTACAATAGGTATTTGTTGGCCGCATTTATTTCACTAACAGAGACATCATTTGAGTATCTGTTATGTTGAGGGTCTTCCTGGGTATTTTGTGGTGGTGTTATGAGTGTAAAAAGAACGGTGGCCCACTCAGGGAAATTGGGAGAGGAGGGTAGAGGGAAGAATTACACATAATCCAAATAACTATGCTGTTAGGCAGACTGAATAGCGGTTCATGTTATAATCCAGGTGCAAACAGGGCAAGTAGTATTTGTGGAGCGGGAGCAGTAAAGTATACTTAGATTATTGGGATTTACCAAAATACGACTCTCCTGAATCAGTATGTAAAGATGTATAAACAGTGAGCTTTATTAAAGGCGATGAACACTTTATTAGAGTATATTATATACTTCACATAGTCGATAAAGGTGCCAACTGGATGTACGAACAATAAAAGTACCATTTAAGTACAAATTGCATATACATCTAAAATCTTGGACAACTTTTAAAAGCTAGGAAAACAGCTTTTAAAAGTTAACTTTACCCCATAAAAACAAGGAAAAGTGACATTAAAATGGGTCTAGAGATTTCCAGAACATGAATAGTTTTATTTGTGACAAAAGCCTCACTTTAAAATACTGTATTGGACAGGGGAGATAATATATTGGTTTTACAAAAAACTTATTCTGAGGCTCTGATAACTCTAGGATTGGTCCCCAACACACTATAAACCAGAGCTGAGCAGTGCTTTGGTAAAAGAAAAACTGTATTAAGATTTCATGGTGATTGATTTTAAAGTTATTTTTTAAAAATTTTGTTTCATATTTGATAGAGAATTTCACATGAGAGAGAGAAGAGTGGAAATAGAAGTCACACTATGTTGTCAATGTGCATTTGCCCAAATATTATTGGGAGAAGAACTGGGAGCCTCAGGCATGCAAACCCTAAGCTCTCCCAGTTGAGCTATTTTCCTGGCTTTTATTTTTAAAGGTATGCTTATATTTTATTTATTTATTTATAGAAGAGACACCAGAGCAGAGCTCTGTCATATGTGATACTAGGATCTGAGTAGGACCTTACACATGCAGAAAATGTTTTGTACCTGCTGAACCACCTCCCCAGCCACAGGAGCTAAATTTTTAGATTTTTTTTTTTAAGGTGAGATACACAACATAAACCATTTTTATGTGAGTGATTCAGTGGCATTTAGTATATTCACAGTGTTATGCAAATACTACTATTTTATTCCAGAACATTTTCTTCGCCAGGAAGGGAAACCCCTAATCCTATTAGGCAGTTGCTTCTCATTCTGCTTTACTTCTTGCCAATCCCTGGCAATCCAGTCCCTACTCTGGAATTTGTCCCTTAGGATTGACGTATCTTGGATATTCCTTATAAGTGGAATCATACAATATGTAACCTTTGTTTTGATTTTTTAAAATATTTTATTTATTTATTGAGAAACAAGGAGAAAGAGCCAGATATCACTTCTTTTTTTTTTTAAATATTTATTTTATTTATTTATTCCCTTTTGTTGCCCTTGTTGTTTTATTGTTGTAGTTATTATTGTTGTAGTTGTTGGATAGGACAGAGAGAAATGGAGAGAGGAGGGGAAGACAGAGAGGAGGAGAGAAAGATAGACACCTGCAGACCTGCTTCACCGCCTGTGAAGCGACTCCCCTGCAGGTGGGGAGCCGGGGTTCAAACCGGGATCCTTATGCCGGTCCTTGTGCTTTGCGCCACATGCGCCTAACCCGCTGCGCTACAGCCGGACTCCCCAGATATCACTTCTGTACATGTGCTGCCGGGGATTGAACTCAGGACCTCATGCTTGAGAGTCCGGTGCTTTATTCACTGCTCCACCTCCCGAACCACTGTTTTGATTTTTTTTTTTTTCCCACTTACCATGTTTTTGTGGTTCATGTTGTAGAGCATACATAGTACTTCCATTTATTTATTTATTTATTTATTTATATTTTGGATAAGGACAGAAATTGAAGGGGAGGAGTAGGTGAGAGAGAGAGAGAGAGACCAACACTGTCTCACCACTGGTGAAGCTTTCTATCTGCAGGTGGGGATCAGGAGTTGGAACCTGGGTCCTTGCGCATTATTATATGTGTGCTCAACCAGGTGTGCCACCACCTGGCCCCATACTTCATTTTTTAAAAATTTATATATAAAATGGAAATATTAACAAGACTATAGGATAAAAGTGGTACATTTCCACACAATGCCCACTCCCCTTTTTAAGATTTTATTTATGATTGATGAGAAAGATAGAAGGACACAGAGAGGGAGTTGGGCGGTAGTTCAGTGGGTTAAGTGCACATGGCACAAAGCTCAAGGACCAACATAAGGCTCCTAGTTCGAGCCCCCAACTCCCCACCTGCAGGGGAGTAGCTTCACAAGTGATGAAGCAGGTCTGCAGGTGTCTTTCTCTCCCCCTCTGTTTTCCCCTTCTCTTTCCATTTTCTCTCTGTCCTATTCAATAACAATGACATGAATAACAACAACAGTAATAACTACTACAACAATAAAAAAAAGGGCAACAAAAAAGGAAATAAATAAATGAAATACTAAAAAAAAAAAAAAAAAGGACAGAGAGAGAGAAAGAACCAGACATCACTCTGGTACAAGTGCTGCTGGGGATTGAATGAGAGTCCAATGCTTTATCCACTGTGCCACCTCCTGGACCATGTACTTCATTCTTTTAAAAAAGATTTTATTATTTATTTATTTGAGAAAGGAGAAAGAACCAGAGCATCACTCTGGCACATGCAATACTGGGGATTAAATTTGGGATTTTATGCTCCAGAGTGCAGCAGTTATTCACTATGTTACCTCCTGAATGAACTTCATTCCTTTCTATGACTGAATATTTTTCCATTATATTTGTACCCTAGTTTGTTCATCTAATGTTGAACATTTGGGCTCAGTCTTCCTTTTTGCTGTAATGATAGTTTTGCTATGAACACATAACATTAACTTTTAAATTCTAAGGTTTCAAAAATTAGTTTACAAAATTAATTTTCACTTTTAAAAATGATTTAGTGTATGCTTAACCAGATGTGCCACCACCTGGCCCCTAAAAATGACTTAATGAGAGAAAGTCAGGACAAAACCTGAGTTCTGTACTTTTCATTTTAGTAAGCTCATTATGATAAGCCTGTAGGGGCTTGGCAATGGTATACCTGTTTGAGTGCACATGTTAACAATATGCAGGGACTTGGGTTCAAGCCCCTACTCCCCACCTGCAAGGGAGAAACTAGCACAAATGGTGAAGTAGTGCTACAGGCCAGTCTATCTCTCCATCCCTTTTGCTTTTTCTCTAATAAATAAATAAATAGCATATTTAAAATTAAACCTGTGATCTGAAGGGAATAGACTTTGGTGTGCTTTTTTTTTTTTTTTTTTTTTTTTAGATTTTATTTATGAGAAAGATAGGAGGAGAGAGGGAGAGAAAGAAAGAACCAGACTTCACTTTGGTACATGTGCTGCCGGGCATCTAAATCAGGACCTCATGCTTGAGAATCTAAATGCTTTATCCACTGCACCACCTCCTGGACCACCACCTCCTGGACTGCTGCATGCATTTATTGCTACGATTTTCAGTAAAGTGGGCTGTAAGAGTAAAATTGCTTGGTAAATTAATAGCAGTATTTTTTTTGTTTGTTTTTGTTACCCAAACCTCAGGCACCACTGAGTGTCTCACTTGGGTTGATTTTTTTCCCCCACACTATTTTAGAGAGTGCGGGGGAGGGACATTGAGATACTTAAGCTCTGGAGAGGAACATAGAGATAAATATCTCAGCAATGCTGTGCTAGCCCTGAAGCTCCCCTGTTGTTGACATAGGTGCTCCCTTGTGATTCTTCTGAGGTTCTAACCCAGTACTTCCACATGATAACGTTCTTTATCATGTGAGCTATCTCCTAGCCTCCATGATTGGGTTGTATCAGTGTTTTTTTTTTTTTTTTTTGGATCATCTTCCTCATGGAATGGAAATTCTGTGGGGGCAGGAATAATAGTGTTTATATTGTTTATGGTTGTGTATAAACAGGTGCATAGCATTGTGCCTTTACCATAACATGTCTGTTTGCTGAATCAGGCTATACATACTCCTTAACTTTTGACTCAGGGGTGTGGGTGTGGGTGTGTGTGTTAGAGGGAATTCTTGGCACTTGCTCTTTGGCTTTTATTTGTCATTTCCACAAGATAGCAGATCTTGGTAATTTTGGGCTGCAGTTGCTTCCCATCTCTCTAAAGGTTTGAGAGTACATGTATCACATCCAGAATTCCTAGAGATGATTATTAAAAAAATATTTGAGGGAGATCAGGTGGTAGTGCAGCGGGTTAAGTGCATGTAGCGCGAAGCGCAAGGATCCGCGTAAGGATCCCGGTTCGATCCCTGGCTCCCCACCTGCAGGGGAGTCGCTTCACAGGTGGTGAAGCAGGTCTGCAGGTGTCTATCTTTCTCTCCCCCCTGTCTTTCCCTCTTCTCTCCATTTCTCTCTGTCCTATCCAACAGTGATGACATCAACAACAATAGTAACTACAATAACAAAATGCAACAAAAGGGGAAAAAATTAAAAAGATATATATATGTATTTGATGGGGGAAAGTTAATAGAGATTTGAGGATGAGCCCAAAGACTGAACTTAATATCCAAAGTAAACTTGTTAAAGTACAAATTAGGTGATTTGAGGTGCTCCTGATAATATTGGACATGTTTGTGACTTAGTAAGATTATTCCTTACTGGATTGTTTTGAAAATTTTCCTCTAAAGAAGGTTTAAGACCTGGGACCAGGTGGTGGCATGCACCTGGTTGAGTGCCTGTGTTAGAATGTGCAAGGACCTGAGTTTGAGCTCCTGGTTCCCACCTCCAGGAGGGAAAGCTTTACTGCAGTACTGCAGGTATGTCTCTGTTTCTCTCCCTCCTTACCCCCCCACCTTTTTTTTTTTTTTTTAAACCAGAGCACTTTCAGCTATTGTTTATGCTGGTACAGGGGATAGAATCTGGGACTTTGAAGCCTCAGGCATAAGAGTCTCTTTGCATAACCATTATGCATCTACCCCTGCCCTCTACCTCCCCATTACTCTCAATTCCTGGCTATCTCTATCCAATAACCAAATAAAAATAATTTATAAAAAAAAAGACTCTTCAGTTTTAAAGCTTTTCTTTTGATATGAGTTAATGATAACTTTGACTTTACTTTCCAGCAAAAATAATAAAATTAAACTATTTTGATTAGATTTTCTTTTACTTAATAACCTTTCAAGATAAACCTCAGTAGTAAGTGGAGAATTTTTCTTTTTATTTACTTATTTTTCTTTGTTTAATTTTTTTATTTAAACAACATGGGTTTATTTTTTTCATGGGTCTGGGGGTTGGAAGTTAAGTAAAAGTTTTTGTCAGATTTGACATCTAAAGTCTCTTGGCTTTGAGAAGGATGCCTTTTCATATGGCCTTTCCTTCTTGCACACTTAGCCTTGTCTCTTCTCTTACATAAGGCCACCAGTAGGGTTATATTGGGGCCTCCACTTTTTTTTTATTTATTTAATAATAATCAGTAAGACATAGGATAAAATGGATACCATTCCACACAATTCCCACCACCAGAGTTCCATATCCTATCCTCTCCATTGGAAGCTTTCCTGTTCTTTTTTTTTTTAATTTTTTTATTTAAGAAAGGATTAATGAACAAAAACATAAGGTAGGAGGGGTATAACTCCACACAATTCCCACCACCCAATCCCCATAACCCACCCCCTCCCATGATAGCTTTCCCATTCTCTAGCCCTCTGGGAGCATGGACCCAGGGTCATTGAGGGTTGCAAAAGGTAGAAGGTCTGGCTTCTGTAATTGCTTCCCCGCTGAACATGGGCGTTGACTGGTCAGTCCATACTCCCAGTCTGCCTCTCTCTTTCCCTAGTAAGGTGTGTCTCTGGGGAAGCTGAGCTCCAGGACACATTGGTTGGGTCTTCAATCCAGGGAAGCCTGGCCGGCATCCTGGTGGCATCTGGAACCTGGTGATTGAAAAGAGAGTTAACATATGAAGCCAAACAATTTGTTGAGCAATCATGGATCCCAAGCTTGGAACAGTGGAGAGGAAGTGTTAGGGAGGTACTCACTGCAAACTCTAGTGTACTTCTGCTTTCAGGTATATATTTTGCAGTAGTTTATGGATACGTGTGCACATAAGCTCTCTCTCACAGAAACTGGTGTATATCTAGGTTATGGGACTTTGTTAGGAAGTGAACTACCTGAGATGAAATTAGAGTGTACTATAAAAGGAAAGGTCTCACCCGAGTAATGAAGTTGAAGGGTTGTCATTCCACACGTGAAGTCTCTGGATACAGTCTGAGGTGAAGCATGTTGAGGTGGCAATCGTTGCGTTGGTTAGGTTGTGATCGGTGGATGCAATATTATTTGGTTTGGATTGGGAGATGCATACGGGAAAGTGGGCCCTATCCAAGGGTTCCAGGACTGGGGGAGGTGTAGGGGCTCTATAGTGGAGATGTGAGGTTCCTGCTGTCTTAGGGTTCAAAAAGACAATCGATAGTTAATATTATCATCACATTATTTGTTAATTGGGTTAACTTTGAAAAGTCCCTTTGTTATGGTTTGCTGTACAGTATCCAGTATCTTGTATATAGCTGTGCTATTGGATGGCTTTCCTGTTCTTTTATCTTTCTTGGAGCATAGACCCAGAATCATTATGAGGTGCAGAAGGTGGAAGGTCTGACTTCTGTAATTGCTTCTCTGTTGGACATGGGCATTGGCATATTGATCCATGCTCCCAGCTTGTTTCTATCTTTCCCTAATGTGTCAGGGGTCTGGGGAGGTAGGGTTCCAGGGCACATCGGTGAGGTCATCTGTCCAGTGAAATCAGATTGGCGTCATGGTAGCGTCTTCTGCCATAAGTCCATTCTCCAGCCATCACCTTCCAAGAAGTGTAGGTTCCAGGAGAAGCAGGGGCAAGCAAGAGACTGAGAGACTAGGAGCAAGCCAACATGATGCCAAGAGGGCAAGAACGAGAATTTTTAAATTATACAATTAGCATTAATATGTATAAAGGGCAGCATCTGGTGCTCTATTTTAATGTTGATTGTATTGATATATACCTTATTTAGTTTGATACTATTTTTTTTTTTGCCTTCAGCGTTATTGCTGCCAGCACTATGAATCCACTGCTCCTGGCAGCCATGTTTTTTCCGTTGTTGTTGCTGTTGTTGTTGTTGTTGGATAGAATAGAGAGAGGAGGGGCAGACAGGGAGGGGGAGAGTAAGACACCTGCAGATCTGCTTCACCGCTTGTGAAGCGACCTCCCTGCAGGTGGGGAGTCAAACCGGGGTCCTTACGCTGTTCCTTGCACTTTGCACATATGCTCAACCTAGTGTGCTACGACCCAGCCCCCTAGTTTGATACTATTTTTTTCCTTTTTTAATTGTTATTGTTATTGATGTTGTCGTCGTTGGATAGGACAGAGAGAAATGGAAGAGCAGGGGAAGACAGAGAGAGGGAGAGAAAGATAGACACCTGCAGACTTGCTTCACTGCTTGTGAAGTGACTCCCCTGCAGGTGGGGATCCGGGGGCTCGAACCGGGATCCTTATGCTGGTCCTTGGGCTTTGTGCCACGTGCGCTTAACCTGCTGCACTACCGCCCAACTCCTTAGTTTGATACTATTAACATTACTTTTCAAAATCAGAATTTCTCAAGATTTGTTCATTACTACTGACTTTATAGTCTTGAGTGAACGTTTGTTTGGGGTGGGGACGGGCGGTGGAGCACACACTGGGACTCAGGCTCAATCTTGTTTCCCATAGGGAAATGCAGGGGGCAAACTTCACTGTGAGAAGTAAAGCAATGCTGCAAGTGTCTGTCTGTCTCCGTCTTCCCTGTCCCTTTCTCCCCTTCTCTACATCTCCCCTCTCAATTTCTCAATTTCTCTGTCCTATGAAATAAAAGTAAGGGAAGGGAGAATGGAAACAGTTACCACCAGGAGCAGTGGATTCATCCTGCAGGCACTAAGCTCCAGCGATGACCCTGGTGGCAATTAAAAAAAAGTTAATGGGAGAAGTGTTTGTTATGATGTGTCCAATATTGTATCTACTCTTTTAAAAGGGAAGTTATCTTAGACAAAATATGTATTTTTGTAAGAAATTTACTTATGATAAAGCATGTATAATTTTGTTAGATTGCTTTAGTACACTACCTTTTCATATGTAAAGTAGAAAAATTTTTCCTAGATTATCATTTTAGTATTTACATTGTTTTATTTTTTTAGTGGTTTATGGTGGGTATTGGGATTGAGCCTGGGATTTTGGAGCCTCAGGCATGAGTCTTTTTTTTTTTTTTTTAGATTTTATTTATTTATTAATAAGAAAAAGAACCAGACATCATTCTGGCACTCTGGTACATGTGCTTCTGGGGATTGAACTCAGGACCTCACGCTTAAGAATCCAATGCTTTATCTACTGCGCCACACCCAGGAACATGGCATGAAAGTCTTTTGCATGACTATTATGCTATCTCCTCAAATTCTGTTATTCTTTTCAATGTTACCTTCTTTTTCAGATCTTTACTAAATATGAGTATTGAAATTATTTATTTAAAATCATCTTATTTATTTATTAGGTAGAGACAGAGAGGAATTGAGGGGGAAGGGGAATAGGAAGAGGGAGAAATAGAGAGACATTTGCAGTAGCACTGTTTCACTGCTTGTGAAGCTCCCCCCCTGCAGGTGGGGAGTGGGGACTTGAACCCAGGTTCTTGTGCATAGTAACAAGTGTGCTCAACTGAGTGTGACACTACCCCAGCCCCTTTTTAGATTTATTTATTGAATACAGACAGAGATTAACTGAGATGGGAGGGGAGATGGCGAGAGAAAGACACCTGAGGCACTGCTTCACTGCTCTTATAGGTGGGGACCTGCCAAGTCCTTGTGCATGGTAGGCAATTTGTGGGTTCAAATGAGTGTGCCCCTTTATAGAGAGACCAGAGTATTGCTTTACTCTGGCATGTGGTAGTGCCAGGCATTGAACCTGTGACATCAGACAATGCAAATGCAAGTTCTGTGCTTTAACAGACTGGACTTTAATTATATATTTTTTGCTTTCTTAAATTGTTACTGACTCAGTATGGAATAAAGGATGGTTGAGGGGGCTGGGTCTTGGTGCACCTGGTTGAGCGCATATGTTACAATGTGCTCAAGCCCCTGGTCCCACCTTCAAAGGGAAAGTTTTGTGAGTGGTAAAGTCGTGCTGCAGGTGTCTCTTTGTCTTTCTCCCTCGTTATCCTGCTTCCTTTCAATTTCTGTTAGTCTCTATCCAATAAGTAAATAAAGGTAATAAAAAATTTTTTAAAAGGGAGTTGGGCGGTAGTGCAACGAGTTAAGCGCATGTGGCACAAAGCAAGGGACCAGTGTAAGGATATTGGTTCCATCCCCTGGCTCCCCACCTGCAGGGGAGTCACTTCACAGGTGGTGAAACAGGCCTGCAGGTGTCAGGTGTCTGTCTTTCTCTCCCCTCTCCATCTTCCCCATCTCTCTTCATTTCTCTCTGTCCTATCCAACAAAGATGACATCATTAACTACAACAATAGTAACTACAACAATAAAAAGCAACAAGGGCAACAAAAGGAAATAAATAAATATTAAAAATGTATTTAAAAAAAATTTTTTTAAAGATGGTTGGTTTGCTAGCCATATTAAGTATCCTCAAATATTTAAGCTATAGAGTATTAAAGGAAGTTGTTTCTATGGTTTCCTGTAGGAATTTAATGGTGTGTTTGTACAAACCATTAGGTACATAAAGAAAGCTTTGATTACTGCCTTGCCTTTTTTTCATACCATGAGTTAGGTTTTTCTTTACATGTAAATGCAGTGAAAATGATAGACATTTCATTTTTTCATTTGGAAAAATTGTTTCTTTCACATTTTTCTTTATAGAGTTGCACGGTATTCCTGAGAGCGTTAGAAAATGTTCCAGTGTCTTACTGTTTTGTTAAAATTTAGTCTTTGTAAGAATATTTACTTTTTATTTATTAATTATTATTATTTTTTAAATTTGTTTCTTTATTGGGGAATTAATGTTTTACATTCAACAGTAAATACAATAGTTTGTACATGCAGGATATTTACTTTTGTGGTCTGGGAGGGGGAGCAGTGGATAAAACATTGGGTTCTCAACCATGAGGTCCTGAGTTCGATCCCCGACAGCAGATGTGTCAGAGTGATGTCTGATTCTTTCTCTCCTTCTATCTTTCTCATAAATAAATAAATTATTTTAAAAAGAGAATATTTACTTTCAAAGGAGGGGATAGGATATAGACCTCTGGTGGTGGGAATTCTATGGAATTGTAACCCTCTTATCCTATGGTCTTGTCAATATTTCCATTTTATAAACAAATTAAGAAAATAATTAAAAATATTTGCCTGTGCTTTTTTAAGTTTTCTCATTTGACAGTATATAAGGGGTATTTTACACACACACACACACACACACACACACACACACACACACACACACACACACATATTTATTACTCCCTTTTGTTGCCCTTGTTGTATTGTAGTTATTGTTGTTGTTACTATTGATGTCGTTGTTGTTGGATAGCACAGAGAGAAGTGGAGAGAGGAGAGGAAGACAGAGAGGAGGAAAGAAAGACACCTGCAGACCTGCTTCACCGCCTGTGAAGGGAACCCTTTGCAGGTAGGGAGCTGGGGGCTCGTACTAGGATCCTTATGCCAGTCCTTGTGCTTCACCATATATTTTAAACAATCAACAACACTGATATTTTAGTAGTTTTATTATTTATTTATTCATAAGAAAGATAGGAGGAGAGAAAGAACCAGCCATCACTCTGGTACATGTGCTGCCGGGGATCGAACTTGGAACCTCATGGTTGAGAATCCAGTGCTTTATCCACTACGCCACCTCCCAGACCACTTTTAGTAGTTTTATTTTAATAAGTGAATATGAAATAAATAGCAAAACTTGGCTATTAAGTTTGTGACCAAGAATTGTAGAACCAATTAAGTCCAACTCTTAAGTATTTTAAGAACTCTTAAGTCCAACCTCTTAAGTATTTTAAGGACATTTGGAACTTAATTTTTTTTTTTTTTGGTGGCCAGGATTAAAACCAAGGCCTAGCACAATTAAGGTACTAATTTAGGCTAAGTTGTATAATCAGCTTGTTATGACTTACCTTTCTATGGCAACCAGTAAACTGCCTAAAATTATATGTATACTTTTGAATGCCTATAACAGCTCTGCTTTTTAGTTTTGCTGCATATTTTTTTCAATGAAGTATGTTCATAAGGACATTTTTGGTAAGAAGTATGGATTTTTTTTTCTATAGAGAAAGTCATACATAAAATGGAAAACTTTTCAGAGAAGATAAGTCATGTTACTGATTTTGAAGTTTAATATGTTCTTTATTTTCCTTTATATTTTTCAAGTAGTAGATGATTCAGTGTGGTGTCATTTTATTTATTTTATTTTTTTCAGCATATTGTTTTTTTTGAATAAGACATGGAGTTGAGAAGCTTTAATTCAGCAAAGCATTACTCTTAGGAGATAGGAAACTTGAGTTGTTTGAGCTTCATTTGATAGTAAGCAGTAGTTTGCTCACAGCAGTAACATAAATAAAGGACATGTTGTCTAGCTGTCGTGGTGGGTCAGGGGAATAGATGTAGCAGACCTGGCAGTAAGCCTGGCTTCTTAAACAAAATCCAAGTCATCAAATTCGCCCAGGCATGCCATGTGAGGTTCAAGTAACAGTGGAATTTAAGAGGAGTAAGTTTGTTCAGGGAGGCTTAAGAGTCACAAGCAGGAACAAGGTTTTTTGTTTATTTGTTTGTTTTTAACTCAAGCATAGCATAGGTCTGCATATAGTTAAATATTTCTGGTAATGTCTGTGTAATTAAATTACATAATTCTCACCTTTTTACCTGAATTTGGTAAACTTTAGAAGAGAGAAACAATTGAACCTGTAAGATTTGAATAGTATCATCTGTGAATTGTTCCTGAATTGACACATGAAATGTCATTGTTGAGGAAGTTGTAGTTGACATATTAGTCGTCATAATGGTTTTATATTTCTATGAAATCTGAAAGTTACAGGTACATTGAATAAATAGCTTCATTTTCCTACAAAATATAGTTTCTTATCTTTTATGTTTATTTTAGTTAGAAGATAAGACATGAGCTCAGGAATTGGGTTACTTTTAGTTAATCCTTTTATAATTTTTTTCAGTAATACTGATTTGTATCACATTAAAAAAATTTTTTTAAAGCATTTTTCCCCCCCAACAGTGTAGCCATTGACCAGAACACTTTAATGGGCAGTTTGTAAGTTGTACTTAAATGTAAATATTTTCCGGTATTGCTTTAAAAAAATTGTTAAATAGGGAGTCGGGTGGTAGTGCAGCAGTGTAAGTGCACAGCTGTTATGCAGGTGTCTGTCTATCTCTCTCCCTGTCTGACTCCCCCCCCTCCATTTATCTCTGTCCTATCCAACAACATCAATAACAAACAACCACTACAACAATAAAACAAGGGCAACAAAAGGAAATAAATATTTTTTTAAAATCGTTAAATAAAAATGGTATTCAGAAGCAGATGATGACAGAAGTTGTTGGCAATAGATATAATGAGTATATGGGTTTTCTTTGTAATAGGCTCTGTGCTTATATATTAAAATATTCATAATAAAGTTTTAAGATTTTACTTATTTATTCATGAGAAAGTTAGGAGAGTGAGAAAGAACCAGACATCACTCTGGTACATATGCTGCCAGGGATCGAACGCAGGACCTCATGCTTGAGAGTCTAACTCTCAAGCTGCACCAACTTGCATCAACTCTCTCGCTGCACCACCTCCCAGACCACAATAAAAGTTTTTAAAATGACTTACTTTTTTACTCTTTTTTTCTTCACCTTTTAAAAAAATATTCCCTTTTGTTGCCCTTGTTGTTTTATTGTTGTTGATGTAGTGGTTGTTGGATAGGACAGAGAGAAATGGAGAAAGGGGGGAGACAGAGAGAGGGTGAGAAAAATAGACACCTGCAGACTTGCTTCACTGCCTGTGAAGCAATTCCCCTTCAGGTAGGGTGCCCCAGGGGCTTGAACCGGTATCCTTAGGCCTTAGGCCTGTCTTTGCACTTTGCGCCACCTGTGCTTAATCCGCTGCGCTTCCACCCGACTCCTTTTCTCCATCTTTTAAAAATATTTATTTATTTATTTTCTTTTATTGCCCTTATTTATTTTTTATTTATTTATTTTTTAAAATAATTTATTTCTTTATTGGGGAATTAATGTTTTACATTCAACAGTAAATACAATAGTTTGTACATGCATAACATTCCCCAGATTCCCATTTAACAATACAACCCCCACTATGTCATTCATCATCTTTCATGGACCTGTATTCTCCCCACCCACCCACCCACCCCAGAGTCTTTTATTTTGGTGCAATACTCCAATTCCATTTCAGGTTCGACTTGTGTTTTCTTTTCTAATCTTGCTTTTCAACTTCGGCCTGAGAGTGAGATCATCCCATATTCATCCTTCCTTTTCTGACTTATTTCACTCAACATGATTTTTTCAAGGTCCATCCAAGATCGGCTGAAAACGGTGAAGTCACCATTTTTTTTTTACAGCTGAGTAGTATTCCATTGTGTATATATATACCACAACTTGTTCAGCCATTCTTCCGTTGTTGGACACCTGGGTTGCTTCCAAGTTTTGGCTATTACAAATTGTGCTGCCAAGAACATATGTGTACACAGATCTTTTTGGATGGATGTGTTGGGTTCCTTAGGATATATCCCCAGGAGGGAAATTGCAGGGTTATAGGGTAGGTCCATTTCTAGCCTTCTGAGAGTTCTCCAGACTGTTCTCCACAGAGGTTGGACCAATTGACATTCCCACCAGCAGTGCAGGAGGGTTCCCACACCCTCTCCAGCATTTGCTGCTGTTACCTTTTCTGATGTATGACATTCTCACAGGAGTGAAGTGGTATCTCATTGTTGTCTTGATTCGCATTTCTCTGACAGTCAGAGACTTGGAGCATTTTTTCATGTGTTTCTCAGCCTTTTGGATCTCTTATGTGGTGAATATTCTGTCCAAGTCCTCCCCCCATTTTTGGATGGTGTTATTTGTTGTCTTGTTGTTGAGTCTGGCAAGCTCTTTATATATGTTGGTTATTAAACTCTTATCTGCTGTATGACATGTAAAGATCTTCTCCCATTCTGTGAGGGGTCTCTTGGTTTGGGTAGTGGTTTCTTTTGCTGAAAAGAAGCTTTTTAATTTGATGTAGTCCCATAGGTTTATACTTGCCTTAGTCTTCGTTGTAATTGGATTCGTTTCATTGAAAATGTCTTTAAAATTTATGCAGAAAAGAGTTCTGCCAATATTTTCCTCTAAGTATCTGATAGTTTCTGGTCTAACATCCAAGTCCTTGATGCACTTGGAATTTACTTTTGTATTTGGTGAAATACAGTGATTCAGTTTCATTCTTCTGCATGTTTCAACCCATTGTTTCCAACACCATTTGTTGAAGACACTCTGCTTTCCCCATGTAATAGTCTGGGCCCCTTTGTCAAAGATTAGATGTTCATACGTGTGGGGCCTCATTTCTGGGCTCTCAATTCTATTCCACTGGTCAGTGTGTCTGTTCATGTTCCAGTACCAAGCAGTTTTGATGACAATGGCCCTATAATACAGTTTGAGATCTGGGAGTGTGATGCCTCCGGTTCTGTTCTTTTTTCTCAAGATTGTTTTGGCAATTCTAGGTCTTTTCTGGTTCCAGATAAACATTTGTAGCATTTTTTCTATTCTCCTAAAAAATGTGCTTGGGATCTTGATGGGGATAGCATTAAATTTGTAGATGGCTCTGGGTGATATATTCATTTTGATGATGTTAATTCTTCCAATCCATGAACATGGAATATCTTTCCACTTCTTTGTGTCTTTTTCAATTTCTTTGAGTAGTGACTCCTAATTTTCAGTATACAAGTCTTTCACTTCTTTGGTTAGGTTTACTCCTAGATATTTTATTGTTTTTGTTGCTATAGAAAAAGGAACTGATTTCTGGATTTCAATTTCTTCTAACTTAGTGTTTGCATAGAGGAATGCCACTGACTTTTGAATGTTAATTTTGTAGCCTGACACCTTACTGTATTGCCAGATGATTTCCAAAAGCTTCTTGCTGGATTCCTTAGGTTTTTCCATGTATATTATCATGTCATCTGCAAATAAGGAGAGTTTGACTTCTTCTCTTCCAATCTGTATGCCTTTAATTCCTTGCTCCTGCCTGATTGCTATGGCAAGAACTTCCAACACTGTTGAATAGTAATGGTGATAGTGGGCAGCCCTGCTAGTACCTGATCTGAGGGGAAATGCTTCCAGTTTTTCACCATTGAGTATGATGTTGGCTGTAGGTTTGCTATATATAGACTCCACTATCTTCAGGAATTTTCCATCTATTCCCATTTTTTGTAGTGTTTTGATCATAAAGGGATGTTGTATTTTGTCAAAGGCTTTCTCTGCATCTATTGATATGACCATGTGGTTTTTGGTCTTGCTTTTGTTGATGTGGTGGATCACATTGATAGATTTACGTATATTAAACCAACCTTGCATGCCTGGGATAAACCCCACTTGGTCATGATGAACAATCTTTTTGATATACTGCTGTATCTGGTTGGCTAGAATTTTGTTCAATATCTTCGCATCTATGTTCATCAGAGATATTGGTCTGTAGTTTTCTTTTTTGGTTGTGTCCCTGTCTGCTTTTGGTATCAGGGTGATGTTGGCTTCATAGAAGCTGTCAGGGAGTATTCCAGTGTCTTCAATCTTCTGGAAGACTTTTAAAAGTAGAGGTATTAGTTCTTCTTTGAAAGTTTTGTAGAATTCATTTGTGAACCCATCTGGTCCAGGACTTTTATTTTTGGGAAGATTTTTGATAACTGTTTCAATTTCATTAGCTGTGGTGGGCCTGTTCATGTTATCCACTTCCTCTTTACTTAGTTTTGGAAGTTGGTAGGTATCTAGGAAATCATTCATTTCTTCCAGGTTCTCTAGCTTGGTGGCATATAGTTGTTCATAGAAGCCTCGCATGATATGTTGAATTTCTGCAGTGTCTGTTGTGATATCTCTTTCATTTACTATCCGATTTATTTGGGTCTTCTCCCTTTTTTGTTTTGTGAGTCTGGCTAAAGGTTTGTCGGTTTTGTTTACTCTTTTGAAGAACCAACATTTACTTTCATTGATCTTTTGTATGGTTTTCCTATTCTCAATGTTATTTATTTCTGCCCTAACTTTAGTGATTTCTGTCCTTCTGGTTGCTTTAGGGTTCCTTTGTTGTTCTTCTAGGTCTTTAAGATGTGCAATCAGGCTGTTTATTTGTGCCTTTTCTTGTTTCCTAATGTGTGCTTGTATAGCTGTGAACTTCCCTCTTAGGACTGCTTTAGCTGTGTCCCAAATATTTTGATAGCTTGTGTCTTCATTTTCATTGAAGTCTCGAAACATTTTGATTCCTTCCTTGATTTCCTCTTTGACCCAGGAGTTGTTAAGAAGTGTACTGTTGAGCTTCCACATTTTGGGACTGTTACTAATCTTTTGTTGATTGTTAAGTGTTAGTTTAATTCCACTGTGGTCTGAGAAGATGCTTGGGATGATTTCAGTGCTCTTGAATTGGCTGATACTGTCTTTGTGGCCTAACATATGGTCTATCCTTGAGAATGACCCATGTGGATTTGAGTAAAATGTGTATTCCAGTTTCTTGGGATGAATGACTCTGAAAATGTCCAATAGTTCTAGTTTATCTATCTCTTCATTTAGCTCCCTTATGTCTTTACTGATTTTCTTCCTGGATGATCTGTCAAGTTGAGACAGTGGGGTGTTGAAGTCCCCTACTATGATTGTGTTACTGTTAATATATTGCTGTAGCTCTTTCAGTAGAAGTTTGATGTATTTAGATGGCTTCTCATTGGGTGCATAGATATTAATAATTGTTAAGTCCTCTTGATTGACTGATCCACTGAGCATTAAGTAGTGTCCATTCCTATCTTTTTTTAATCTTATCTATTTTCAAGTCTATCATGTCAGATATGAGAATAGCTGTTCCTGCCCTTTTTTGTGGGCCATTGGCTTGTATGATAGTTTCCCATCCTTTCACTTTAAGTCTGTGTTTGTCTTGTTGAGTTAGGTGAGTTTCCTGTAGACAACATATTGTTGGGTTGTGTTTTCTGATCCATCTTCCTACTCTGTGTCTTTTAATAGGTGAATTCAGGCCATTGACATTTATTGATATCAAAGATTGAAGATATTTTAACGCCATTCTTGTAGAGTTTTAGAGTGTTTTGATATATGTCCTATTTGTGGTGGTCTGGTTGTTTATAGGAGACCTTTCAGAACTTCTTTCAGGGCAGGCTTGGTGATGGTTGCTTCCTTCAACCGTTGCTTGTCTGAGAAGGTTTTGATGCTTCCATCTAGTCTGAATGACAGTCTAGCAGGATATAGTATTCTTGGCTGAAAGCCTTTCTCATTGAGCACTCGATAGATATCTTGCCATTCTCTTCTGGCCTGTAGTTTTTGTATGGAGAAGTCTGCTGCTAATCTTATGGGTTTTCCTTTGTAGGTGACTCTTTGTTTTTCTCTTGCAGCCTTGAGGATCCTTTCTTTATCCTTATTCCTTTCCAATCTAAGTATGATATGTCTTGGTGTCTTTAGGTCTGGGTTAATTCTGTTTGGGACCCTCTGGGCTTCTTGAATCTTTATGTCTTTGGTGTTGTCTAGACTAGAGAAATTCTCAGCTATTATGGCCTGGAGAATGCTTTCTTCCTCCCCTTCTCTTTCTTCCTCTGGTAAGCCAATAATGCGTATATTGTTTCTTTTGAAGTCATCCCATAGGACTCTGTTATTGTTTTCAGCATCTCTTAATCTCTTTTTGAGATCTCTTACTTCTTTTTTAGTTGTCTCTAATTCATCCTCAATCTTGCTAATTCTGTCTTCAGCCTCATAGATTCTATTCTGTCTGTCCTCTACTGCTTTCCGGAGTTCATCTATTTTGTTGCCCTCCTCTGATACTGTTTTAGCTTGTTCAGCTAGTTGCCTTCTTAGCTCAGTGATTTCAGCTTTCAGCTCTCTAATAACCATGAGATAATTAGAATTTTCTTCCATTTTCTCATTTGTTGTTCCTGCATTTCTGATTACAATTTTTTCAAATTCTTTACTCACTCCTGTTATTATTTCCTTAGCTAATGTTTGGATGTTGAACTCGTTGTTTTGTGCTTCGCCCTCTGGAGGACTTTTAGCTGGACTCTTGTCCTGGTTCGAGTCTCCAATATTTTTTCTTGTTGTTTTAACCATTTTATATATGTTAACAGTTTTTTCAATCCCTGAGTTGGAGCTCAGTGGTGTAAAAGCCTCTTTTTTTTCTTCCCTGTAGGCTATGGGAGCCTGAGGGCTTTTAAACTATCAATAGGCTTCTTAGCTTAATCACTGACTCCTGACCAAGAGATAAAGCAGGGTGTGGCAGAGATAATTTAGTGGTTATGCAAAGAGACTTTCACAGCCCCTCAGCTATGCCACCGAGGTATATGTCTTCTCCTGAGTTTCCAGGTTAGATCTCTGTCCCCTGGTGTCCCTCCCTGTTGCTGCTCCAGATTCTGAGGGTAGTAGCAATGGAGACTCAGAGTTGCACTTGGTGAGTCTCTGGGGAGTCCTCTCCTCCCTTCAGCTGTCCCCTTGTTGTGGAGCAGACTGGAGGTGGTGTCTCCACTGATACACTGTTGAACTGTTAGCAGCCACTTAATCTCTCCTTAGGCCCTTCTCTCCTCTGTCACCAGCCACACGTGTTTGTACTCACGGGTGATTTACTGGGTTCCTGTGGTCATTCTAGTCCTGTCTTGTTTCGGTCCGGGTGGTCTCCTTTGGTATTCCTAGTTGATCCGGGAGGGGAAAGGAGAGGAGAGAAAGCAATCTGCTGCTCCGCCTCCGGAAGTCGAATCCCCATTACTGGTTTTGTTTTTGTAGGATAGGAAAGAGAAATGGAGAGAGGAGGGGAAGACAGAGGGGGAGAGAAAGATAGGACACCTGCAGCTCGAACCGGGATCCTTACGCCAGTCCTACCACTTTGCGCCATATGTATTTAACCGACTGCGTTACCGCTTGGCCCCCAGAAATAAAAATGTTATGATATTGATCAAAGAAGTCATGAAAGTGTGGTCCAGGAGATGTCTCAGTGAATAAAGCATTGGATTCTCAAGCACGAGGTCCTGAGTTCAGTCCCAGCAGCACATGTATCAGAGAGATGTCTGGTTTTCTCTCCTATCTTTCTCATGAATAAATCAAGAAAGCAAGAGAGCAACAGAAAAACAGAGACCTAGGACCTTTGACTCTTAATTCTATGTTTTTATGAAATTTTCTTTTTTTAAAAATTTTTTTAAATAAGGTATTTCTGTTCCCTGTTTTACTGTAGATGAAGGCTTTCTTTTTTAAAAAATATTTATTTATTCTATTTTGTTTCCCTTGTTATTTTATTGTTGTAGTCATTATTGTTGTTTTTAAAATTATTTTTTATTATTGGGGAATTAATGTTTTACATTCAACAGTAAGTACAATAGTTTGTACATGCCTAACATTCCCCAGTTTCCCATATAACAATACAACCCCCACTAGGTCCTCTGTCATCCTTCTTGGACCTGTATTCTCCCCACCCATCCCAGAGTCTTTTACTTTGGTGCAATATGCCAATTCCATTTCAGGTTCTACTTGTGTTTTCTTTTCTGATCTTGTTTTTCAACTTCTGCCTGAGAGATCATCCCATATTCATCCTTCTGTTTCTGACTTATTTCACTCAACATGATTTTTTCAAGGTCCATCCAAGATCGGCTGAAAATGGTGAAGTCACCATTTTTTTACAGCTGAGTAGTATTCCATTGTGTCTATATATACCACAACTTGCTCAGCCACTCATCTGTTGTTGGACACCTGGGTTGCTTCCAGGTTTTGGCTATTACAAATTGTGCTGCCAAGAACATGCGTGTACACAGATCTTTTTGGATGGATATGTTGGGTTCCTTAGGATATATCCCCAGGAGAGGAATTGCAGGATCATAGGGTAGGTCCATTTCTAGCCTTCTGAGAGTTCTCCAGACTGTTCTCCACAGAGGTTGGACCAATTGACATTCCCATCAGCAGTGTAGGAGGGTTCCTTTGACCCCACACCCTCTCCAGCATTTGCTGCTATTACCTTTTCTGATGTATGACATTCTCACAGGAGTGAAGTGGTATCTCATTGTTGTCTTGATTTGCATTTCTCTGACAGTCAGAGACTTGGAGCATTTTTTCATGTGTTTCTCAGCCTTTTGGATCTCTTCTGTGGTGAATATTCTATCCATGTCCTCCCCCCATTTTTGGATGGGGTTATTTGTTGTCATGTTGTTGAGTCTGGCAAGCTCTTTATATATGTTGGTTATTAAACTCTTGTCTGATGTATGGCATGTAAAGATCTTCTCCCATTCTGTGAGGAGTCTCTTGGTTTGGGTAGTGGTTTCTTTTGCTGTGAAGAAGCTTTTTAATTTGATGTAGTCCCATAGGTTTATGCTTGCCTTAGTCTTCGTTGTAATTGGATTCGTTTCATTGAAAATGTCTTTAAAATTTATGTGTCGGGAGTTGGGCGGTAGCACAGCGGTTAAGCGCAGGTGGCGCAAAGCACAATGACGGGTGAGAGGATCCCGGTTCAAGCCCCCGGCTCCCCACCTGCAGGGGAGTCGTTTCACAAGCGGTGAAGCAGGTCTGCAGGTGTCTATCTTTCTCTTCCCTCTCTATCTCCCCCTCCTCTCTCCATTTCTCTCTGTCCTATCCTACAACGAAGACATCAATAACAACAACAATAATAACTACAAGAATAAAACAACAAGGGTAAAAACAAAGGGAAAATGAATAAATAAATATTAAAAAAAATTTATGTGGAATAAAGTTCTGCCAATATTTTCCTCTAAGTATCTGATAGTTTGTGGTCTAACATCCAAGTCCTTGATCCACTTGGAATTTACTTTTGTATTTGGTGAAATATAGTGGTTCAGTTTAAGTCTTCTGCATGTTTCAACCCATTGTTTCCAACACCATTTGTTGAAGAGACTCTGCTTTCCCCATTTAATAGTCTGAGCCCCTTTGTCAAAGATTAGATGTCCATAGGTGTGGGGTCATTATTGTTGTTTTTATTGATGTTGTTGTTGGATAGGACAGAGAGAAATGGAGAGAAGAGGGGAAGACAGAGAGGGGGAGAGAAGGACAGACACCTGCTGACCTGCTTCACCTCACCTCCTGTGAAGCGACTCCCCTGCAGGTGGGGAGCTGGGGGCTCAAATCGGGATCCTTAAGGTGGCCCTTGCGCTTTGCACCACCTGTTCTTAACCCGCTGTGCTGCCACCCAACTCCCTTTATGAAATTTTCTTAACTCTTAGGTTCGGGCTGTGGCACAACTGGTAAAATGCTCAAATTAACCATGCACAAGGACTCAGGTTTGAGCCCCCAGCCCCTACATTCAAGTGGGGAGCTTCATGAGCTGTAAAGCAGTGCTGCAGGTGTCTCTCTCCCATTCTCTTGCCCTATGTCTCTATCTCTATCATAATTAAAAAAAAAAAAAGGAAGAAGTTTCTGCCAGGAACTGTGAATTTGTTGTACAACTACGAATGCCAACAGTAACCCTAGTGTCAAAGAAAAAAGTTGTGTAACTTTTAGGCTTGAAATTTGTAAAATTGGGGGCTAAGAAGATAGCATAATGCTTTTGTAAAAGACTTTTCATTACTGACGTTATGAGGACCCAGGTTCAGTCCCCAGCACCACCATATGCCGGAGCTGAGCAATGCTTTGATAACCCTCTCTTATCACTGTCAAAGAATGGAAGGGGAAAGGAAAAAGAAAAGGAGAGGGAAAAGGAAAGAAAGGTGGGAAGGGAAGGGGCCAGGCAGTGCCACATCTGGTTTAAGTGCTCACATTACAATGCACAAAGACCTAGGTTCAAGCCCCTGGTCCCCACCTGCAGGTGGAAAGCTTCATGAATGGGGAAGCAGGGCTGCAAGTATCTTTCTGTCTCTTCCACTCTCTATCTTTCCCTTCTGTCTCTAGCCAATAATAAAGAAAGAGAAATATTTTTTTAAAAAAGAAGGGGAGAAAGCATAATGGTTATACAAATGACCTTCATGCTTGAGGCTCTGAAGTCACAGATTCAATCCCCAGTACCACCATAAACCAAAGCTAAGCAGTGCTCTTTGCACAGGTCCTTGTGCTTTGGGCTGTGCGTGCTACCGCTCGCCCCCGGCTCTTTTCTTTTTTAAGGTAAGGAAGGACATTTCCAGAAGACCACAGGTAGCTCACTTAACCTCTCATTTCATTGACCAAAATTGTGTTACATTCCCTTTCCTAAATTAGTCACTGGTAAAGATGGATGAAATTATTCTTAGTTAACTCAGGCCTATCCTTGGTTAGAGGGTGTGGTTGACTTCATAGGAAAGGAGTGAACACAGGGAAGAAAATGTGCTAGAATGGAAGGAGAGGATAGCATAGATGGTGGGAAGGGGAAGTAGATCAGCCAAAAGAATCTTGAATTTACCACCTCCGTTATGCTAGTAATTAAGAAACTTTTATGTGTAAATGTGATGGCCAGAGAGCCTGAAGCTCTGAGATCCCAGGTTCAATCATCATAAACAGAACTGGGCACTCATGCAGTGCTCTGCTAAAATAAATAAATAAATACATAAATGAATGAATGTAAATATGACTTTCATCAGGAAATTACTTTTTGGTTATCTTTATTTGATAGAGACAGAAGTTGAGAAGGAAGGGGGTGATAAGAGAGGGACAGAGATAGACACCTGCAACACTGCTTCACCACTCATGAAGCTTCCCCCCTGCAGGTGGGGACCTGGCTGGAACCTGGGTCCTTGTGCACTGTAACATGTGCGCTCAATCAGGTGCGTCACCACCTGGCCCCGGAAATTACTTTTTTTATTATTTCTTTTTTTATATTTATTCCCTTTTGTTGCTCTTGTTGCTTTATTGTTGTAGTTATTGTTGTTGTTATTTATGTTGTCATTATTGGATAGGACAGAGAGAAATGGAGAGAGGAGGGGAAGACAGAGGGGGAGAGAAAGATAGACACCTGCAGACCTGCTTCACTGCCTGTGAAGCGACCCCTCTGCGGGTGGGGAGTCGGGGGCTCTAACCAGGATCCTTACGCCAGTCCTTGCACTTGGTGCCACCTGCGCTTAACCTGCTGCGCTACCGCCCAACTCCCTGGAAATTACTTGTTAAGGCACTTTTTCTCTTTGTCAAAGTTCTTGGAGGTGAACATAGAAGTTTATATAAGTACAGAAAAAGAAAAAATATGACTAGGTTTCTATGAGTGGTGGACTTTGATGTCTGATATGTGGGAAATGTGGCTCACCAAATCCATCTTACTTGGTTTGAGTGGGATAGAATGGTTTTGCAGACATATGGAAGCAGAGAGAGTTAAACCAATCCTGACGTCTCAAAATAGAGCTGCTAGGGAGGCGGGCGGTAGCACAACGGGTTAAGCGCACGTGGCAGGAAGTGCAAGGACCGGCATAAGGATCCCGGTTCAAGCCCCTGGCTCCTCACCTGCAGGGAAGTCGCTTCACAGGCAGTGAAGCAGGTCTGCAGGTGTCTATCTTTCTCTCCCCTCTCTCTCTGTCTTCCCCTCCTCTCTCCATTTCTCTCTCTCCTACCCAACAACAACATCAATAACAGTAACTAAACAATAATAAAAGGGGGGCAACAAAAACAGAAAATAAATTTTTAAAAATAGAGCTAGTAATGTGATTTAAAAATGATTTTCCTGTGTGTTTTTTGTCAGTGAGGCTAAGCCCAAAATAGCTAATTTTTTGGTTTTTGTTTTTTAACTTTGCTTTATTTGATAGGACAAAGAGAAAGTGAAAGGGAAGGGGGGATAATGAGGGAGGAGACACCTGTAGCACTACTTCATCACTTGTGAATCTTTCCCCCGCCCATGGGTACTAGGGGCTTAAACTTAGGTCCTTGCACATTGTAACACATGCACTTAATCAAGTGAACCACTACCCAGCTCCTAATGTTTATTAAAGGGTAAAATAGAATAAAAAGTAAAAGACAGGAACATTGTATTGAATTTTTTTTTTCAATTATTACCTAACCTTGTTAGGGAAACATTGACAATAAAATATTAATAGATAATCGTTAAAACTTTTTTGTTTTATCAGTGATACAAACATTGCATTAGAGGACGGGGAGATAGCATAAAGGTTATGCAAAAAAAGACTCATGCTTGAGACTTTGAGGTCCCGGGTTCAGTCCCCCACATCAACATAATCCAGAGTTGAGCACTGCTTTGCTTAAAAATAAATAAATAAATAAATAAGCAAGCAAATAACAAAAGCAAAAAAAAATTGTTATATTTTAGAGTGAGTGGAAAAGGGACCTTATACATCATTAGCAGTGTGAACATACTAAACCAGTCTTATAATAAATCTCAATTGTGTCAGTGTTATTTGTTAAATATTGGGAAAATGAATTATGGAGTGATTTTGATTTATTAATGTATAACTAAATAATGAATAAGTTCACCAATATTTATATAATATAGATACTGAGATGGCCTTCTGAGACTGTAAGTGATGAAGAGTTTAACTTTCTTTTCAGCCAGGATTTCATGCATGTGCATTTTACTGCTCCCAGGCTACTTTTTCATTCAGGGGTAGGGGTGATGAGACACCCTGCTCTGGAACTTCCTCAGATTGCTTGGCAATCCTGCTGGTGCTCAAAACATATGGCTCCTGTATAGTGCTGTGAAACTCACTCTACCTGACGAAATCACCTCTCTAGCTCTTTTTAATGATTTATTTTAGAAAGTGACTAGAGCACCATTTAGTTTTGACATGTTACATGGGGCCTTAGACATGCAAGTTCTAGTAAGAGCTTAATTTGGATAGGTGTCAGATAAGAGGTTACAATTGAGGTGAACCAAATAGGATTTTTTTTTTTTTACTCCTTTCCCAGACAACTATAGAATTCATTGTACAAAGTATTTAAATGGGACATGGGAAATAGCTCTCTTGGATGGTATGCTGCTCTGCCTCACTGAAAGAAGTTTAGTACTGTGGTCTCTTTCACTTTCTCTGCCTCTCTTAAAAAAGAAAAGAGAAAAAACAACAGGAAAGAATTTGGCTGAGGAGGCTGTTCAGTGGTATCATGCATGCAGGAGGCCCTGGCTTCATTCCACATGCCACATTAGGTGGTGGTGGTGAGGAGGTAAAAGTCATAGCTGCAGGGGAAAAAAAAAACAAAAACTGTTGTTAAAATTCGTAAGGCTCTGGTCGGGCTGGCTTGCTTCACGGCGGGTAACAGAGACGCGGAGACAACGGCTGGGCAGGGAAGCTGTATTTCTTTATTCAGGAGGAACTATTCATAAACTAAGACAAACTAATCACCAAACAGAACTCTGCTGTCTCTTTGCGGCGGCGCAAGCACTCTCTCTTTTTCTCTGGAACTTAGGAACCCAGGAACTCTGTCTCTCTGGCACTCTCTCTTACTCTGTAACCCTGAAACTCTCGAACTCAGGAACTCTCTTTTCTCTCGAACTCAGGAACTCAGGAACTCTGTCTCTCTGGCACTCTCTCTTACTCTGTAACCCTGAAACTCTCGAACTCAGGAACTCAGGAACTCTGGCACTCTCGAACTCAGGAACCCTCTCTCTTACTCTCGAACTCTGGAACTCTCGCACTCTTGCACTCTCGAACTCCGGAACTCAGGAACTCTGTCACTGGGGAACTCAGGAACTCTCGGACTCCGGAACCCTCTCCCAGGGTCCCTTGGGGCGGGGCCAAGTAGGCCCGCGAAATTAACAGGACTCATCCAATTCTCTTGGAGGGGGAGGGCTAGAACAAGCCAATGTAAAGCATACGACAAAAAACGTATTTCACTTACTTATATTTTTTGTTGCCAGGGCTTCACCATTCCAGGCTTGCTTCTCCAGGTAGAAGGACACAGAGTACCCAGTGCATGATGGTAGAGAAAGACCTGGCTGGGTGGTGGGAGTGGTACACAGATACCTACTATGGAGAGATGAGCAGTTGTACGAGTGTGGACAATTATCCTGTAAATCATTATTCCCTCCAATAAAATATGGAGAATAAAAGTGTCAAGCCAGCAACAACTAGGGCAACAAAAAGGGGGAAAAATGGCCTCCAGGAGCAGTGGATTCATGGTGCAGGCACCAAGCCCAGCAATAACCCTGGAAAAAAAAAAGTGTCAAGCCAGAAGTCAAGTATCACTTGATGCTTTGCAGAACAAAATTCGCTCTAGGTGCTATTTTCCCTCCCCCTCCCCTTATTTTGCTGCAGTGCATTGACACTTTTGAAATACTGGTTCTAGGTAGTTGGCGGTAGTGCAACGGGTTAATCGTAGGTGGCGCAAAAAGCAAGGACCTGCATAGATCCCAGTTCAAGCCTCCAGCTCCCTACCTGCAGGGGAGTCACTTCACAGGCGGTGAAGCAGGTCTGCAGGTGTCTATCTTTCTCTCCCCTTCTCTGTCTTCCCCTCCTCTCTCCATTTCTCTCTGTCCTATCCAACAACAATGACATCAGTAACAACAATAATAACTACAACAATAAAACCACAGGACAACAAAAGGGAATAAATATTTTTAAAAAATCATTATTAAAGAAGAAATACTGGTTCTGTTTTCTTTTTTCTTTTTAATTTATTTGTTATTAGATAGAAACAGAAATTGAGAGGGAGAGAGACAGAGAGACACCTGCAGCTCTGCTTCACTGGTGAAGTTTTTCCCCCTGCAGGTGGGGACCAGGGGCTTCAGTCTGGGCCCTTGCACACTGTAGTATTTGCACTTAATCAGGTGTGCCAGTGCCTGCACTACTAATCCACTGCTCCTAGAGGCTAGTTTTTCCCTTTTGTTGTCCCTGTTTATTGTTGTTGTTGTTGGATAGGACAGACAAAAATCAAGAGAGGAGGGAAAGACAGAGGAGGAGAGAAAGATAGACACCTGCAGACCTGCTTCACCGCTTGTGCGGCGACCCCCCTGCAGGTTGGGAGCCGGGGGCTTGAACTGGGATCCTTGAGCCGGTTCTTGTTCTTTGCGCCATGTGCGCTTGCTTAACCCGCTAAAGTACAGCCCAGTTCCCTTCTTAGTTCCTTTTGCACTTCCCCTTCCTACCACTTGTTGGGTCTGTTCCTGTTATCCTGTAATTGAAAACTAGTAGTTTCTCCTTCTTCTCTTTCTTTCTCTTTTTCTTCTTCTCCTCCTCTTCCTCCTCCTCCTTCTTAGATGTGTCATTTTCAGGTAACCATAGATTCACATAATTTGGGAGAGAGAGAGAGGGAAGCGAGAGGTATTGTGGGTTATCTTTCTTTCAAAGCCAGCATCTCAGTTAATTTTAGTATAATGTCAGTGCCCCTGGTTCTGTAAAGTAATGCTTTTTGGTGCTATTCACCAAATGCTTTTATGCCTCCAATTTTCCATGCACTCATTTATGTGTATGTGTGTGGTTTTGTGTGATTTTTTTTTTTCCCCTGAAGGGTTATCAATGGGGCTTGGTGCTGGTACTTTGAATCCAGAGCTCCCAGCGGCCATATTTTTCATTTGATAGGACAGAGAGAAATTGAGAGGGATGGGGAGGATAGAGAGGGAGAGAGAAAGACACCTGCAGACCTGCTTCACTGCTGGTAAAGAAAAAGTTGAGCAAGGTAGGTAGTTCAGTGGTAACTTGAATGTAAGACCCTGGCTTTGGTCTCCCACACTGCATTAAAACACACACATGGGGGTCATGGGCAGGCGGGAGGGGGAAGGGAAAAAAAACACACATGGGGAGTGAGAGATAGCTCTCTCAGTATGGCACATACCTTGCCATGCTCAGGAGCAAAGTTTGAGCCCATCACCACAAGGGAAACTGGTGCTGACGCCTCTCCCACCCCCAGATCCCTTTTCTTCTCTCATAAAAGCAAAATAAGAGATGCAAAATGTCAGCAAGGATGTGAAGGAAAATGAACCCCAATACACTGTTGATGGAAATACAGACTGGTTCAGCCCCTATGGAAAACAGTTTGGAGAGTCTTTAAACAAATGAAAATGGAAATTAATCCCTTATGATTCAACAGTACCACTCCTAGTCATATATCCAAAGGCTATGAAAGGACTAATTTAAAAGGACATATGCACACACCTAGGTCTGTAGCTGCATTTTATGGAGCAGCCTAAATGTCTAATAACAGATGACTAGATAAAGAAGGTATGGGATAACTATCCAATGGAACACTACTCTGTCTTCTGCAATCAAACAGATGATATTATTAATCATTTGACACAAAATGGATAGAGCTGGAGGTGACTATGCTAAGTTAAAAAAATGAGTAAAGAGATAAAGGACAAGTAGTGGATGGTTTCGCTCATGTGGAATATAGATGACTAAACAAATGAACTTTGCAGTAGCAATGGCAACCAAATTGCCTCTTGGATTTTATGAGAACTATGGGTGAGGTCGGGTAGCAAAACTTTAGTGAAGGGAGTGAGGACTCGCACACATCGTGTATAGGTATGAAATTATACCCCTAAAATCTAATAATTCTATAAAATACTGTTAAGTCACTTAAAATTTTTTTTAAATTTCTTTATTGGGGAATTAATGTTTTACATTCAACAGTAAATACAGTAGTTTGTACATGCATAACATTCCCCAGTTTCCCATATAACAATACAACCCCCACTAGGTCCTCTGTCATCCTTCTTGGACCTGTATTCTTCCCAGCCATCCACCCCAGAGTCTTTTACTTTGGTGCAATACGCCAATTCCATTTCAGGTTCTACTTGTGTTTTCTTTTCTGATCTTGTTTTTCAACTTCTGCCTGAGAGATCATCCCATATTCATCCTTCTGTTTCTGACTTATTTCACTCAACATGATTTTTTCAAGGTCCATCCAAGATCGGCTGAAAACGGTGAAGTCACCATTTTTTTTTTTACAGCTGAGTAGTATTCCATTGTGTATATATATACCACAACTTGCTCAGCCACTCATCTGTTGTTGGACACCTGGGTTGCTTCCAGGTTTTGGCTATTACAAATTGTGCTGCCAAGAACATGCGTGTACACAGATCTTTTTGGATGGATATGTTGGGTTCCTTAGGATATATCCCCAGGAGAAGAATTGCAGGATCATAGGGTAGGTCCATGTATAGCCTTCTGAGAGTTCTCCAGACTGTTCTCCACAGAGGTTGGACCAATTGACATTCCCACCAGCAGTGTAGGAGGGTTCCTTTGACCCCACACCCTCTCCAGCATTTGCTGCTGTTACCTTTTCTGATGTATGACATTCTCACAGGAGTGAAGTGGTATCTCATTGTTGTCTTGATTTGCATTTCTCTGACAGTCAGAGACTTGGAGCATTTTTTCATGTGTTTCTCAGCCTTTTGGATCTCTTCTGTGGTGAATATTCTATCCAAGTCCTCCCCCCATTTTTGGATGGGGTTATTTGTTGTCTTGTTGTTGAGTTTGGCAAGCTCTTTATATATGTTGGTTATTAAACTCTTGTCTGATGTATGGCATGTAAAGATCTTCTCCCATTCTGTGAGGGGTCTCTTGGTTTGGGTAGTGGTTTCTTTTGCTGTGAAGAAGCTTTTTAATTTGATGTAGTCCCATAGGTTTATGCTTGCCTTAGTCTTCTTTGTAATTGGATTCGTTTCATTGAAGATGTCTTTAAAATTTATGTGGAATAGATTCTGCCAATATTTTCCTCTAAGTATCTGATAGTTTGTGGTCTAACATCCAAGTCCTTGATCCACTTGGAATTTACTTTTGTATTTGGTGAAATATAGTGGTTCAGTTTCATTCTTCTGCATGTTTCAACCCATTGTTTCCAACACCATTTGTTGAAGAGACTCTGCTTTCCCCATGTAATAGTCTGGCCCCCTCTGTCAAAGATTAGATGTCCATAGGTATAGGGATTCTTTTTCTTTTAATATGGGAGATAGGGAATAGAGTGTTGGTTGCCAGAAATTAGAAATTTGGGGCTGGAGAAGTGCAAAAAGTAGAAATGAGTACAAAGAAATTACTTGATGAGGGCCGGATAGTGTTGCATCCTGTTAAGTGCACATATTATCAAGCACATGGACCCAGGTTCGAGTCCCCACTCCCAACCTGCAGGGGGAGCAGCAAATAAGATCTACAGGCATCTACCTTTCTCCCTCTTTGTCTCCCCCTCATTTCTCAATTTTTCTCTGTCGTATCTAATAATCAGAAAGGGGAGGGGAAGGCCGCCGTGAGTGATGGGCTCATAGTGCCAGCACCGAGCCCCAGCAGTAACCCTGTTGGCAATAAGGAAAAAAAATTACTGAGATGGATTTTTGTAGTTAATGCAACAGTTCTCTATCTTGAATTTAGTCATGGTCACACAAATCTACATATAAAATATCACACAAAACTGGGGCCTGGCGGTGGCATACCCAGTTAAGCGCACATAGTACTATGTGCAAGGACCCAGGCTCAGCCCCCGCTCTTCCCCTGCAGGTAGGTTGCTTCACAAGCAGCAAGGTATGTGCCATACTGGCCAAGCTATCTCCCACTTCCCATGTGTATTTTAATGCAGTGTGGGAGGCCAAAGCCAGAGTCTTACATATAAGTTACCACTGAACTACCTACCTTGCCCAACTTTTTCTTCTCTATTTTTAGAATTAGAGCTACACACAATGAAAGAGATAGAGACAGGGAGACAGAAAAGGCAGGAAAGAAACTTCACATTCCTTGGAGTTCTTGCTCTACCCATGTGGTGCCAGGGAGGAAACCAAGAGCCTCACACATGCAAATTGGATGCTGTACCACTGAGCGATCTCACTGGCCCCAATACTGTGTTTTGGTGTTTTATTTATTTATTTGTCTTTGCAGCTAGGTTTATTGCAGCTAGGACTTGCTGCCTTGCCTGTACAACAAATCCACTGCATGGCCATTTTCTTTTATTTAATAAAGACAGAGAGACGGAGAGAGAAAGACACCTGCAGCACTACTCATGGAGTTTCCCCCACTGTAGGTGGGAACATATACACTGGTAATGTGTATGTTGTGTATGTTTTATCCAGTTTGCCACTGCTCTACTCCTGAAACTACATTAAAAAACAAAACTGTGGTCTGGGAGGTGGTGCAATGGACAAAGCATTAGATTCTCAAGCATGAGGCCCCAAGTTCAATCCTCAGCAGCACATTTGCCAGAGTGATGTCTGATTCTTTCTCTCTCTCCTCCTGTCTTTCTCATTAATAAACAAATAAAATCTTTAAAAAAAAAAAAAAACCTATTTAGACCTAGATACCTTCTTCATCTACTCCCCATTTCACATCCCTCAATCACTCTAAGTTAGATAAAGTAAGGACTATAAAAGCCATATAAGGGCAAGAGACTGACATACTTTAATAATGGCCCTTTTGGTCACTACCAGTACACTCCATCATCTGGGGCCCTAATCAGGGAATCCTCGGATTCCCATATAGATATGATGGGTCCAGACCTCCATTAGGCCCCTCTTTTCACCATCACCGGTCGGTCATCTCCATCAGGAACAACATCATAAACCCTCTTGTGGGCTTGTATAGGACCTTGCCCTCAATGTAGAACAACAGTGGTAGAAATTGCCCCACTCTCCAGAGTGAGGCTGGGTCAACATACCTTGCCACTCAAGGAAGACTGGTCCTGAAATGAATGCAGCCTAGAATGTTTCTAACTATGACCAGGGGTGTGAGCTCAGACTGACAGGGATGCAGAAGTTACAAGGTGCTTCACCACTAGTGATTTAGCACTACTCAGTGCTAAATCAGTTATTATGTGTACCGCATTCCAGTTTCTAAAATTTTTGTTGCCGTGGTTTCATTTTCTATTCTTTTTGTTCTTGAGTTTTCACAAATAAAAATCCTTTCCCTCTGTAGGTAGGGGCCAGGGGCTTTAACCTGCATCCTTAAGCACACATTGTCCTGTGTACTGTAATGTGTGTACTTAACCGATATACCACTGTCTGGCCCTCTCATTTGGACTTTTACATTCAAGATCTATAGTCTATAATAACAGAGCTATTGTTATCGTTATCATCATCATCATTATTTGTCTGTGGTGTGAGTTATGGATTCACATTCTCTGTGCTTCACTGATTTTACATTATCCTGATTATTGTATTTGAAATCTGATGTCATTTTGCCAGCTTGGCTCTTTTTTTAGTTGTTTTGACTAGGAATATTTTTGCCTTTTCATAGTTTTAGAATTAGTTTGCTGCTTTTTACCCCCCTCAAAAAAATTCCTACTGGAATTTTGATTAGCATTATGCTGAATCTATGGGCCAGCTTTTTGACATTTATGGATAAAGAGTCTATTACAGGCTTTGTTTCATTTAAAGATTATTTGGTTATTTTTGTTTTTGTCATTGTTGGGGCTTCACCTCTCTGGTCCAACTTTTTCAGATAGGAAGAAAGAGACACCGTGGGTAGTGCAGTGGGTTAAGCGCACACAGTGCAAAGTGCAAGAACTAGCATAAGGATCCCGCTTCAAACCTCCCCCCCAGCCCGCTCCCCACCTGCAGGGGGTTGCAGTGAAGCAGGTCTGCAGGTATCTGCCTCTCCCCTCTTTGTCTTCTCCTCTTCATTTCTCTCTGTCCTATCCAACAACAATGACAGCAATAAGAACAACAATGATAAACAAGGGCAACAAAAGGAAAAAAAAATAGCCTCCAGGAGCAGTGGATTGATTCACACTGAGCCCCAGCAATAACCCTGGAGGCAAAAAAAAGAAGGAAGGAAGAAAGAAAAGAAAAGAAAAAACACCATAGCACCAAAACTTCCCCCATTATATTCAGGGCTAGACTTGAACTCTCACTTGCTGATCCTTGTTTTTTACTTCACTGTTTTTTCCTTTTACTTTCCTTTAATAAATGTCTTAAATATTGAAGTTTTTCTCTGATGTTTAATGGTCTTTGGCTTTTGACTTGTTTTAAGAAACTGGACAGCAAACTCTTACTGATGGTTTCTTGATCATAGGTGGTATTTACTAACTGTATACTTCACAGTATGAGTTTTACTAGGTTTCCTATTAGCCTGCTTAGAAAGATAATTAGTTGAAAAGGTATGAAAAATTGGGAAGGATAGTGACTCATTAAACAAACTTTATGCCAATGTTGCTTTCAGCTTTGCCTTTATCTTAACTTCTAGAAATTCCTACTAGTGTATTTCCTGAATGTTTCCTGAGTTCTTTGTTGGAAATCAGTTTTCTTTTCACTGTTGGCTTAAGATTTAGCTTTTTCAGGTGCTAAACCAGTTATCACGAGACCTGCATTCCAGCTTCTAAAAATTTTGTTGCCATGGTTTCATCTTCTGTTCTTTTTCCTTTTGTGAGTTTACACAAATAAAAATCCTTTCACTGGGAGGCAGGCAGTAGCATGGGGTTAAGCGCACGTGGCACGTGTAAGGACTAGTTTAAGGATCCCCGCCCAGGCTCCCCACCTGCAGGGGAGTCGCATCACAGGCGGTGAAGCAGGTCTGCGGGTGTCTCTCTTTCTCTCCCCCGCTGTCTTCCCCTTCTCTCTCCATTTCTCTCTGTCCTATCCAACAACGACGACATCAGTAACTACAACAATAAAAAAAAAACAAGGGCAACAAAAGGGAAAATAAATAAATATTAAATAAATAAATCCTTTCTGGGTTGAGTCCCCAGTCTTTCACTATCATTTAATGGAGTTTTGGTAGAGAATGGGCAACTAATATATGTCTTCAGACCTCTGGTAGTTCTTTCAATTTGTTTTTGCTTTTTAGTGAGGTGAAATTTGTATAGCATACAGTCACCACTTCAAAGTATACAATTAAGTGGTATTTAGTACATCCACACTTTGTATAATCCTCTTTAGTTTCAAAACCTGCTCTTCTTTCTGTAACAGTACCCTGCAACCATTAAATAATCACTCCTTATCATCCTTTGATACTTCTGATCTGCTTTCTGTTTCAAAGTATGTGATCTGTCTACTTTTTTCTTTTAGTATTTTTTTTTAGGTTCATCCAGGTTGCAGTATAAGTCAGTACTACCCCCCCTCCCATTTTTTCCAGCAGGTTATCACTGGGGTTTAGTTGCATGACTACTCCACCATTCCTGGCAGCCAATATTTTCCCTCCCTCCCTCAATCCCTCCCTCGCTCTTGCCCTCTTTTTCTTTTAAAATAGAGAGCAAGAGAGAGTGAGAGTGAGATATACACAGACACCCTGAAGCACTGCTCCACCACTTGTGAAGCTTCCCCTGGTGGGGGCTGGAGGCTTGAATTAGGGTCCTCATATGGTAAAATGTGTGTGCTCTGCCAGGTACACTACCAGCTCCTACCTTTCTCCCCTTTTTTATGGTTGAGTAAGATTTCACTGTATAGAGAGTTAGGCGGTAGCGCAGTGGGTTATGTGCAGGTGGTGCAAAGCCCAAGGACCAGCATAAGGATCCCGGTTCCAGCCCCCAGCTCCCCACCTGCAGGGGAGTCGCTTCCCAAGCAGTGAAGCAGGTCTGCAGGTGTCTTTCTCTCTCCCTGTCTTCCCCTCCTCTTTCTATTTCTCTCTGTCCTATCCAGCAATGACGAAATCAGTAACAACAACAATAAAAAAAGGACAACCGAAGGGAAAATAAATTAATATAACTACAATAAAATAACAAGGGCAACAAAAGGAAACAAATATTTTAAAAGTAATTGTATATAATAATTTGTTTCTCCAGCTCATCCATTGATTGATTATTTTCTACCTTAGGCTATTATGAATCTTGCAGTTAACATGTGTACAAACTGTGAAGGCATATATATATATATATATATATGTACATATATATATATATATATTTTTTTTTAACCAGAGCATTACTCAGCAGCTCTTGTTTGTGGCAGTGTGGGGTATTGAACCTGGGATTTGAGAGCTTCAGGCATGAAAGTCTCTTTGCATAACCATTATGCTCTACCCCCACCCTGAAGGCATAAATTTATACTCTTTAAAAACTTTTTTTTTAATTATCTTTATTTTTTATTTACTGGATAGAGATAGCCAGAAATCAAGAAGGGAGGGGGTAATAGAAAAGGAGAGACAGACACCTGCAACACTGTTTCACCTCTTGCAAAGCATTCCCCATATAGGTGGGAACTGGGGGCTCGAACCTGGGTCCTTGTGCACTGTAACGTGCGCTCAACCAGGTGCGCCACCACGCAGTCACATATACTCTTGCTTTTTTTTTTTAATTTAAAAAAATATTTATTCCCTTTTGTTTCCCTTGTTTTATTGTTGTAGGTATTATTGTTGTTACTGATGTCATCATTGTTGGATAGGACAGAGAGAAATGGAGAGAGGGGGAAGACAGAGGGAGAGAAAGACAGACACCTACAGACCTGCTTCACCACCTGTGAAGCAACCCCCCTACAGGTGGGGAGCCGGGGGCTCGAACTGGGATCCTTATGCCTGTTCTTGGGCTTCGTTATTTTTTTATTTTTTAGATTTATTTATTTATTCATTTTTGTTGTCCTTGTTGTCTTACTATTGTTGTTCTTGATGTTGTCGTTGTTGGATAGGACAGAGAAATGGAGAGAGGAGGGGAAGACAGAGAGGGGGAGAGAAAGATAGACATCTTCAGACCTGCTTCACCCTTGTGAAGCAACTCCCCTGCAGGTGGGGAGCCGGGGCTCAAACTGGGATCCTTCTGCTGGTCCTTGCGCTTTGTGCCACATGCGCTTAATCCGCTGCGCTACTGCCCGACTCCCCTATACTCTTGCTTCTATATCTAAAAGTGGAGTTACTGGATCCTGTGGTAATTCTGTTTCATTTGTTGATGTGCTATCAAACTTTCCCACAGTGTGGATGTACCATTTTATTTTGCAGCCACTTGTGTATGAGGGTTCTCTCTCTTTTTTAAAACCAGAGTACCACTCAGCTCTGGGTTATGGTGGTGCATAACCACTATGCTATCTCCCTCGCCCATTTTTGTTGTTGTTGTTGTTGTTAACTTGTAAGAGCGCTCTGTATTTTCAATAGTATACCCTTATCAGGTATACTATTGATACTTGCAAATATTTTCTCCCATTCTTTAATTGTCTTTACTTTATGGATAGCCTTTCTTTACCTTTTTTTTTTTTTAAACCAGAACACTACATAGTTCTGGTTTATGATGGTGCTGGGGATTGAACCTAGGACTTCAGAGTCTCAGGCATGAAAGTCTTTTTTTAATTTTTTTTAATTTTCCCTTTTATTGCCCTTGCTGCTTTTCATAGTTGCTGTAGTTATTATTGTTGTTTCACTGACGCTATCGTTGTTAAGAGAGGACAGAGAGAAATGGAGAGAAAGACAGATACCTGCAGATCTGCTTCACTGCCCGTGAAGCGACTCCCCTGCAGTTGGGGAACGCGGGGCTCGAACCGGGATCCTCCTGCCATCCCTGCGCCTCATGCCACGTGCACCCAATGTGCTGCGCTACCACTCGACTCCCATGAAAGTATTTTATATAACCATTATGCTATCTCCCCAGCCTGGATAGCATTTCTTGATGCACAAAAGTTTTATAAAGTTTACTTTATCGGGGGTCCAGGTGGTTGCTCAACCTGGTTAAGCACATAGCACTAAGCAAGGACCCATGCAAGGATCCAAGTTTGAGGCATGCCCCCCCCCCCCCTGCAGGGAGGATGCTTCACAAGCGTTGTCTCTATTTTGTTTTGTTTCGTTTTTTTTTTTAGCCTTTCCTTTCTTTATTATTATTATTTTTTATCAAAACACTGCTTAGTTCTGGTTTATGGTAGTGTTGGGGATTGAATCTAGGACTTTGGAGCCACAAGCATGAGAGTCTGCATGACCATTATGCTATCTAACCCCAGCCCCCAGTTTTCTACATAACAATTCAACTCCCATTATATCCTCTTCTGCCATTGTATTCCAGGACCTGAACCCTCCCCCTCACCCAGTCTTTTACTTTGATACAATACACCTGTTGGAATTTTAAGTCACAGTATTCTTTTTTGTTTTTTTTTTAAATTTATTTCTTTATTGGGGAATTAATGTTTTACATTCAACAGTAAATACAGTAGTTTGTACATGCATAACATTCCCCAGTTTCCCATATAACAATACAACCCCCACTAGGTCCTCTGTCATCCTTCTTGGACCTGTATTCTTCCCAGCCATCCACCCCAGAGTCTTTTACTTTGGTGCAATACGCCAATTCCATTTCAGGTTCTACTTGTGTTTTCTTTTCTGATCTTGTTTTTCAACTTCTGCCTGAGAGATCATCCCATATTCATCCTTCTGTTTCTGACTTATTTCACTCAACATGATTTTTTCAAGGTCCATCCATGATCGGCTGAAAATAGTGAAGTTGCCATTTTTTACAGCTGAGTAGTATTCCATTATGTATATATACCACAACTTGCTCAGCCACTCATCTGTTGTTGGACACCTGGGTTGCTTCCAGGTTTTGGCTATTACAAATTGTGCTGCCAAGCACATATGCGTACACAGATCTTTTTGGATGGATATGTTGGGTTCCTTAGGATACATCCCCAGGAGAGGAATTGCAGGATCATAGGGTAGGTCCATGTATAGCCTTCTGAGAGTTCTCCAGACTGTTCTCCACAGAGGTTGGACCAATTTATATACACCACCAGTGTAGGAGGGTTCCTTTGACCCCACACCCTCTCCAGCATTTGCTGCTGTTACCTTTTCTGATGTATGACATTCTCACAGGAGTGAAGTGGTATCTCATTGTTGTCTTGATTTGCATTTCTCTGACAGTCAGAGACTTGGAGCATTTTTTCATGTGTTTCTCAGCCTTTTGGATCTCTTCTGTGGTGAATATTCTATCCAAGTCCTCCCCCCATTTTTGGATGGGGTTATTTGTTGTCTTGTTGTTGAATCTGGCAAGCTCTTTATATATGTCGGTTATTAAACTCTTGTCTGATGTATGGCATGTAAAGATCTTCTCCCATTCTGTGAGGGGTCTCTTGGTTTGGGTAGTGGTTTCTTTTGCTGTGAAGAAGCTTTTTAATTTGATGTAGTCCCATAGGTTTATGCTTGCCTTAGTCTTTGTTGTAATTAGATTCGTTTCATTGAAGATATCTTTAAAATTTATGTGGAATAGAGTTCTGCCAATATTTTCTTCTAAGTATCTGATAGTTTGTGGTCTAACATTAAAGTCCTTGATCCACTTGGAATTTACTTTTGTATTTGGTGAAATATAGTGGTTCAGTTTCATTCTTCTGCATGTTTCAACCCATTGTTTCCAACACCATTTGTTGAAGAGACTCTGCTTTCCCCATTTAATAGTCTGAGCCCCTTTGTCAAAGATTAGATGTCCATAGGCGTGGGGGCTCAATTCTGGGCTCTCAATTCTATTCCACTGGTCAGTGTGTCTATTCATGTTTTATTTATGAGAAAGACGAGAGAGAAAGAACCAGACATCACTCTGGTACATGTGCTGCCGGGGATCGAACTCGGGAACTCATGCTTGAGAGTCCAAAGCCTTATCACTGCGCCACCTCCTGGACCACCACAGTATTCTTTTTTGAATATTTACTTATTCCCTTTTGTTGCCCTTGTTATTTTATTGTTGTTGTTATTGATGTTGTTGTTGTTGGATAGGACAGAAAGAAATGGAGAGAGAAGGGGAAAAGACAGAGAGAGGGAGAGAAAGATAGACACCTGAAGACCTGCTTCACCGCTTGTGAAGCGACTCCCGTGCAGGTGGGGAGCTGGGGGCTCCAACTGGGATCCTTATGCCGGTCCTTGGGCTTTGCACCACCTGCACTTAGCCCACTGCACTACCTCCCAACTCCGTAAATCATAGTATTCCTATATTGTCAAGATCTGTTCACATGCACAACACTACTGCTGAGCAGAGAAAAAGTAGAGGGAGTGGAAGAAACAAGTATCTCTGTCTTGCACTGCTCTCCACCATCTATGGAGTTTTTCCCCTTGATATCCATGTGGCACTATGACTTGAACTCAGGACTTTGCACACTCTACTAGGTGTATCACCCCTTGGCCTTAGTCAAACATATATATAATTTTACTAGCATCAGTTACAACACATCCTAACAAGTTCACTTAGCCTGTACTAAACATGTTTTCTTAATTTCTTTGTTAACATTCCTGCCTGAAGTTCTTCCATGTAGACTATTTAAAGAGACTAATTGTTCAGTCCATTTTAAACTCTGCATTGACTATTCAAATAATAGTTGAGCCTATCAGTAACATCTGGTTACACATTGGGAGCCAAGAAAATCCTTCCTTGAAACCTTTTGTTTTGTTTTATAATTATTTATTGATGTTGCTGCCAATGTTTTCAGTTATTCTTGCTGAAAGGCTTAAACAAGTTTATTTTCTCTGAAGAGTTTTTCTCAGGTGCCACGATTTAAATAACTCGCCATTACTATTTTTTTTTTTTTACAGAAACTTTCTTTATAGCCTCATTTTTCAAAAAGATTTTTGGAGTAGAAGGGTGGTTCCAGGGCCTTGTACATGTGCAATTCCACCACTCTTAGGCCAACTTTTTCATTTTTATTTCAGAGTGAGAGAGAGAGAGAAAATACTGTCCTATTATCCCTTTCTACCCTTCATAGACTTCAAATCCTTAGGCTCTGAGAATGGTAACATGAATACGTTACTGGATGAGTTCTCTTCAGGCCCTGTTTTTTCTTTTCTATGAAGAAATCGTGTTGTGATAAGGTACTCCCTTTTGTTTTTTTCTAATTAGGTTTTTGTTTTCTTGTGAGTTGCAGGTATTGTGATAAAAGCTTGCTGTGGAAGTTCTGTTGTATAGTGTATTCATATAGCATTGTCATTATATGTTATTACATAATAACCATGATACTGGGGGCCAGGTGGTGGTGCACCTGGTTGAGTGCACATGTTACAATGCTCAGGGACCCAGGTTTTGAGCCCTCAGTCCCCACCTGTAGGGGGAAAGCTTTGCAAGTAGTGAAGTAGTGCTGCTGGTGTCTCTCCATCTTTCCCTTCCTCTTGTCTCCATGCTGTCTCTATCCAATAAACAAATAAAGGTAATTAAAAAAATTTTTTAAATGATACTTTACCACTTAATTTGATAACAAAGCGACCCATTTTATGCTGTACCTTAAAAGCTTAACATTCAGTTCAAAGTTCAGTTTTCCTTGTTTTGATGTGGTAGCTGTGCACTGGTAAGTTAAAAAAAAATACTGCAGTACACTACAATGCAGTGTACTCAGAATGCTGTCATGTTAGAATTAGGTCAGCACAATTTGTCAGTCAGTGGGAGGCATTATCTTCCACAGTCACTCTACCCTGGTGTGAGAGCAACTATGAGTGAATGAGTGTGCAGTACATAAGTAAATGACTATTACCATATGCCAGTTAAACTTTATTTGTAGGTACCAGATTTGAATTTTACATCCTTGTGTGTCATAAAATACTACCTTTATTTTTCTCAGACATTTAAAAGTATTATTAATTTGTAGGCTGTGCAGAAACATGCATAGGCCATATTTTGCCGGTTCTTGCTTTCAATGTTAAGTAGAGATATTCATAGGTAGCCTGGATTACTGCATTCTTGTGTGGGGCCCCCTGGTGGCTGTAGGAACACAAAAATAGTTTCAGGTGATCAAAAAAATTTTTTTTAAAAACTAGAATACTTATCTGTGGTTTATGGTGGTGTGGGGGATTGAACCTGGGACTTCCAAGCCTTAGGCATGAGTCTCTTTGCATAGCCATTATGCTATCTACCCCCGCCCGTGTGATCAAAATATTTCCCTTCCTTCCATTCCTTCTTTCCTTCCTTCCTTTTTTCTTCCCTTCCTTCCTTAATACTGCTCAGTTCTGGCATGTGGTAGTGCTACAGATTGAACCTGGAACCTCCAAACTTTGGACTTGAAAAATCTGTTTCATAAACCACTGAACTATTACCCAGATAGTTAGATTTTTAGATTTTGAGAGCTGGAAATCTAGACCTACACCTGTTTGTCATATAGTGAGATTATAGTAGCTGCTCTTACATTATCCAGAGTTTAAAATTCAGTGACATTTAAGGAAATAGGTGAAATAATACTTGCTCAAATTTTGTATTTAGTCTCAGTAATGCTTTAAGGTGTTATTCTGGTGTAGACTGCTTGCTTCATCTATAGTTTATTTGGACGAAGGGTGTAGATTTCAGTATCTGTTAACCACTGAAATGGCATTAGTAAATAATTACATTTAAATGAAATTGTGTCTTCCATGGGTAACTTTACTTCTTTTTGACCTCTCCATTTTATTTTATTATTATTATTTTTAACTCCAGGGTTATTGCTGGGGCGCAGTGCCTGCTCCATGAATCCACTGCTCCTGGAGGCCATTTTCCCCCCTTTTGTTGCCCTTGTTGTAGCCTTGTTGTGGTTATTATTGTTGTTGTTGATGTTGTTTGTTGTTGGATAGGACAGAGAGAAATGGAGAGAGGAGGGAAAGACTGAGAGGGGGAGAGAAAGATAGACACCTGCAGACCTGCTTCACCATCTGTGAAGCGACTCCCCTGCAAGTGGGGAGCCGAGGGCTCGAACCGGGATCCTTAAGGTGGTCCTTGCACTTTGTGCCACATGCGCTTAACCCACCACCTGACCCCCAACCTCTCCATTTTTAATACAAAGGGATTTAATACATTAATGATTACTAAGTACATTATTTTAATTTTATTTGCCTCTAGGGTTATTGCTGGAGCTCAGTGTCTGTACTATGAATCCACTGCTCCTGGAGGCCATTTTCCCCATTTTGTTGTCCTTGTTGTTGCCCTTGTTGTTATTGTTGCCATTGCTGTTGTTGGATAGGACAGAGAAATCAAGAGAGGCAAGGTGTCGGGCTGAGCTTCACTGACGGGAGACAGACGACCAGGGACTCATGGTTGAGCTGTACGCAGTATCTCTTTATTCATGCAGGACGCAGCGCAGTCTATACCAAGCTAGACTAAACTAACAACTAAAAACGAACAATGTTGTCTTTATATATACTTCCCAAGTAGGGTGTGAACAGAATGTGCCGCAGAGAGGGTGGAGAGAAAAGTGACTGGTGGAAGATCAGGGTGTGACAAGGAGAGGATCAGGGTGTGACAAGGAGGGGGGTGGAGCAGGTGAGAATTCTACCACTAAACCACCAATGCCCTGGAGGGAGTGTGGTACTTTATGTAAATGTAAAAGTGATTTATGTAAATAGACCAAAGCTTTGAATGGGATCAATTCAATCCCTATATAGGCATATGGTTAAGCAGAAGCCAGGGGGATTTAAACCAAATGAAACAGAAGGGGTTTTTAAAAGCAGAATTAGAAGATACCAACAGGAAGGGAAGACAGAAGCAGGGAGAGAAAGATAGATACCTGCAGAGTGAGAGAAACACCCACCCACAGCACTGTTTCATCACATGTGAAGTTTTTCCCCTGCAAGTGGAAACTGGGGACTTGAACCCGAGTCCTTGCACATGGTAACATGTATATGCCACTGATCAGCCCCCTAAATGGTAATTTTCAAGAATAAGTTGTTAGTATCACATGGTAATAAGTATATAATATTAGGGGATCTGAAATCATTGAGATCATTTCAGTAAGGATCCAGCAAAAGTTTATGTGAATTAAACATATGAGCTTTTATTCTTTGTGTGTTGGATTGTTCAGAGACTTGTTTTTATTCTGCCAGTTCTACCACCCTTTGAATAGATCCCATTGTTAGTTAAATTGTAGAAAGTTTGTGGCCGTTCTAATTCAGCCAGGTTGATAGCATTACCATGAAAATACATGACTCAAAAATTCCAAATTGAGATCTTGCTAATTTAGGGGTTAATACAAGTTCTATAAAGTAAAACAATTCCAACAATTTTTTTTTAATTTTTTTTAATTTAATTTAAGAAAGGATTAATTAACAAAACCATAGGGTAGGAGGGGTACAACTCCACACAATTCCCACCACTCAATCTCCATATCCCACCCCCTCCCCCGATAGCTTTCCCATTCTCTATCCCTCTGGGAGCATGGACCCAGGGTCATTGTGGGTTGCAGAAGGTAGAAGGTCTGGCTTCTGTAATTGCTTCCCCGCTGAACATGGGCGTTGACTGGTCGGTCCATACCGTCTGCCTCTCTCTTTCCCTAGTAGGGTGGGTCTCAATTCCAACAATTTTTTAAAAATATTTATTTATTCCCTTTTGTTGTTGGATAGAACAGGCGGTGAAGCAGGTCTGCAGGTGTCTGTCTTTCTCTCCCCCTCTCAGTCTTCCCCTCCTCTCTCCATTTCTCTCTGTCCTATCTAACAGTGATGACAACAATAATAAAAACAAGGGCAACAAAAGGGAAAATAAATAAAGAAAATTTTTTTTAAAACTCATTTATGGTTTCTGTTATCCTTTGAATAAAATTCAAATCCCAAACCTAGATTCTTCTAGGCTTTGCCCTTTTTTTTTTTTTTTTTTTTTTTGGCAAGAGCACTATTCAGCTCTGGCTTATGGTGGTGTAGGGAATTGAACCTGCGATTTGAGAGCCTCAGGCATGAAAGTCTCTGCATAACCATTATGCTGTACCCCCACCCTTGTTTTGCTTCTTTTCATTATTCCCCATCAGTTAACTCCAGTCAAGTATTGGTTCTTTCATTTCCTCAAGGAAGTTGTGGTCTGATTCAGCATTTGCTCTACCCCAGTGTTGGAGCCATTGTTTTTTTTTTTTTTTTTTCCTTTTTGCCTCCAAGGTTATCACTGGGACTCATGAGGTGCCTGCACTATAAATTTACTGCTCCTGGAGGCCATTTTTTCCCATTTTTGTAGCCCTTGTTATTATTGTTTTTGTTGTTGGATAGGACAGAGAGGAATCAAGAAAGATGGGGAGGATTGAGAAGGGGAGAAAAAGATAGACACCTGCAGACTTGCTTCACCACTGTGAAGTGACTCCCCTGCAGGTAGGGAGCTAGGGGCTCGAACCAGGATCCTTATGCTGGTCCGTGTGCTTTGGGCCATGTGTGCTTAACCCTCAGTGCTACCGCCTGGCCCCCTGAGCCATTGTCTTCTCTACCCAAGCCTTTGCCCCTCTCTTTGCTTTCAGTAATTACTTTTCTTGGAGGTGTCATCCTTGACTCTTGTCTTTCTTGCATCTAATCCATTTTCCAAGTTCTTTTAGCTCTACCTGAATTTTTATTTATTTTATTTGATAGGACAAAGAGAAGTTGAGAGAAGAAGGGGGTATAGATAAATAGAGGGAAAGATAGATAAAGAGAGACACCTGCAGCACACATGAAAGCTTCCCCTCTGCAGGGGACTGACTGGAGGCTTGAACCTGAGTCCTTGCACATGATAACATGTGCACTCAACCAGGTTCACCACATCCTGGCCCTCTCTACCTGAAATTAAAACAAAAGATTAACTACTTATTCACTCTTCTGTTTTTATAACCCATGACCACTTAGGCCTTTCATTATTTTGCAACTGGATTATTATAAATCTTGTAAATGCATATCAGACAACATTAATTTGCTTACAACTCTGCATTAGTTTCTCATTTCACAATAAAAACCTGTCCTTCTACTGGTCTATGATGCCTTACTTGATTAGCTAGTTGTCTCTCTCCTCTACCCTGCCCTTATTTTGCCTGTCCACTTCTGTTCCAATTAACATTCTTGTTTTTCTCTTTTTTAATTAGTATTACTTTCAAAAGGACAGATAAATTGAGAGGGGAGGGAGAGAGAGAGAGAGAGAGAGAGACACTTGCAGTACTGTCTTACCACTCATGAGGCTTTCTCCCCTGCACATAGGCACCAAGGACTTGAGCAGATTGATACATGGTAATGTGTGCACTGTACCAGGTGCACTGCCTTTTTTCTTCCCTAATTAACTGCAAGAGTTCTTTTTCTTCAAGCTTTTGCACTCGCTGTTTCTTAAATCTGTAGTGTTCTTCCCCTAGATTTCTGTATATCTCAGTTTCTTCTCAATACCTAAATATCTACTCAAATATTAGAGGAAAAAGCCCTTGATTGATCTGTCTAAATTAATTCTCTCTCCTACTCTTACTATAGTCTCCTTACTCTGTTGGGTTGTTGGAAAAATCATGATGCATTTATTTGTTTTTCTATGCAGAAATGCATCATGACTTTATAGCAGATAACAGCATCTGACATACATTACTAGACTTTGCTTTGTTCACTCTGATATCTTTGCTGTCTAGAATGTGCCTACTGTATAGTAACTACTAAAAAAATTGTTAAACAAATGGTCATTGTTTTTAGTTTAGGATTAGTGGTACATATGTGGTTGAAAGGTGCATATCACAAGGTTCACACCCCCATAAAAAGAACCTTTACTGATACTAGAGATTGAACCCAGGACTTCATAAATGCTAAGCATTCACTTTACCACTGAGCTAAAACCCTAACTCAAGAAATTGTTCTCTTGGTAGTCTTGTTGAACTGACGAAATGACCAATTCTGTCCTATTTTAGGCCTCTTGTCATGTTTACTATTAAATCCCCTTCCTCCCTCCCTCCTTTTTCCTCCTTCCTTCCTTCCTTCCTTCCTTCCTTCCTTCCTTCCTTCCTTCCTTCCTTCCTTCCTTCCTATGAGAAAACTCAGAAATGTAAGTGTTCTGTTTACTACTTTGCTCTACTTTAAGTATCACCCTTATCTGAAATATGATGTACTTTTTTTCAGTTTTTTTTTTTTGGAAATAATTTACATGACAGTTGTTGGCACATTTATACAGTTTCTTATTCCTGGTGATCAATGTCTACACATTCTCACCACCAGCCCAAATCCCTTGTCACCATTATGCACTGAAAACCTAATGCCCGCCCCTTCTTCCTACTTTGCTGCAATACACCCCACCTAATCCAAGTTTCACTCTGTATTCCTTTTTTTTTCTTTGCCTTGTATCAGCTCTAAGTGAGATCAGCCAGTATTCATCCTTCTCTCTCTCTGGCTTATCTCACTTAACATGATTCCTCCAAATTCCATCCAAGATATGGAAAGGAGATAATTCCATAATTTCTGATGGGTGAGTATAGTATTCCATTTGTGTGTGTGTGTGATGTGACATAAATAAATACATCTTTTAAAAACTTTTTTTTTAATTTAAGAAAGGATTAATTAACAAAACCATAGGGTAGGAGGGGTACAACTCCACACAATTCCCACCACCCAATCTCCATATCCCACCCCCTCCCCTGATAGCTTTCCCATTCTCTATCCCTCTGGGAGCATGGACCCAGGGTCATTGAGGGTTGCAGAAGGTAGAAGGTCTGGCTTCTGTAATTGCTTCCCCGCTGAACATGGGCGTTGACTGGTCGGTCCATACTCCCAGTCTGCCTGTCTCTTTCCCTAGTAGGGTGTGTCTCTGGGGAAGCAGAGCTCCAGGACACATTGGTGGGGTCTTCAATCCAGGGAAGCCTGGCCAACATCCTCATGGCATCTGAAAAGAGAGTTAACATACGAAGCCAAACAAATTGTTGAGCAATTTTAAAAACATTTTTAACTTTAACTTGATAGGACAGAGAAATTGAGAGGGAAGGGGGCTAGAGAGAGAGACACATGCAACACTGCTTCACCACTTAGAAAGCTTTCCCCCTACAGGAGGGAAATAAAATACATCCTTTAAAAAATTCTTTGGTGGGGAGTCGGGCTGTAGCACAGCGGGTTAAGCGCAGATGGCGCAAAGCACAAGGACCGGCATAAGGATCCCAGTTCGAACCCCGGCTCCCCACCTGCAGGGGAGTCACTTCACAGGCGGTGAAGCAGGTCTGCAGGTGTCTATCTTTCTCTCCTCCTCTCTGTCTTCCCCTCCTCTCTCCATTTCTCTCTGTCCTATCCAACAATGACAACAACAATAATAACTACAACAATAAAGCAACAAGGGCAACAAAGGAATAAATAAACAAAATAAATATTAAAAAAAATTCTTTGGTGAAGCTTATGGTGCACATGTTATGTCCCACTTTTTTTTTTCATGAGATTATTACTATTTACTTTTTCATCTAATTTATACATCTTAATTTATAAATCTTTCCTTTGTTGATTTTTTGTTTGTTTTATTTCTTCCCCATAGATCTTGAGCCAGATGATCGTACATCCATTTGCATCCCTAATGTAGATCCACCTCCATCTACTTTAAACTCACCACTTTGCTTACCACATCATGGATTACCGCCTCACTCTTCTGTTTTGTCACAGTCGTTTCTGCTTCCAAGTCACAAAAACTATGAAGGAACTTGTGAGATTCCTGAATCTAAATATAGCCCACTAGGTGGTCCCAAGCCCTTTGAGTGCCCAAGTATTCAAATTACATCCATCTCTCCCAACTGTCACCAAGACATAGATGCTCATGAAGATGACCTACACATAAATGACCCAGAAAGGGAGTATTTGGAAAGACCTTCTAGAGATCATCTCTATCTTCCTCTTGAGCCATCCTACCGTGAGTCTTCCCTTAGTCCTAGTCCTGCCAGTAGTCTCTCTTCTAGGAGCTGGTTCTCAGATGCATCTTCTTGTGAATCTCTTTCACATATTTATGATGATGTGGATTCAGAGTTGAATGAAGCTGCTGCTCGATTTACTCTTGGATCCCCTCTGACTTCTCCTGGTGGCTCTCCAGGAGGTTGTCCTGTAGAAGAGTCCTGGCACCAACAGTATGGACTTGGACACTGTTTGTCACCCAGGCAATCTCCATGCCACTCTCCTAGATCTAGTGTCACTGATGAGAATTGGCTGAGCCCCAGACCAGCCTCAGGACCATCATCAAGACCTACTTCCCCCTGTGGCAAAAGGCGGCACTCTAGTGCTGAGGTGTGTTATGCTGGTTCCCTTTCACCGCATCATTCACCTGTTCCTTCTCCTGGTCACTCCCCCAGGGGAAGTATAACAGAAGATACCTGGCTTAATGCTTCTGTCCAGGGTGGATCAGGCCATGGCCCTACACTTTCTGGATTTCAGTACTGTGTAGAGACTGATATTCCTCTGAAAACAAGGAAGACTTCTGAAGACCAAGCTACTGTGCTACCAGGAAAATTAGAGCTCTGTTCAGATGACCAAGGGAATTTATCACCGTCCCTGGAGACTTCATTAGATGATGGCCTTGGATCTCAGTATCCTTTAAAGAAAGATTCTTCTGGTGACCAATTTCTTTCAGTTCCTTCACCCTTTACCTGGAGCAAACCAAAGCCTGGCCATACCCCTATATTTCGGTGAGTTGATTAAAATGGCTGTAGGTTCATTTCACATGGTTATGGATTATTGCTTGCTTTTAAATAATTTATCTGTGTGGAATATTTTCTTTTATTCTAGACAAATTTCTTATTTTCCATTGAGTCAAAATTGTCTTTAAATAAACTTTCTAAATTTATAGTTTTGAAAGTGTATATAGATAATGAATTGTAGATAATATAATTATTTCTAAGAATCCCTAGAGGAGAAAAAAAATTAAATAAAATTTCTGCCCTTCATCTCAGATACATGTTGTGGGTTTTTGTTTGTTTGTTTCTTTGTTTGTTTTTATCTTAAAGTACAAAAAAGGGGCCAGGTGGTGGTGGACTCAGTTAAACACACATATCACCATGTTCAAGGATCCAACTACTCACCTGCAGGGAGGACACTTCATGAGCTGTAGGTGTCTTTCTCTCTCCTTTTCTATCTACCTATCCCTATCAATGGGGCTAGACAGTGGCATACCCAGTAAAGTGCACATAGTACTAAGTGCAAGGACCTGTGCAAGGATCCAAGTTGGAACCCCCAGCTCCCTACCTGTATGGGGGGAGCACTTCACAAGCTGTGAAGCAGGTCTGTGAAATTATCTTTCTCTCTCCTCAGTTTCTCTCCTATTCAGTAAAAAAAAAAAGGGGGGGATGCCTGCCAGGAGCAGTGGATTCATATTGCCAGCACTGAGCCCCAGCAATAACCCTGGTGGCAATAAAGGGGGTTAATATATATATATTTCTGTTAATGAGTGAGAAATGGGGGGAGGGGTAGGAGGGGAGATTATAGAACCAGAGCATCACTGTAGCACATGTGATGCTGGGATTGGTATTGGGCCTCTCATACTTGCAAACCTATCTATTGGGCCACCTCCTGGGCTTCAAGAAGATTTTCTTTCTTAGATTTATTTATTTGTTTATTTACTTGTTTAGAAGAGAGGATGACAAGGAGGGAGAATCAGAGCATCACTCTGGCACATGTGATACCAGGAATTGAACTCAGTACTTCATACTTAAAAGTTTAATGGTCCAGCCACTATGCCACCACCTAGGCCATGAAAATCTTATTTTCTATATTTCTTATATTAAGAAAAAACCTTGAGGTTGAGGGTATAACTAATAAAAGGTTGATTATAGTATGAATGTGGAATAAGCTTTTATATAAGAGCTCAGCTTAAAAAATGAAATTTTCTTTTCCACATTTATAATAAATTTTTATTTCATGATTTTAAATAAGTATTTATTTATGATTGGATAGAGACAAATTGAGAAGGGAAGAGGGAGAGAGAAAAGGAAAGAAAGTTACGCACAACAAAAGGGAATAAATAATAAATAAATATTAAAAAAAAGTTACCTACAGCCCTATTTCATAACTCATAAAGCATTCCTCCTTGCAAGGGCCAGGGGCTTGAACCCAAGTCCTTTCACAGTGTATTGTGTGTGCTTTACCAGGTCCACCACTTCTGGGTCCCTGTTTCATAATTTTAAAAAAATGATTGGTTCATTTATATCATGAAATAGAAGGTTTCTTGAAAGATGAACGAGAGAGTAAAAGGAAGGAAGGAAGGGGGAGTCCGGTGGTAGCGCAGCGGGTTAAGCACACGTGGCGCAAAGCACAAGGACCAGCTTGATGATCCCGGTTCAAGCTCCCAGCTCCCCACCTGCAGGGGAGTCCCTTCACTCGCTGAAGCAAGTCTGCAGGTGTCTATCTTTCTCTCCTCTCTGTCTTCCTCTCCTCTCCCCATTTCTCTCTGTCCTATCCAACAATGATGACAACAATAATTACAACAACAATTAAAAAAAAAAACGAGCAAAAAAAAAAAAGGAAATAAATAAATAAATATTAAAAAAAAAAAAAAAGGAAGGAAGGAGCGAGCCAGAAACGGTGCTGGGGATCAAAGCAAGAACCTCAGGCTCACAAACCCCATGCTTTGTGAGTTGAGATGTTTACCCAGCTGCTATTTATTTATCCTTTAATTTTAGAAATTTTTTAATGTTATAGAGGAAGTATTAATTTTATATATTTAAATCTGTCTTTTCCTTTAAGCTTTCATGTTTTGTGTTATATCTGACATCTTTGTCTCACTAAGATAATTAAAAATAAGCAAAAACTTAGTCTTTGCATTTCTTTCTTTTTTTTTAATATTTATTTATTCCTTTTTGTTGCCCTTGTTGTATTATTGTTGTAGTCGTTGTTGGATAGGACAGAGAGAAATGGAGAGAGGAAGGGAAGACAGAGAAGGGGAGAGAAAGACACCTGCAGACCTGCTTCACCACCTGTGAAGCGACTCCTCCTGCAGGAGGGAGTCGGGGGCTTGAACCAGGATCCTTGCGCCCATCCTCGCACTTTGCACCCCGTGAGCTTAACCCACTGTGCTACCACCCGACTCCCTCTTTGCATTTCTAATGAGGTTTTATGAATATTTCATATATGTATAATGTATTTATTGTATTTCTGCTTAATAATGCTTGAATCATAAGTCCAGCTTAGACTGGAATGAAAAATAGTATAAATCTTTATTTTTCATATGACTTAACAGTTACCACCTCACCAATATACAGCTGATTAGAAAAGATAACTTTTTCATGTATTAAATTTCTACACAATGTGTTAGATTTATTTTTATTTATTTATTTTTAAAAAATATTTTATTTATTTATTCATGAAAAAGATAGGAGAGAGAAAGAACCAGATATCACTCTGGTACATGTGCTGCCAGGGACTGAATTCAGGACCTCATGCTCGAGAGTCCAATGCTTTATCCACTGCGCCACCTCATGGACCACTAGATTTATTTTTAATGCTCTCTTTATTATTATTATTTTATATTTTGTTTACTTATTACTGAATAGAGGCAGAGAGAAATTGAGAAGGGGGAGATAGAGGGAGAGACAGAGAAACACACCCACAGTCCTGCTTCACCATTCATGAAACTTTCCTCCTGCAGGTAGGGTCCAGGGGTTTGAAGCTGGGTCCTTGCACACTTTAGTGTGTGCACTTAACCAGGTGGGCCACCACCTGGTCCCATTAATGCTTTTTTCCCCATTTATTTATTTATTTATTTATTTATTTTCCCTTTTGTTGCTCTTGTTATTTATTGTTGTAGTTATTGTTGATGTTGTCATTGCTGGATAGGACAGAGAGAAATGGAGAGAGGAGGGGAAGACAGAGAGGGGGAGAGAAAGACAGACACCTGCAGACCTGCTTCACCGACTATGAAGCAAACCCCCCTGCAGGTGGGGAGCCGGGGGCTCGAACCGGGATCCTTAATGCTGGTCCTTGCGCTTTGCGCCACATGCGCTTAACCTGCTGTGGTACTGCCCAACTCCTGCTTTTCTTTTCTTTCTTTCTGTCTTTTTTTTTTTTTTCATATAAATGTTCTTTCCTGGACCCAGATCTTTAGAAAAATACAATGTGTGGGGGTAGTTAGCATAATGGTTATGCAAAGAGACTCTCATGCCTGAGGCTCCGAAGTTCCAGGTTCAATCCCCCGCACCACCATAAGCCAGAGCTGTGCAGTGATCTGGTATTTCTCTCTGCATCTCTCTCAAAAATAAAATAAATAAAATACTTTAAAAAAAAAAAAAAGGGAATTTGGCAGTAGTGTAGCGGGTTAATTGCACATGGCGTGAAGCTCAAGGGCTGGCTTAAGGATCCCAGTTCGAGCCCCTGGCTCCCAACCTGCAGGGGAGTCACTTCACAGTCTGCAGGTGTCTTATCTTTCTCTCCCCCTCTCTTCCCCTCCTCTCTCCATTTCTCTCTGTCCTATCTAGCAACAACGACATCAACAACAATAATAAACTACAACAGCAATAAAAACAAAGGCAACAAAAGAGAAAATAAATATTTTTAAATATTTTTTAAAAAGAAAAATACAATGTGTAATTATAGTAGAGATACTTTTTTATTATTTTTTTATTGGAGGGTTAATGGTTTACAGTAAAACACAGTAGTTTGTACATGCCTGACATTTCCCAGTTTTCCACATAACAAACCCCCACTAGGTCCTCCTGCCATCATGTTCCAGGACCTGAACCCTCCCCTCAACCCCACAGTCTTTTACTTCGGTACAATACACCAACTCCAGTCCAAGTTCTGCTTAGTGTTTTCCCTTCAGATCTTGTTTTTCAGCTTCTGTCTATCCCATATTCATCCTTTTCTTTCTGACTTGTCTCACTTAACATGATTCACTCTTCTTTTGAAATACCAACACCCCCCCCCCCCCCCCCACACACACACACACACTTTTTTTTTTAACCAGAGCATTGCTCAGCTTTGGCTTATGGTAGTGCTGGGAATCTCGGGCATGAAAGTCTTTTGCATAACCACTTTGCTCTCTCCCTGAAGACTATCATAATCTACTAGGGATGCTTCAGCCTGTAGAACTAGTGCAGAAACTAACAGAGTTGATGACTTTAAGCTACTTTAGTCTATATAAATTAATAGTTTTTATTTTTTCTGTCATCACTGTGGCTTTACCACTGTGAGCCAGCAAAGAAATACGGGAGAAAGAACACTTCTCTGAAGCTTCCCCCAGTGCTGTATCATTCCATGTAGTGTACTGGGCACTTGTACTGGGTTACAGGAGTGGCAAAGCAGGCGCCCTCGCAGGTAGTATATCTGACCAACTTTAAAAGAATACCTGTGAGCTTCACAGTGACTAGTAAAACTAGACTGAGGACATTCAGGATTAATCAAAATGATTTAGATACTTACATTAGGAATTGAGACATTTCAGTGACTAAAAAAAAGTTCTTAAAATTTTAACCTTACCAGTTAGTAAGAAGGTAGTACTGTCTAACTTTGGGTTCATTCATATTTACTAATACAAAAAATTGCCAGTAAGGTTACTGCTATAACTGCACCTCATGCTTGAAAGTTCGATGCTTTATCACTGCACCACCTCCCGGACCACACCCCTTACGCTTTTTTAATTAATTAATTAATTATTTATTTATGAGAGATGGTGAGAGTGAAAACACACTCATCACTAGCAGATGAGATCTAGAAATTGAATCTGGGACTTCATGCCTCACATAGGACCTCATGCTATTGATTTTAGTGTTCTAGTCACTGTACCACTTCCCAGGCTGCCCAATACTATATTTCTGATGTTAAATGTTAAAAGCTCTTTAGCCTGCCTAAATTATTGATCAGTTGGCAGTTGTCTCAAAATTGACATTTAGGAATAGGATAATGAGGTAGCACCTGGTAGGGTATGTCCCCTTATACCATATGGGAGGACAGAGGACTACAGCAGTGAAGTACACTTAGGTACTAGTACACTTGTGTCTCTGCTTCTCTTTATCCCTTCTATCTGAAAAGTTGTGTAGGGGCACTACAGCTCAGAGCAGTAGTGTCCCTACACAACCAAAAAGGAAGGTTGCAGGCAAAGGCATTGTGTTTTTTCAACAGTGTGTACTAAAATTGATTTTTTTTTTTGCCTCCAGGGTTATTGCTGGGGCTTGGTGCCTGCACTACGAATCCACTGCTCCTGGAGGCTACTTTTTTCACTTTTGTTGCTCTTGTTGTTTTATCATTGTTGTGGTTATTATTGTTGTTGTTATTGATACCATTGTTGGATAGGAGAGAGAGAAATGGGGAGAAAAGGGAAGACAGAGAGGGGAGAGAAAGATAGACACCTGCAGACCTGCTTCACTGCCTGTGAAGCGACTCCCCTGCAGATGGGGACCTGGGGGGCTCAAACCAGGATCCCTATGCCAGTCTTAGCGCTTTGCACCATGTGCACTTAACCCGCTGCACTACAGCCCGATTCCCAATAGCCTGATTTCTATACACAAACCAGGGAGGGAGACATACATACTGAAGCATAGGAGTATTTGGACTCTTGGAGACACGTTGAGATGTCTCTATCCAATAATAAATAAAGACTAAAAAAAAAAAAAGAAGAAAAAAAATCTTTAGAGACAGTTAAGTTCTACAAAAAAATCTTAGAATTTGTCTTTTTAAAATTTTTTTTAACCAGAGCACTGCTCAGCTCTAGCTTATAGTGGTGTGGGGACTTCAGAGCCTCAGGCATGAGAGTCTCTTTGCATAACCATTATGCTATCTACCCCCCACCTCAGAATTTGTATTTTTAAAAAAAGTGCTATGGGGGGATGGTGCATCTGGTTGAGCACACGTTACAGTGCACAAGGACCTGGGTTCAAGCCCCTGGTCCCCAAATGCAGGGAGAAAGCTTTGCAAGTGGTAAAGCAGGGATATAGCTGTCTCTCTTTCTTCTTCTCTATCACCCCCTTCCATTTCGGTTTCTGGCTGTCTCTATTTAATAAATAATAAAGATAATTAAGAAAAAAAAAAAAGGTACTGAGGGGTCAGCAAAGTAGCTCTTCTCAGTAATGAGATGTTATCAAGGTTTGAGCCTGTCCCCTACCTACACTGGGGAAAGCTTCAGTGCTGTTGTGTCTCTCCCTCTCTCTCAGTCTCTGTATTTGCCTCTGTGTGAACTTTGGTTGTGGATACTGTTTGAAACTACCCCAGGTGGTTTGGGAGGTGGTACATTAGATTCTCAAGCATGACGTCCTGAGTTCAATCCCTGGCAGCACATGACCCAAAATGATGTCTGGTTCTTCTCTCTTTCTCTCCTGTCCCTCTCATAAATAAATAAATAAAAGAGATTTTAAAAAAGAAAAGAAACTATACCCCAGTAATCATATAATTTTGTGAGCCATTATTAAATCACTGATAAAAATTATGTAAAATGAGAAAGTCGGACAGAGAGGTGACATGCTGGTGATAGCTAATGATGGATGATGTGTAGAGGCAAGAGGGGGGAAAAACTGAGTGGTAAATTCAAAACCCCAGGTACAGAAAACCAAAAAGAAATAAAAGCAGTTTTTTTAATTTGCTGCTGGAGATCAAACCCAGAGGCTCATGCATTTGCATTGTCACTGAGCTGCCTCCCCAGCCCAATTTTTTATTTTTTAGAATGAGAGATAGTGTAAGATAAGGTGAAACGGGGGAATGACGGAAAAAGACACTGCTCTGTTACCAATGTTTTCCTTATTACATAGTGCTTAAAATTGAACCTAGAGCCTCACTAGTGTAAGGCAGGTTTTCTACCACTAAGCCACTTCCTCAGCCTAATAAAAATATTTTTTAGTTTAGAGAATTTCCTCTTTCTTCTCCATCCATCCATCTATCTTACTCCCTCCCTCCCTCCCTCCCTTTCTTTCTTCTCCTCTTCCTCCTTATTTGATAGAAGTTGAGTACCTCTAACACCCAGTGTTATAACTTACTAAGTGAACTTTAATGTTTTTATTTTATTTTAATGTTTTGTTTTAGATATAGATAGGAGAGATAGAGAGTGAAAAATACCACAGCACTGAAACTTCCTTCAGTACTGTGGGGGTTGAGTTCAAACCTGAGTGTTATTTTGCTAGCCGTAAGTGTACTTTCATTTTGGAAAATTTCGCTTCAAGATCACAAGAAGAAAGCTAGGACTGGTAAAGAAGAGATTTTTATTTATTTTTTTTTTAGTAACTACTTGGCAATAATATGGTGAAATGCATTTTGTCTGTTTTGTTTATAGCACATCTTCATTACCTCCATTAGACTGGCCTTTACCAACTCATTTTGGACAGTGTGAACTGAAAATAGAAGTGCAGCCTAAAACTCATCATCGAGCCCATTATGAAACTGAAGGTAGCCGGGGAGCAGTAAAGGCATCTTCTGGGGGACATCCTGTTGTGAAGGTATGAGATTTGGGGCAGTATGTTTACAGGTACCATGTCTTTTAATCATAGTATCTACTCAGTTACTAAACTCTAGGAGATAAAATTTAGAATTAGGAAACTTCAGTGGAAATTTTGTGTTCTTGTTGATATAGCTGCACTTCTCCATTGAGTTTTCTTGCTAGGCTAAATTAGATTCTTCCTGGACCGACTCTCTGCAAGAAGAAATTCTGAGAAAAAAAAAAAAAAATATATATATATATATATTTATTCCCTTTTGTTGCCATTGTTGTTTTATTGTTGTAGTTATTACTGATGTCATTGTTGGATAGAGAGAAATGGAGAGAGGAGGGGAAGACAGAGGGGGAGAGAAAGATAGACACCTGCAGACCTGCTTCACTGCCTGTGAATTGACTTCCCTGCAGGTGGGGAGCTGTGGGCTCCAACCGGGATTCTTGCACTTCCTGCTACCACTGTGCTACTGCACAGTGAAAAATATGTATTTTTTTAGAGGTCAGTTGTTTTTTTTAGAGGTCAGTTGTATTTTTTTAGAGGTCAGTTGTTTTCTTGCAAATCCTGCACTGTCAGTTTGTGCGACTTCCATAGCAGCAGTTGCTTATCTGATTTTATTAAAGAAAGAGAAGAAGGGGAGAAAAGGAGAGAAATGTGTAAGAGCATCATTCTGACACATGCAATGTTGGGGCTCAAACCCAGGATCTGATAAGGAGAATCCAGTGCTTTATCCAGTGCACCATCTCTTGGGTCCAAAGGTGACTTCCTCAGATAGAATGAGACACAGAGGGAGAGGGAAAGACACCACAACACTGAAGTGATCTCCATGTAGTAGGGGCCAGGCTCAAACTGAATTATATGCATGGTATAGTATGGACTCTCACAGGTGAGCTCTTGCCTAGTCCAAATTTAGTGTTCTTTAAAAGAGTTATTTTTATGAGACAGAGTTAGGAGAGTGAGCAAGAAGTACCAAAGCTCTGCTCTACAATCCATTAAGCTTCAATGTACTCTCATGTAGTTCTGGGCCTCAGGTGCCGAAAGGGCATGTTCTACTGGCTGGAGGTGGTTTAGTGGATAAGTATAAGATAACTGACAATATAAGCGATAGCATGATTCAAAGGAAAGAGGAAGAGTAGTGTTAAATACACTAAAAAAAGAAAGAAAGAAGTGATGTGGGAGGTTGTACAGTGGCAAAACTCTTGACTTGTAAGAGTGGGGTCTCAAGTTTGATACCCAGCGCCATAAATACCAGAATGCTGCTCTGGTTCTCTCCTCCCCCCTTCTCCATTGCACACACCCGCTTTTCTCTCTCTCTCTCTCTCTCTCTCTCTCTGTATATGTAAATATACCTATACACATATATTCATATAAACATATGTATCTTAAAAATAAAGTCTGGGGGAGTCAGGCAATAGGGCAGCAGGTTAAGCACAAGTGGCTCAAAGTACAAGGACCGACAGAAGGATCCTGTTTCCAGCCCCCGGCTCCCCACCTGCAGGGGAGTCACTTCACAGGCAGTGAAGCAGGTCTGCAGGTGTCTATCTTTCTCTCCCCCTCTCTGTCTTCCTCTCTTCTCTCCATTTCTCTCTGTCCTATCCAACAACTATGACATAAATAATAACAACAATAATAACTACAACAATAAAATAAGGGCAACAAAAGGGAATAAATATTAAGAAAAAAAAAAGAACTAAACTCAGAAATAGGACACAAAAACAAATCCATAAAAAAAAAAAAAGTCTGAGGGTGGGGGTAGATAGCATAATGGTTATGCAAAGAGACTCATGCCTGAGGCTCCAAAGTCCCAGGTTCAATCCCCTGCACCACCATAAACCAGAGCTGAATAGTGCTCTGGTTTAAAAAAAAAAAAAGATGAATTTCAGAAAACGCCCATTTTCTTTATGCTACAGTCTATACAGTTGGAGTAGCTACTGGCCAAAATAAATGTTGTGAAATATATTTTGTTTGAAATTTTATATGCATGATCACTTTCCACCATTGCCAGTTCATTTTACTATTCAATTATAAAGGACAGATGGTTTATGTCTTTGCCAAATTGGTATTGATGTAAGTCATCTAATATGACTAGGATGCTTTGGTAAATAGTACTTACTGATAACATTGCATGATATTTGAGTAACTTAGTAGGTAATAATACAAATTTTTATTTGTATTTTCTATTTTAGATTTAACTAACCTTGTGAGTTATTTTTGATTCAACATATTATTCTCTCTTATTCTGAGATTCATTCATTCAGCAATGATTGAATGCTTGCAATGTATTAAGACATGTACCAGACTTTGGAGATAACAAGATGAACATTATCCTCTTCACAGTACTTAGAGGCGAGTGGTGAAGTAGTTTTGTTTATATGTTTTTATTTTTTTAAATTTATTAATGAGAAAGATAGGAGGAGAGAGAGAAAGAACCAGCCATCACTCTGGTACATATACTGCCAGGGATTAAACTTAGGACTTCATGCTTGAGAGTCTAATGCTTTATCTACTGTGCCACATCCCAGACCACTGAAGCAGTTGTCTTTTATTCTTCCACTAGATGAGCAATTAATTCTTAGACTGATTTGTTAAATTTATGATTGAACATGAAAAAGCAACAGGTATGCAAAGGAAGTGGCTAATCACAAATTCATGAGTTTGGGGGGAAATTCCCCTAATCCTTATTATATTTAAAAATCTTTATTATTATTATTATTATTATTATTATATTAAAGCTGGAAACTCATGCTTGAGAGTCCAACATTTTACTCACTATGCCACCTATTAGGTCACTCTTTAATTGTTTTAGTTTTAGATTTTTTTTAATTTATAAAAAAGGAAACTGACAAAACCATAGGATAAGGGGGTACAACTCCAAACAATTCCCAATACCGGAGCTCCATATCCCATCCCCTCTCCTGATAGCTTTCCTATTCTTTTTTTTTTTTTGTTACCCTGGTTTTTTTTTTTTTTTTTTCATTATTTCTTTATTGGGGAATTAATGTTTTACAGTCAACAGTAAATACAATAGTTTGTACATGCATAATATTTCCCAGTTTTCCATATAACAATACAACCCCCACTAGGTCCTCTGTACCCTGGTTGTTTTTATCGTTACTGTGTTTATTATTATCGTTGTTATTGATGTCATTGTTGGATAGGACAGAGAGATGGAGAGAGGAGGGGGAGAGAAAGACACACCTGCAGATTTGCTTCACCACTTGTGAAGCGACTCCCCTGCCAGGTGGGGAGCCGGAAGTTCAAACCGGGATCCTTATACTGGGTCCTTGCGCTTCGTGCCACATGCACTTAACCTGCTGCACTACTGCCTGACTCCCTGGAAGATGTATATGAATGAACTAGAAGTTCTGGGTTTAAGAATTTAGAATAGCTGAAGGTAGGTCATAAGGATCTATATAGAAATGGGTTCAGAATGGAAAGTCAGGCATAATCAAAATCTGCAGATAGGGGGAGAATACTTAACCCTATCTAAAGTTTATTCTCCCTAGACGCAAGGCAGACCTTGTATTTAGACAAATTGTTCCACAAGAAAACATCTGTGTTGTGGTCCGGGAGGTGGCACAGTGATAAAGCTTTGGACTCTCAAGCATGAGGTCCTGAATTTGATCCCCAGCAGCACATGTGCCAGAGTGATGTCTGGTTCTTTCTCTCTCCTGTCTTCCTTATTAATAAATAAATAAAATCTTAAAAAAAAAAAAGAAAAGAAAACATGTGTGTCTTGACTTACAAGTTTTAGATCAGTGGTGCTTATCCCTATCATACCCAACCATACTCTTTCTTTTTACTCAAATATTTTGTAGTGCTACCTCATTTATTATAACAGACTTATGAGTGAAGAAAATTTGATTGATATAGATCATTTTGAGGTTATCAATATAATGCTATAATAGTAAGAGAAAGTAAATTTGGAAAAGTAAATAATAGTCAAATAGTGCAGCCCAGACATGGTATAGTATCCCGAGAGTATTGGATTTAAAAAGTATGAGGCCACAAATTCAATCCCCAGCTTTGCATGTACCAGAGTGATATTCTGATACTCTCTCATGTTAATAAATAAATTAATAATACTAAAGTGATAGTTTAAATATATATATATTACGAAGGGGCCAGGTGGTGTTGCACCTGGTTAAGTGCTCCCATTACACCGCACAAGGACCCAGGTTCAAGCCCTTGGTCCCCACCTGCAGGGGGAAAGCTTCATGAGTGATGAAGCAGTGCTGCAGGTGTTTTTCTCTCTCTCTCTCTCCTTTTCTCATTTTCTCTCTGTCTCTATGCAATAATAAAGATAAAAAAAATTTAAATATACATATGTATAATATCTCAGGGATTGGGATTAGGAGATAGTGTAGCAATAGCTTATAGGATTTGCATGCTAGAGAGCCTGGGTTTAATCTCCCAACACCACCAATAACTAAAGCCAGGAAGGTTTTGGTCAAAAGAAAAAGAAAAAAAATAAAAACTTGGCAGAAATTATAGAAGACACAGTGAAGTAGTAGAAAAGATTAAAATATGAAAATGGGTGCTGGACAGTGGTGCACCCGGTTAAGCTCATATATTACCATGTGCAAGGACCCAGGTTCAAGCCTCCACCCCACTTGCAGCAGGGAGATCCTTCTCAAGTGGTGAAGCAGGTCTGCAAGTGTCTATATTTCTCTCCTTTTCTATTTCTCCCTTCACTCTCAATTTTTCTCAGTCCTACCCAATAAAACTGGGGGGGGGGGGGGAGATGGCCACTGGGATCAGTGGATTTATAGTTCTAACACCAAGCCCTAGTGATAGCCCTGCTGGCAATAAAAGTGTGTGTGTGTGTGCGCGCGCGCGCGCGCGCGCGCGTGCGCACGCACGCACGTGTGCCTGTGTCTCTGTCTGACTGACTGAAAAGGGAACAGAGATAGTTTAGATAAAGGGTTCTAGAGGGTATCCTGATACAACTTATAATGGGGGAGTTGGGCAGTGGTGCAGCAGGTTAAGCGCACATGGTGCAAAGCTCAAGGACTGGCATGATGATCTGGGTTCGAGCCCCTGGCTCCCCACCTGCAGGGGAGTCGCTTCACAGGTGGTAAAGCAGGTCTGTAGGTGTCTTATCTTTTTCTCCCCCTCTCTGTCTTCCCCTCCTCTCTCAATTTCTCTCTGTACTATCCAACAACGATGACATCAACAACAATAATAACTACAACAGCAATAAAAACAAGGGCAACAAAAAGGAAATAAATATTTTTTAAAAAATCTTTAAAATAAATAAATAACTTACAATGGTCTCCTCTGAAGACCTGACCTTTGAGTGTAAAGCAAGTGCTAGGTAATATGAAGATTAGAGGAAAGCATGTACCAGGTAGATCTAATACCAAGTGTGAAGGCTGGCAGTTAGTAAAACTTTTGATGATCACGATAACAAAAGCTCACTGTGGAAGGGAGGGAGTAGAAAGAAAAGCAACAAAATTAAGTTAGCTAGTGCCAAATCACAGACCTAGTAAACCATTGTAGAACGTTTAATCTTACTGTAAAAGAAAGTCATTAAAGGGCCCGGTGGTGGTGCACCTGGTTAAGAGCATGTGTTACAATGTGCAAGGACCCGGGATTAAGCCCCCAATCTCCACCTTCAGGGGGAGAGCTTCACAAGTGGTGAAGCAAAGCTGCAGGTGTCTCTCTGTCTCTCTTCCTCTCTATCTCTTAATTATCCTTGTTTATTTGATACAGAGACAGCCAGATATCAATAGGGCTGCACTCCATATATTTTTTAAGAGAAAGAAGTGGAGAATAAATCATACCAAAGTTTTAATAAATGGTCTTCTTTTAGTGACTTCATGAGGTGCTGGCAGTCAAACCTAGCACCTAGAACATGGTAAGTCATGTGCTCTTATCTACTATATCACTTACTGAGCCAGATTGCTTACTAAAATAATGCATTTTATGCAACTTAATTTTTTAAATATATTTTATTTATCACTAAGAGAGAAAACCAAAGTATCATTCTCTAACACACATGATATTGGGGATCAAATTCAGGACCTCAAGTTTGAGAGCTGAACGCTTTATCTATTGTGTCACCCTCAGGTTGCTATGCAACTTACCATTATCATACTGCTTTCTTGTTGTTTGGTTTTGTCATGTTTTTTTGCCACCAGGGTTAATTTATTTTTAAATAGAGTGCTGAGACCAATATTCAGTTGTGGAAAGACTATCAGTCAGCATGCAAAGTAATCTAACTGGACCCTTAGCTTACATCATATACAAAATTAAAATTAAAAAAACTCAAATGTAAGATTGAAACTGAAAAACTCTTTGAAGAAAAATATTGTTACTGGGTTTATCAGTGGGTTAAGTGTGATACTAAAAAAGAAAAGCCAACAAAAGAAAGAAAAAGAACAGTGAACTTTATTAAAATTAAAAACTTTTTAAAAAAACGAATTAACTGGATAGAGACAGAGAGAAATCTAGAAGGAAAGAGATATAGAAAGCAAGAGAATGAGAAAGACAAGAGTAGCACTTTCCCCCTACAGGTGGAAACTGAGGGCTGAACTCCATTCTTGTGCACTCTAATGTGTATTCTAGTGGGTGCTATTGCCTGGCTTCAAAACTTTTGTATATCAGACATTACCACAAGAAGAAAAAAAAAAATCTATAAAATGCAGATAACCTTTGCAAATCATATATTTATAAAAGATAAATATTTAGAATATAAAATTAATTCCTGGGGGTCAGACGGTAGCGCAGCAGGTTAAGTGCACATGGCCGTGAAGTGCAAGGACCAGCATAAGGATCCTGGTTTGAGCCCCTGGCTCCCCACCTGCAGGGGGTTCACTTCACAGGTGGTGAAGCAGGTCTGCAGGTGTCTATCTTTCTCTCCCCCCGTCTTCCCGTCCACTCTCCACTTCTGTCTGTCCTATCCAACAACAATGGGATCAATAATAACCACAACGATAAAACAAGGGCAACAAAAGGGGAAAAAATGGCCTCCAGGAGCAGTGGATTCATGGTGCAGGCACCGAGCCCCAGCAATAACCCTAGAGGCAAAAAAAAAAAAATTAATTCCTGTAACTCAATAACATCATGTGTCTGTTCTCCCCCCTACACACACACTATATGCTCTTAACCAGGTCCATCACTGCCTGGCCCCATATGTGTATGCTTCTTCAGGTTCTGTTTCTTTCTTATCTCTGTTTTTGTCTCCAATTTACTGGTTGTCCCCCGTCAATCATATGTAGTCATCTCAACCTCAGCAATAGTGAAGTGGCCCAGTGTAGTATGTCAGTTGAAATTGAGTTAGCTATATCTCAGAATGTGGGTAAAATTGAACTCGTGGGAGCTGGGTGGTGGTGTACCTGGTTAAGTGCACATAGCGTGAAGCATAAGACCCCACTGCACAAAGATCCCAGTTCCAGCCCCTGGCTCCCCACCTGCAGGGGAGTCACTTCAGAAGCAGTGAAGCAGGTCTGCAGGTTTATATCTTTCTCTCCCCCTCTCTGTCTCCCCTCCTCTCAATTTCTCTCTGTTCTGTCCAATAAAAAAATGGCCACCAGGAGCAGTGGATTCACAGTGTCAGTGCTGAGTCCTAGCAATAACCCTGGAGGCAAAAAAAAAAAAAAAAGAGTTGAACTCTTGGGCATGGGGTTCTGAGTTCAATCCCCAGCATTCCATGTATCAGAGGGATGCTCTGGATCTCTCTCCTCCTCCGTAACCCCTCGATAAATATTTTTTCCAGAAAATAAAAGAGATTACTATTGGATAATACATGGATTAAACTTTAGGTTTGATTTGGATAGGTAATGTTGCCTGGGGTTTAGAATGAATATCTACTTACCTTTTCTCTTTCCCTCCCTCTTTCTTTATCTCTTCTCTTTACCTTTTCTACTCTATTCTAATCTATACTGCTCTTTCCAGAATTAGCATTTCTTTTTAGTTCTCTACAGCATTCTAGAAAGGTTTTACAAAATTTCTATTGATCTGAATATCTGTTTGAAAAAAAACCTCATCCCTTCTTAATATATTCCAGAATTTTGTGGCTTTCAACTACTTTTGAAATTTAAGAGAGCTGGTTGGACGGTAGTGCAGCAGGTTAAGCACAGGTGGCGCAAAGCACAAGGACCAGCATAAGGATCCCAGTTCGAGCCCTGGCTCCCTACCTGCAGGGGTGTTGCTTCACAAGTGGTGAAGCAGGTCTGTAGGTCTTTGTCTTTCTCTCCCCCTCTCTGTCTTCCCCTCCTCTCTCCATTTCTCTCTGTCCTATCCAACAATGAACGACATCGATAACAACAATAATAACTACAACAATAAGACAAGGGCAATAAAAGGGAATAAATAAATATTAAAAAAGAAATTTAGAGTTATGTGCTTTTTATTGTCATTTTAGAAATAACTTTTTATTATTTCTATTAATTATCTTTCTTTATTGGATAGAGACAGCCAGAAATCTAGTGGGAGGGGGTGATGAAGAAGAGAGACAGTGAGACACCTGCATCCTTTCTTCACCACTCGTAAAGCTTTCCCCCCTTTAGGTGGGGAGCAGGGGCTCGAACCCAAGACCTTGTACATTGTAATACATGCACTCAACCAGGTGTGTCACCACCTGGCCCCATACTTTTTTTTTTTTTAACTCAGAGCATTTACCAATTCTGGCTTATGGTAGTGCAGGGGATTGAACATAGAACTTTGGAGTCTCAGGCATGAGCATCTCTTTGCATAACCATTATACTATCTACCCCCATAGAAATAACATTTAATACATCAATAATATTTGATATAAGACAAACTTATTGTTTAAAACTTAATGTAGACTGCATGGATAATAATTCTCTTTTTCTGTGTTTTTTCTTCCTATTTAGCTCCTGGGCTATAATGAAAAGCCAATAAATCTACAGATGTTTATTGGAACAGCAGATGATCGTTATTTACGACCTCATGCATTTTACCAAGTTCATCGAATCACTGGGAAGACAGTTGCTACCGCAAGCCAAGAAATTATAATTGCCAGCACAAAGGTTTTGGAAATTCCACTTCTTCCTGAAAATAATATGTCAGCCAGGTATCTTGAAACATATCCCAAATTCAATATTTTTTTCTTTTCATAAAGTAGGGAAAAGTATATCTACTTTTTTAGGATAAAAATAAAATATTGAGGGAGTCGCGTGGTAGTGCGATGGGTTAAGCGCATGTGGTGCAAAGCGCAAGGACCGGCATAAGTATACCGGTTCAAGCCCCTGGCTCCCCACCTGCAAGGGAGTCACTTCACAAGCAGTGAAGCAGGTCTGCAGGTGTCTTTCTCTCCCCTTCTCTATCTTCCCCACCTCTCTCCATTTTTCTCTGTCCTATCTAGCAACGAGGACATCAGTAACAACAACAATAACTACAACGGCAATAAAAAACAAGGGCAACAAAAGGGAAAATAAATACAAAAAATTAAAATATTGATTGGAAGTCAGGCGGTAGTGCAGTGGGTTAAGCGCAGGTGGCACAAAGTGTAAGGATCCTGGTTCGTTGCCCCGGCTCCCCACCTGCAGGGGAGTTAGTCCACAAATAAATAAATAAATATTAAAATTTTTTTTTTTAAAAAGTAAATGTAGATGAACTTGGGGTTAGATAGCTTCACCCAGTTGAACGTGCCTGTTACCATGCACAATAACCCAGGTTCAAGCCCCCAGTCTCTTATTATCTTCCCCTCACCCCTCCCCAATTTCTGTCTTAGCAAAATAAAATGTCCAGGATATGGCATAGTGGATGAAACATTGTACTCTCTAGCATGAGGTCCTGAGTTCAAATCCTGGCAGCACACGTACCAGAGTGATATCTGGTTCTTCCTCACTCTTCTATCTTCCTCATGAATAAGTAAATTGTTTAATATATATATATATGGGGTCAGATGGTAGTACACCTGGTTAAGTGCACACACGACAGTGCACAAGGACCCAGGTTCAAGCCCCTGGTCTCCACCTGCAGGGGGGAAAGCTTCACAAGTGGTGAAACAGGGCTAAAGGTGTCTCTCTCTCTCTGTCTCCCCCTCCTGTCTCAACTTACCTCTTTTTCTACCCAGTAATAAATTAAAAATAAATTATATATATATGTATAAAACAAGGCTTCCGGGAGTATGGGAGTGATGTATTTATCATGCAAGCACCAGCTCCCCCCCACCCCAGTAATAACTGGTGGCAATAAAAGAAAAGAAAAAAGTGTGTGTATACACATACTTATTTCTAGGAATCACATCCTAGTAGGGTAGACATTAGCAAGCAATAGCAGTGTGACTATGAATGTTAAGTTTCTTTGAACAAAACTTAGACTCTAACTCTAGATATTCCACTAGACTCATTTCTAAATAAAATGATATAATCCACTTATAAGTGAGAATGTAATAGAGTTTTGTTCAAGTGAATGATTTAGGATTACGTAAAATTGTCTGTTTTCTAGAAACTGAAATTTACTGGCTTATACAGTTAGAAGTTTAGTTTATTATTTTTTAAATTATATTAAAGAAATATTCAGGGGCCAGGTGGTGGCTTTCTTGGTTAAGTACACACATTATAGTGTGTAACGACCCAGGTTCAAGACCCTGGTCCCCACCTATACAGGGAAAGTTTCACAAGGAAGTGTCTCTCTGGCTCTTTCCCTCTCTATCTTTTCCCCTCTCAACAACTCTAACAATAATAAAATTAAATTAACCCACAACGACCCTGGGTCCATGCTCCCAGAGGGATAGAGAATGGGAACGCTATTGTGGAAGGGAGGGGATATGGAGATTGGGTGGCGGGAATTGTGTGGAGTTGCACCCCCCATCCTATGATTTTGTTAATGTCTCCTTTCTTAAATAAATAAATTAATTTAATTTAATTAAAAGATTTAAAAATGTGTTCCGGGAGGTGGCGCATTGCATAAAGCATCAAGCGTGAGGTCCTCTCAATGGTGAGGTTCTGAGTTCAGTCCTGGCAGCACATGTACCAGAGTGGTATCTGGTTCTTTCTATCTCTCTTCCTGTCTTCCTCATTAACAAATAAAATCTTTTAAAATTTTTAAAAAGATAGTAAAAGATTTAATAAAAAGATTTAAAGGGAGTTGGGCAGTAGCGCTTCAGTTAAGCACACGTGGCGCAGAGTGCAAGGACCAGCATAAGAATCCCAGTTCTAGCCCCCTGGCTCCCTACCTGTAGGGGAGTCGCTTCACAGGCGGTGAAGCAGGTCAGCAGGTGTCTTTCTCTCCCCCTCTCTTGTTTTCTCCTCCTCTCTTCCATTTCTCTCTGTCCTATCCACAATGAAGACAGGCAACAATAATAACTACAACAATAAAACAAGGGCAACAAAAAAGGAATAAATAAATATTTAATAAATAAATAATTTTTTAAAAGATTTTAAAAGATAATAAAAAATTTTTTAAAGAAATACTCAGTTGGACATTTTGGAACTAGCACAGTAATTCCATAAGTACCCCTCAAAGTCTATTTCTTCTTTATTAGTTTTAGAATGTAGTTTCTAGCCGTGAGTTTGCTTTCTCTTCCAAAATGGTTACTAAAACTGTAGCAGAAAGTAGAAGGAAGATTCTTTTTTTGCTTTGACTTCCAGGCAGTTTATGGTCAAGCTCAATTATAGTAATTATAGTAATTTGTATAACTCTAGATTTAGGCTATATTTATTTCCTTTTCCTTTTTCCATTTTGAAGTGTTTTCTATTTTGTTTTTCTTAACTTTACTCATTTATTTAAATTTTTTATTATATTTATTTATTTATTGGATAGAGACAGCCAGAAATTGAGAGGGAATTGGGGTGAGATAGGAAGACAGAGAGACACCTGTAGTACTGCTTCACCACGCGCAAAGGTTTTTCCCTGCAGCTGGGGACCCGGGGTTTCAAACCTGGGTCTTTATGTGTTGTAGCATGTGCAGTCAACCAGGTGCACCAACACCCATCCCCTTATATTACTCATATTTATAATGTAAAGTGTCCCAGATCCTTTCTAAAAATCATTGATGAAAAAAAAAAGAGCATGTGAGTTTCTAAGCAAGATTTTAAATTAAGAAATCTTCTCATTGAGTAGTGGGGGGAAGATCAGAACAGTTTAATTGGAACATATTAACCTCTTTCTTTTCCAACACATTCTCATATAGAACAGAGGTGGTAGTTATAATTTATGTCCCTCCATAATCAAACATATACTACCTTCCTGAATCAGGCCATAAAAAACAAAGCTACAAGCAATGTCACTGTTAATAGAAACAAATAATTAACCACCTCTCCACACTACCACACACATAACAAAAGTTTCTGTGGTCATTCTGTATTGTTAGGTTGTGTTACAAGTATCTGCATTAACCAAGACCTTGGCAATATTTTTTATGTCCAAGAAAGGATTGAATATGGAGCAACAAGTTACCCAAATATTACATAACTTTTCCAGGTACCTTCAGTAGTAGGGCAGGTAATGATGAATGATTCTGTTTCACTCCTGAACCTTTTTTTTTTTTTTCCCCTCCAGGGTCCAGGGTTATTGCTGGGGCTCGGTGCTTGCAGTATGAATCCGCTGCTCCTGGAGGCCATTTTTCCCATTTTGTTGCCCTTGTTGTAGTTGTTATTGTTGTCATAGCTGTTGTTGTTGGATAGAACAGAGAGAAATGGAGAGGAGGGGAAGATAGAGAGTAGGAAAGACAGATAGACACCTGCAGACCTGCTTCACCGCTTGAGAAGTGACCCCCCTGCAGGTAGGGAGCCAGGGGCTTGAACCCGGATCCTTTTTTTTTTTTTCTTTCTCCTCCAGGGTTATTGCTGGGCTCGGTGCCTGCACCATGAATCCACCGCTCCTGGAGGCCATTTTTTCCCCCCTTTTGTTGCCTTTGTTGTAGCTTTGTTGTGGCTATTATTATTGCCCTTGTTGACGCAATTCGTTGCTGGATAGGACAGAGAGAAATGGAGAGAGGAGGGGAAGACAGAGAAGGGGAGAGAAAGATAGACACCTGCAGACCTGCTTCACCGCCCGTGAAGCGACTCCCCTGCAGGTGGGGAGCCGGAGGCTCGAACCGGGATCCTTACGCCGGTCCCTGCACTTTGCGCCACATGCGCTTAACCCACTGGGCCACCGCCTGAACCCCCCCTTTTTTAAAATTTTTTTTTATTATCTTTATTTATTTATTGGATAGAAGCAGCCAGAAATTGAAAGGGAAGGTGGAGATGGAGAGAGACACCTGCAGCCCTGCTTCACCACTCATGAAGCTTTCCCCCTACAGGTGGGGACCAGGGGCTCGATCCTGGGTCCTTGCGCACTGTAACATGTGCGCCCAACCAGGTGTGCCACCACCTGGCCCCCTCCGGGATCCTTATGCCGGTCCTTGCGCTTTGCTCTGTGTGCTTAACCTGCTGCACTACCGCCCAGCTCCCTTGGAGCTTTTTTTTTAATAACTTATATTATTTATTTTTTTTATTATTTATTTATTGGATGCAAACAGAGGAATTGAGAGGGAAAGGGAAGATGGGGAGAGAGAAAGACATCTTCAGCAATGCTTCACAACTTGTTTTGGGGCTTGGTGCCAGCACTAGAAATCCACTGCTTTTATTTATTTATTTTTAACTGGGAAGTTTTTAATTTTTTTTTTTTTCATTTATAACATGTGCTCAACAAGGTGTGCCACCACCTGGCCCCAAAATTTTTTTATTTACAAAATGGAAATATTGACAAGACCATAGGATAAGAGGGGAACAATTCCTGTCCTATCCTCTCCCTTGAGAGCTTTCCTATTCTTTATCCCTGTGGAAGTATGGACCCAGGATCATTATGTGGTGCAGAAGGTGGAAGGTCTGGCTTCTGTAATTGCTTCCCTCTTTTTTCTGTTTTTTTGGATTGGACAGAGAGAAATTAAGACGGGGGCAGAGGAAGATAGACACTTACAGACCTGCTTCACCACTGAAGGTGGGGAGCTGGGAGCTTGAACCAGGATCGTTGCATGGCTTCTTTCACTTTGTACTATGTGCGCTTAACCCAGTGTGCCACTACCCAACCTTCTTCCGGAACTTATTAGTAGAATAAAGTGCGGTCATTGTAAAGTTATATATATATATATATATATATTTCCACCAGAGAGAACATTGCTTAGCTCTAGTTTATGTTTGTGAGGGTGGGGAGGGGGCTTGAACTTGGGACTTTGGAGGCTCAAGCATGAGAGTCTCTTTGCATAACCATTATGCTATCTCCTTGTACCAGAAAGCATTAAATAAAAACATTGCTATAGGGGTCCTCTCTCCATTTCTGTGTCCTATCCAACAACAACAACATCAGTAACAACAATAACTACAACAATAAAACAACAAGGGCAACAAAAAGGAATAGATAAATAAATATTTAAAAGGGGGGATCAAGCAGTAGCACAGTGGGTTAAGTGCACATGGTGCAAAGCACAGGGACTGGCGTAAGGACCCCGGTTCGAGCCCCGACTCCCCACCTGCAGGGGAGTCGCTTCACAGGTGGTGAAGCAGTTCTGCAGGTGTCTTTCTCTCCCCCTCTCTGTCTTCCCCTCTTCTCTCCATTTCTCTCTGTCCTATCTAACAGCAACATCAACATCAACAACAGCAACACACACACACACACAAAATTAAAAATAAATAAAAAAAATAAAACAGTAACAACAATAATAACTACAACAATAAAAAGCCACAAGGGCAGCAAAAGGGGGAAAAATTTTTTTTAAAGCATGACATTTCAGATTCAGTTCCCAGTGTCATATGTGCCAGAGTGATTCTCTGGTTCCCTCCCCTTTTTATCCCTCTCTCCTTTTTATCATATTGATAAATAAATCTTTAAAAATTAAGAGGAAGATACTATAATGATTAATGCAGAGCGCCTGGTGGTGGTGCACTTGGTTGAGCACACATGTTAGAATGCACAAGGACCCAGGTTTGAGCCCCTGGTCCCCACCTGCAGGGGGAAATATTCACGAGTGGTGAAGCAGGACTATAGGTTTCTCTCTGTCTCTTTCTATATCTCTCCCTCCCTCTTGATTTCTGGCTGTCTCTGTCCAATGAATAAAGATTAAAAAAATTAAAAATGGTTATGCAGGGGGTCGGGCGGTAGCACAATAGGTTAAATGCAGTGGCACAAAGCACAAGTACTGGCTTAAGGATCCTGGTTCAAGCCCCCAGCTCCCCACCTGCAGGGGAGTTGCTTCACAGGTGGTGAAGCAGGTCTGCAGGTATCTCTCTTTCTCTCCCCCTCTGTCTTCCTCTCCTCTCCATTTCTCTCTGTCCTATCCAACAATGACGGTATCAATACTAACTACAATAATAAAATAAGGGCAACAAAAGGGAAAATAAATAGCTATTTTAAAAATAATTTTTCAAAAAATGGTTATACAAAGAGACTCTCGTTCCTGAGACTTCGAAGTCCCACGTTCAATTGCCACATCACCATAAGCCAGAGCTGAACAGTGCTCTGGTTTTAAAAAAAAAAAAAAAATTGAAATTTAAGGGAAAGGAGGAGGGAGCAGAAGATGGATGGTTCACCCAGTAAATTGTGCACTGTTCTGTACTTGAGGACTTGAATTCAAACCATATGCCCCACATGTGAACACCTGCAGAGGAAAAATCTTCACAGGCAATGTTAAAAGTGCTACAGGCCATCTCTTTCTGTCTCTCACCCTGTATCATACAAAAATAAAATAAAAAGCAAGAGGCTGACTAGTAAAATACAAGCTGTTGGAAAAGTCGTGACATATTTTTCTGTTTTTCTATGCAAAAACGTTTCATGACTTTTCCAACAACCTAATAGCTCACTTGGATAGTGAGATGCTTTGCCATGTACATGATCCAGGTTCAAGTCTGGCCCTCACTTCACTGAAGGATACTTTGGTACTGTGGTCTCTTTCACACTTTCTATGCCTTCTCTGTCTCTTGTCTAAAAAATAAATAAAAAGTCTGCCCAGAGTATAGGTATCCAGCAGGCATGGGGCCTTGGCAGTAGCCCTGGTGACAACAGCAGCCAAGTATTCATTAGAGCCAGAGATAGATTAATGAGTAGGACATATGCCTTGTCATGCACATAGCCAAAGTTCAAGACCCAGCGCCACATGGGATATGCCTTGGCACCAGAGGAAACTGCAGTGCTATAGTATTTTTCGAGCTCTTCTTCTCCCCTTCTTTCTTTTTCTCTCATTCTGTTTCCCTACCTGAATAAGAAAGAGGCTAGTAGGATACCTCATCTGAAGAGTCCCTGCTGTGCTGTGCACCATATCCATGTTCAGCTCTTAGGACAATGGCAGTGGTGTCTTTCTCTTTCTCTCTGTCTTGGGGAAAAGAAGTTGGACTATGAGTAATGAAATCGTACATGCACAATGCCTGAGCTTGTGATGGGGCGGGGAAAGGATGATATATGAGACTATTGTTTGGTGGCGTAGTAGATGAAGACCTTTAAACACGAGGTCCTGAGTTGATATTCAGCATTGCATGTGCCAGAGTGATGCTGTTTCTCTTTCCTCTTTCTCATGCTAAGAAGTAAATCTTTTTTTTTTTAAATGAGCATTGTTCAAAATAACATGTACAGGTGATTTGTGGTTTGTATTAAATAGCTATGCTGTTGTCTTAAGAACAATAACGTAGGGAATTATTGAGAAATTTCACTCTGCCTATTAATTCACAGGATTATTTTTTTAAAGATTTTATTTATTTATTTATTAATGAGAAAGGAGGAGAAAGAAAGAACCAGACATCACTCTGGCACATGTGCTGCCGGGGTTCAAACTCAGGACCTCCTGCTTGAGAGTCCAAAGCTTTATCACTGTGCCACCTCCCGGACCACAGCCTTAATTTTTTTAAGGTTTTATTTACTAGTGAGAAAGATAGGAACAGAGAAAAAAAAAAAACTAGACATCAGTACAAGTGCTGCCAGGGATTGAACCCTGGCCCTTAGACTTTAGAGTCTAATAATGCATTGGCCACTGTGCTACCTCCTAGACCACTTAATTTTAGTCCTAATCAGCATTGGATATGAGGAACTTTTATTTAAACCCTCATACTAATTCTTGTTAATCCATAAGCATGTCACCCTATCATTCAGATAGAAAGAGAAGGGGAGACACCACAGCACTGGAGCTTCCTGTGTTGCTATAGTACCTTCCATATAGTGCTGGGATTCAAACCTGGGACATGCTTATTGGAATGCAGGCACTCTGCCTGTTGGGCAGTCTCTCTTCAACTTTATAAGACATTTTAAATATTGGATGCTAGTGTACACTGCCTTACCCTACTCATAATTCACCTTTTTTTTTTAATTAGATGAGTATGGATGTGAACATAAAACTCTGCTCTAGAATGTAGTTGTAAATACAATGGTCATTTTCATTCATAAATGTATATCACAGGAGGCGCTCAACCACTCTTAGTGACCTTTTTTTAATTCATCTTGCCTTACCCAAGGTGTGTCTCTCTCTCTTTTTTTTTTTTTCCTTTTACAGAGTTTTAAGATTGTTGCTTCTGTGGTCCGGGAGGTGGCGCAGTTGATAGGGCATTGGATTCTCAAGCACGAGGTCCTGAGTTCAATCCCCGGCAGCACATGTACCAGGGTGATGCCTGGTTCTTTCTCTCTCCTTCTATGTTTCTCATTAATAAATAAATAGAATGTCTAAAAAAAATAAAAATATTTTTAAAAAATAATTTAAAAAAAAAAGATTGATGCTTCTGGCACCTCTCAACCAAATAAAATTTTTGTTTTGGGGATAACCTTAGTACAGGAATATACATGTTTTAGAAGTATAATTTCTGACCTTTTCAAAATGTGTTGTTATTTCTCACACAACCCCAAACGCTCACTCAGCACCAGTCTCCTCCATCACATTCTACTGAACCCTTTCCACCCTTGCAACCCATTTCCCTTCAACCCCTTTATAACCTCTGTTCTACTGTCCAAGACCAAAGATTTGTTTTCACTTGTGTTTTTGTTTTTAGATGGATAAAGACAAAGACAAATGGAGAGGGACAACAGTTGGGGGGTTGTGGTGAAAGAGACACCTGCAGTACTGCTTCATGATGCATGAAGCATCCCTCCTGCAGGTGGGGAGCAAGGGCTTGAAGCCAGGTCCTTGTGCACAGTAATGCTTGTGCTTAGCTGGGTGCACAACCACCCAGGCCTCATTGACTTTGTTTCCTTCTTAGGAGAGAGAACATTCAAAGAACATTTCTTGTAGGCTCTGGTTTAGTGGCAGTGGATTCCTTTAACTGTTGTTTGTTGAAAAAGCTCTTTCATCACCCCTTCAACCCTGCTTGTTAACAGGATAGAGCATTCTTGGGTGGAAGTCTTTTCTATTCAAAACTTTGAATGTCCAGCTAGTCCATTTTAGCCTTTAGAGCTTCTCAAGAAATTAACTGTTAGTTTTGTGGGATTTCCTTTATATATGACACTCTCTCTCTCTCCTAATACTTAAAATATTCTATTTAATCTCTGACATTTTAATTATTATGTGCTTTGGTGAGCTTAGGTTTGGATTTTTTTTTTTTTCCTCCTCCAGGGTTATTGCTGGGCTCGGTGCCTGCACCATGAATCCACCGCTCCTGGAGGCCATTTTTCCCCCCTTTTGTTGCCCTTGTTGTAGCTTCGTTGTGGTTATTATTATTGCCTTTGTTGACGCAATTTGTTGTTGGATAGGACAGAGAGAAATGGAGAGAGGAGGGGAAGACAGAGAAGGGGAGAGAAAGATAGGCACCTGCAGACCTGCTTCACCGCCTGTGAAGCGACTCCCCTGCAGGTGGGGAGCCGGGGCTCGAACCGGGATCCTTACGCCGGTCCCTGCACTTTGCGCCACATGCGCTTAACCCACTGCGCCACCACCCGACCCCCTGGATTTATTTTTCTTGGAACTCCTAGGGGTTCCTGGATCTGAAGGTCTGTTTCTTTCAATTTGGTGTGAGAATTTATTTTATTTTTTATATTTATTTGTTTTCCCTTTTGTTGCCCTTTTTTTATTGTTGTTATTGTTGTAATTGATGTCGTCATTGTTAGATAGGACAGAACGAAATGAAGAGAGATGGGGAAAACAGAGAAGGGGAGAGAAAGATAGATAACTGCAGACCTGCTCCACCGCCTGTGAAGTGACTCCCCTGCAGGTGGGGAACCGGGCACTTTGTGCCATGTGCACTTAACTTGTGCTACCTTCCGACTCCCTAGTGAGAAGTTTTTGGCTAATCTTTCTTCAAATAAATACTGTCCCTTTCTCTGTGTTTTCTTCTTGTAACCCTATAATGTGAATGTTGTAATTCTTATGCAAGTGTATAGCTTTCAGTCTGACCCCTGCTGACCCAGTTAAAGTTCGGTGTCTCGGGTTTCTTTCTGGTTGTAGTTAATCTTGAGTGCATGGAGTAGTAGGGAGGGGGGAGCACAATGGAGAGACACAAAGAAGTAGGGGTGCAGTGTGTAGCTGGGCAGGGTTTTCCATGTCCTCGTTTGTGTCAGTGGAGGCAAAGGAAAACAGATCCTGCGTGGTTTGGGAGGTGGCACAGTGGATAAAGCATTAAACTCTCAAGCATGAGGTTCTGAGTTCAGTCCCCTGAAGCACATTTACTGGAGTGATGTCTGGTTCTTTCTCTCTCCCTACCTTTCCAATAAAGAAATTTTAAAAATCTTTAAAAAGAAAGAAAACACTATCTTGCTTTTTTCCTCTTTTCAGTAAGTCAATAATTTTCTTTTTTTTTTCTCCCTAGTATTGACTGTGCAGGTATTTTGAAACTTCGCAATTCAGATATAGAACTTCGAAAGGGAGAAACTGATATTGGCAGAAAGAATACTAGAGTACGACTTGTGTTTCGGGTTCATATCCCACAGCCAAATGGAAAAGTCCTTTCTCTGCAGACTGCTTCTATACCTGTTGAGTGCTGTAAGTAAAATTTTGATGATATTTTAAAATTTTGTTTATACTAGGTCACGTTTTGTTTTGTTTGTAGTGTTTGGATTAAAATTCTAAACTGAGGCCAGCCAGTGTTGCACCTAGTTAAATGTTCACATTAAAGATTTTATTTGGGGGTCGGGCGGTAGCGCAGTGGGTTAAGTGCATGTGGCACAAAGCTCAAGGACCGGCGTAAGGATCCCGGTTCAAGCCCCCGGCTCCCCACCTGCAGGGGAGTTGCTTCACAGGCGGTGAAGCAGGTCTGCAGGTGTCTGTCTTTCTCTCCCCCTCTCTGTCTTCCCCTCCTCTCTCCATTTCTCTCTGTCCTATCCAGCAACGAACAGCATCAACAATGGCAATAATAATAACCACAACGAGGCTACAACAACAAGGGCAACAAAAGGGGTGGAAAATGGCCTCCAGGAGTGGTGGATTCATGGTGCAGGCACCAAACCCAGCAATAACCCTGGAGGGAAAAAAAAAAAAAGATTTATAGGGACCAGGTGGTGACACACTTGGTTGAGCGTACATGTTACAGTATGCAAGGGCCCAGGTTCAAGCCCTTGGTACCCCACCTGCAGGGGGAAAGTTTCACAAGTGGTGAAATAGTGCTGCAGCTGTCTCTCTGTCTCTTACCCTCTCTATCTCCCCCTTCCTCTCAATTTCTGGCTTATCTCTACTCAATAAATAAATAAAGATAAAAAAAACCTTTATTTATTTTCCTTTTTGTTGCCCCCCCCCCCCTTTTTTTAATCATCGTTGTTATTGGTGTTGTTCCTGGATAGGTCAGTGAGAAATGGAGAGAGATGGGGAAGACTGCGAGGAGAGAAAGATACACACCTGCAGACCTGCTTCACTGCTTGTGAAGCGACCTCCCTGCAGGTTGGGAGCTGGGGGCTTGAACCTGGATCCTTGCGCTTTACGCCATGTGCACTTAACCCGCTATACTACTGCCAGACCCCCTTATTTATTTATTAATGAGAAAGAGAGTAGACGAGAGCGAAAGAACCAGACATCACTCTGGTACATGTGCTGCTAGGGATTGAACTCAGGACCATGAGTTGAGATTCCAGTGCTTTATCCAGATAGGTATTTGAGGCAAATATATATCACTTGGTCATCTTTGTTCCCTCATATTGGAAGATGCCTGTCTCTGTGAACTGACACTTCAGCTAAATACTGCCTTACACAATTTTGGGTTTTTATTTTGTTTTTTGGTTTTTTTTTTTTACTGTATCTTTATATAAAAGTATCAGATTGAGAAAAGAAATACTTTCCCCTGATTTGCAATGGGAAGAAATGAGAACAACCCTAAAACTTGATGTTTACTCAATCCCTGGAGAATCATGGGCATCTGAAAACTAGCTTCCAGGAGTAAAATATTGAGATTTAAATCATGGGAACAGTGTTGTGGTTTACACAACAGACTTTCATGCACCTACTGTAGTATTACCGTCATTTAATTTGCTCCTTATAATTCCATTAGATTTATCCATTTGATTAGATAGTTGTAGGGGAGAAATATAAGGGTAAAACTAAGCAAAGTAGCGAGTCGGGCAGTAGTGCTACGGGTTAAGCACACGTGGCACAAAGTGCAAGGACTAGCATAAGGATCCTGGTTCAAGCCCCCAGGTCGCCACCTGCAGGGGAGTCACTTCACAGGCGGTGAAGCAGGTCTGCAGGTGTCTATCTTTCTCTCCTCCTTTCTGTCTTCCCCATCTCTCTCCCATTTCTCTCTTTCCTAATGATGACGATGACAGCAATAATAACTACAACAACAATAAAAAACAAGGGAAAATAAATAAATATAAATTTTTTTTAAAAAACTAAGAAAAGTAGAGGAGGTTGATTTTGTTGGGAGTGATATTTCAGGCATTAACCGGTTTTCTTTTCTTTTTTTTTTAATTTTTTAAAAAATATTGGAGGTTAGGCGGTAGGGCTGTGGATTAAGTGCACATGGCGCAAACTGCAAGGACCGTCGTTAGGATCCCAGTTGGAACCCCTGGCTCCCCACCTGCAGGGAAGTCGCTTCACAAGTGGTGAAGCAGGTCTGCAGGTATCTATCTTTCTCTCCCCCTTTCTGTCTTCCCCATCTCTCTCCATTTTTCTCTGTCCTATCTAACAATGACGACGGCATTAATAAAAACAACAATAAAAAACAAGGGCAACAAAAGGAAAAAATCTCAAAATAAAATTTATTTATGTGCTCCAGGAGGTGGCACAGTGATAAAGCTTTGGACTCTCAAACATGAGGTCCTGAGTTCGATCCCCAGCAGCACATGTGCCAGAGTGATGTCTGGTTCTTTCTTTCTCTTCCTATCTTTCTTATAAATAAATAAAATCTTTAAAATATTTATTTATTTATTTATTCCCTCTTGTTGCCCTCGTTGTTTTATTATTGTTGTTCTTAATTGATGTCATTGTGTTGGATCAGACAGAGAAATGGAGAGAGGAGAAGAAGACGGAGGAGAAGGGGAGAGAAAGACACCTGCAGACCTTCTCTGCCGCCTATGAACCGACTCCTCTGCAGGTGGAGAGCCAGGGGCTCGAACCAGGATCCTTAAGCCAGTCCTTGCACTTTGCGCCACCTACATTTAACCTGTTGTGCTACCACCTGACTCCCCTGTTGCTCTTTTTCATTGTATAGTTATATTTGTTATATAGTTTTATTTGTATAGTTACAGTCTAAGACTATAGAAATCACATAAATTTACTTGATTTATAAATGTAGTTGCTTCAGTATATTTTACTATCATTGTCTTGAATGTTTTGAGGCCCAATTTTATTTTTTATATTTCATTTTTCTATTTTATAGCTTGAATTTGTCATTAATGTATGAAAGATTATAAACTAATACTTTATTTCTTCTCAACCCTTAAAAAATAATAAACAGCTCAGCGGTCTGCTCAGGAACTTCCTCATATTGAGAAGTACAGTATCAGCAGTTGTTCTGTAAATGGAGGTCATGAAATGATTGTGACTGGATCTAATTTCCTTCCAGAATCCAAAATCATTTTTCTTGAAAAAGGACAAGGTAAATATAAGATTTTGAGTTGATTGACCTCAGCCTGGGGGGGGGAGGGGGGAGGTCAGATGAACTGCACAGATGTTTCACCAGCATTAATCATAGAATAATTTTAATAAAGTTACAGACATCACTTACAGACAGACTTTATTATAATAAATATGTATCAAGTTTTTATGTGTTAAGTTCTTACTAAGTTTGTCTCAAAAAAAAAAAAAAGCATCTTAGCTCCAATCCTAGTAGATAAGTACTGAAGAGAATTGAAAACATATATTACAAAGGAATTTGGACACTATTGTTTATAGTAGCTTTATTAATAATAACCAAAAAGTGGAAATAGATTAAATGCTCATCAGCTGATAAATGAATAAGCAAAATGTGGCATATCCATATAGCGGGATATATTTTCAGCCGTAAAAAGAAGTAAAATACAGATTTGTGCTCCAACGTGGGTGACCTTGAAAATACTGTATTAAGTGAAAAGCAAAAGCCAAACAAAATGTTCAGAATATGCCATGTCTTAAAGACAAAAAGGTTACTGGTTGCCAGGAGTTGTGCGGAGGTTGCTAGTGTAGAATAATTGCTAATGAATAGGTGGTTTCCAGAATTAGATAATAGTGATATTTGTACAGCTCTATGACTATACTGAAAAACTGCTGAATTGTATAATTTAATAGGGTGAATTTTGAGCTGGGGAAACAGCATAATGGTTATACATAAGCTTTCCCATGCCTGAGGCTCTTGAGGTCCCAGGTTCAGTCCCCAGCACCACCATAAGCCAGAACTGAACAGTGCTCTCTGGTCTTTCTAGCTGTGTATCTCTCTCATTAAAAAGTAAATAAAAAGGAAGCCAAGAGGTGGCACACCTAAGCGCTCACATTACAGTGTGTGCCCAGGTTCAAGCTCCTGGTCCCCACCTGCAGGGGAAAAGTTTCTCAAGTGGTGAAACAGGTCTGCAGGTGTCTCTGACTCTCTCCCTCTGTCTCCTACTCCCCTCTCAATTTCTGTCTCTAACCAACAGTAAATATCTTTTTATTTATTTATTTTTCCTTTTGTTGCCCTTATTTTTTATATTGTTGTTATAGTTTTTTTGTTGTTGTTGTTATTGATGTTATCATTGTTAGATAAGACAGAGAGAAATGGGGAGAGGAGGAGAAGACACGGGGAGAGAAAGACACCTACAGAGCTGCCTCACTGCCTGTTAAGCGACTCCTCTACAAGTGGGGAGCCAGGGGCTTGAACCTGGATCCTTACTCTGGTCCTTGCGCTTCACACCACGTGCATTTAACACACAGCGCTGCTGCCCGACTCCCAACAGTAAATATTTTTACTTTATTTTTTTATTGCCTCCAAAGTTATTGCTGGGGCTCAGTGCCTGCACTATGAATCCACTGCTCCTGGAGGCTATTTTTTCCCTTTTGTTGCCCTTGTTGTTTATTGTTGTTATTGCTGTCGTTGTTGTTGGATAGGACAGAGAGAAATGGAGAGGGGAAGACAGAGGGGGAGAGAAAGATAAACACCTGCAGACCTGCTTCACCGCCTATGAAGAGACCTTCCTGCAGGTGGGGAGCTGGGGGCTTGAACCAGGATCCTTATACCAGTCTCTTCACTTTGTGTCATGTGCACTTGAAGGGATAATCTCCTAGTACTTTTAGACATCATATGGTAGAATGAATCCTTTGGGGCCCAAGATATTTTGGGGGGAAATTTCTCCCAATTTCCCCCCAAAGTGCACACATTTTATTTTCATAATGAAAGTCAGAAAGATTATCTTCCACAATATCTTTGTGACAATATGTTAGATTTTGCTTATATAATTGAATTGCTTTTTAATTGTAAATTGTTTCTTTCAACAGATGGGCGACCTCAATGGGAGGTAGAAGGGAAAATAATCAGGGAAAAATGTCAAGGGGTAAGATATTTACGTTATATCTTTAGAAATATTTAAGAAGGTTAACAGGAAAATTGGATAATGCTACCTTATAACGTGTACTCAACCAGGTGGGCCACCACTTAGACACTGATAATGCTACTTTGTGGTAGGATGACTCATTAGTGAAAGAAAAATAAATTAGAAATTGGAATTTCACTGCTCTAGGCCACTGTTTTCATTCAGATAGGGAGAGATTCACTCCATGGCACTGAGGTTTCCTCTGATAGCATAGCACCTTCCATGTGATGCTGGGCTCAAACCTGGGTCACATGCATAGTAGTGCAGGCACCCTACTTGGTGAGCTGTCTCTCCTACCTATATTAGAATTTGGGGAGTTTGAGTTAGGGATTTTGTTTTTGTTTTTGTTTTTTCTCCAAGATTTTCATTGAGGCTCAGTGCAAGCACTACGAATTCACTATCCCTGCTCTTGGTCACCCTTTCTCTCTCTCTCTCTCTCTCTTTTTCTCTTTCTCTCTCTCTCTCTCAAGAGGGGAGGGGAGAGGAGAGGAAGATAGAGAAGGGGAGAGAAAGTTAGACACCTGTAGACCTGCTTCACCACTTGTGAAACAACTTCCCTGCAGTTTGGGATGTGGGGGGCTTGAACTGGTATCCTTGGTGTGGATCCTTCCGCTTAATACTATGTGTGCTTAACCCAGTGCACCACCACTGGACCCCCAAGATTGGTATTTTCATAGTATTCAAATTAATGTTTAATACCTAGAAGGAGATTCATCAGGTGGGGGTTATGCCTTGTTTATTGTTAGATGCGGCCTTGTGTTTAAACCCAGCACCACAAGAGCATCAGTGACAGCACTAAGAGTACTCAGTGGATAATGGAACAGTGCTTTGCTGTTTCTTTCTCCTTTCTTCCTTCTTTCTCTCTCTAAAAGTATAAAATAGCATGGGGGTACATAGCATAATAGGCAAGAGACTCTAGTGCCTGAGGCGCCCAAGTCCCAGATTCAATCCCCCACACCACTATCTACCAGAGCTGAGCAGTGCTCTGGTTAAAAACAAAAAACAAAACAAAACCAAAAAATAGTATAAAATAGGGGGCTGGGCAGTAGTGCATAGGGTTAAGTGCATATGGCGCAAAGTGCAAAGGCCAGCGTATCCCAGTTTGAGCCCTCAGCTCCCCACCTGCAGGGGGGGTCACTTCACAAGTGATGAGGCAGGTCTGCAGGTGTCTATCATTCTCTCTCTCCCCCTCTCTGTCTTCCCGTCCTCTCTTCATTATTCTTTGTCCTATCCAACAACAACAGCTATGACAAAAGTAACAACTACAATAAACGCAACAAAAATGGGAAAAATGGCTCCTGGGGGAGCAGTGTATTCGTAGTGCAGGCACTGAACCCCAGCGATAACCCTGGAGGCAAAAAAAAAAAAGTATAAAATAAAAATCAAGGGAGTTAGGCAGTAGCATATGTGGAGCAAAGGGTAAGGACCCAGAGTAAGGATCCCAGTTCAAGCCCCCGGCTCCCCACCTGCAGGGGAGTCACTTCACAGGTGGTGAAGCAGGTCTGCAGGTGTCTGTCTTTCTCTCCCCCTCTGTCTTCCCATCCTCTCTCCATTTCTCTCTGTTCTACCTGACAACGGTGATATCAGTAACAACAACAATAGTAACCACCACAACAATAAAAAACAAGGGCAACAAAAGGGAAAATAAATAAATAAATATATTTTAAAAATTAAAAAAAAGAAGAAATGAAAGCTTTGGTGTGGTCTAAGAGATAGCATAGTGAATAAAGTGTGGGACTCTCAAGTATGAGGTCTGGTGCTCAATCCCTGACAGCACTTGTACCAGAGTAATGTCTGGTTCTCTCCCTTCCTAGCTTGTTAATAAATAATAATAATGAAAACTTTGGCTGGGGTAATAACTTAATGGTTATGCAAAACACTTTTTTAAAAAATTTTTTATTAATTTTATTTTTGAGAGAGATGCAGAGTGAGAGAAATACACACACACAGAGAAATACCAGAGCACTGCTCAGCTCTGGCTTATGGTGGTGCGGGGGATTGAACCTGGGACTTAGGAGCCTCAGGCATGAGAGTCTGTTTGCATAACCATTATGCTGTCTCCCCCGCCCCGCAAAACACTTTTCATGTCTGAGACTCTGAGGTCTCATGTTCAATTCCTAACACTACCATTTAGCTAGAGCTGAGCAGTGCTATGGTGAAAGGGAGGGAGAGGTGAGGAAGGCAAGCTTAGTAGAAGGTTTGTACTGAAGTTATCATTAATTCCAAGTCACACAAACTCCATAAAGAACATTTGATGTTGAAAGGTAAGAGATAAGTCTCAAGTGTTTATGCATTTAACATATCTTTCCTTACTTAATAGCTCCTTCATTTGGCTTTCAGGATTCCACAGTGTAATCTGTGCTCCTTTTATACAGATTGGAAAGGAAAAAGTATCTTCTGTGGGGTAGAAATGGAACTAACTTTCCACTGTGTTCTCCAAAAACTTGGAGAAATTAGATTAAGGGTTCAGTTCATTTGGAGCTAAAGGTTTTCACTCTGCTTTTATAAAAATAAAATAAATTATGGCCCAGGAAGTAGCACAGTAGATAAAATGTTGGGCTTTCTAGCATAAGGTCCCGAGTTCTGTCTGTCATCACGTGTGTCAAAATGATGCTCTAGTTCCTTGGTCATCTCTGGGGCTTCCAGCAATAACCCTCATGGCAAGAGGGGAAAGGGAAGGGAAGGGCTAAGAAGGGAAGAGTGGGAAGGTAGTGGAGAGATAAACAGTGCTGCAGGTGTCTCTCCCTTTCTACTTCCCCCTTTCCTATCAATTTCTGTCTGTCTCCAATGTTTATTATTATTACTATTATTATTATTATTATTATTATTACCAGAGCACTGCCCAGCTCTGGCTTATGGTGGTGCAGAGGATGACTTGAGACTTTGGAGCCTCAGGCATGAGAGTCTCTTTGTATAACCATTATGCTGTCTACCCCTGCCCAATTAAGTAATTTTTATAAAGATTTTATTTACTTATTTATTTGTTTATTTATGAGAAAGATAGGAGGAGAGACAGAAAGAACCAGACATCATTCTGGTATATGTGCTGTCAGATTGAACTTTGGGACCTCATGCTTGAGAGTTCAATGTTTTTCCACTACACCATCTCCCGAACCACCCAATTAAATAATTTTTTAAATGTTTATTTATTTTCCCTTTACTTTCCCTTATTTTTTTATTGTTATTACAGTTGTTGTTGTTATTGATGTCATCATTGTTGGATAGGACAGAGAGAAATGGAGAGAGGAGGGAAAGACAGAGACGGGGAGAGAAAGATAAACACCTGCAGACCTGCTTCACCGCCTGTGAGTGACTCCCCTGCTGGTTGGGAGCTGGGGGCTCGAACCGGGATTCTCTTGCCGGTCCTTGCCCTTTGTGCCATGTGCGCTTAACCCGCTGCACTACCGCTTTACTCCCCAAATAATTTTTTAAAGATGTATAGTATCAGAGCAGGCATCATATACCTGGTAAGACATAAATATATTCTATTATGTATGAAGCCCTGGGTTCAAGCCATGGCACCTCATGGGAACACTACAAAATTGGGGAAAGAGATTCAAGTAGTGGAAGGTTGCTCCCGCTACTTTTCCTCCCCAGCCTTCTACTGCCCTCCCCTCCCCTCATATCTCTCTACCTGATTATTTATTTATTTATTTATTCCCTTTTGTTGCCCTTGTTTTATTGTTGTAGTTATTATTGTTGTTGTCATTGATGTCATTGTTGTTGGATAGGACAGAGAAATGGAAAGAGATGGGGAAGATAGAGAGGGAGAGAGAAAGAGAGACACCTGCAGACCTGCTTCACCACTTGTGAAGCGACTCCCCTGCAGGTGGGGAGCCAGGGGCTCAAACCGGGATTCTCATGCTGGTCCTTGTGCTTTGTGCCACGTGTGTTTAACCAGCTATGCTACCACCAGACTCCCAGTTTTTTTTAAGAACACAAAATATGGGGGCCAGATGGTAGCACGCAGGTTAAGTGCACATAGCGCAAAAATCCCACTTGAGCCCCTGGCTCCCCACCTTCGGGGGGGGGGGAATCACTTCACAAGCAGTAAGGCAGGTATGCAAGTATCTCTCTCTCTCTGTTTTTCCCTCCTTTCTCAATTTCTCTCTTTCCTATCAAACAGCAGCAGCAGAAGCAATGGGGGGGAAAGAAAGATGGCCGGGAGTCAGGCAGTAGTGCAGCAGGTTAAGCGCACGAAACCACTTTTTTCCTTTTTATTCTTTTTATATTGTTTGATAGGACAGAGAGAAATTGAGAGGGGAGGGGAGATAAGATAGAGAAGGAGAGAGAAATATAGACACTTGCACACCTGTTTCACAGTTGATGAAGTATCTTCCCTGTATGTGAGGAGCGAGGGCTCAAACCTGGATCCTTTCACATGTTAATATGTGCACTAAACTGGGTGTGTCACCACCCAGCCCCCTTTAATGATTTCTTTCTATTTTTTTCTTAATATTTATTTTATTTATTCCCTTTTGTTGCCCTTGTTGTCTTATTGTTGTAGTTATTGTTGTTATTGATGTCGTCATTGTTGAATAGGACAGAGAAATGGAGAGAGGAAGGCAAGACAGGGGAAGAGAAAGACACCTGCAGACCTGCTTCACCACCTGTGAAGCGACTCCCCTGCAGATGGGGAGCGGGGGGCTCAAATCAGGATCCTTACAGCGGTCCTTGTGCTTTGCACCACCTGTGCTTAACCCACTGTGCTACTGCCCGACTCCCTAATGATTTCTTTCTTTTTTTTTAAATTTATTTCTTTATTGGGGAATTAATGTTTTACATTCAACAGTAAATACAATAGTTTGTACATGGATAACATTCCCCAGTTCCTAATGATTTCTCTCTAATGAAAAAGAGGGACCACTGCTTTACTCTGGATTATAGTAGTGCTGGGTATTGAACCTGGAACCAGAATTGGTAATGCACCAGATTTGGGCATGCAAGTCTGATGCATTACCAATATGATCCAATCCTAGTTCTAATTTATTTCTTATTTATTTATTTATTTATTTATTTATTTATTCATTTTTGCCTCCAGGGTTACCACTGGGTTTTAGTGCCTGCACAACGAATCCACTGCTCCTAGAGGCTGATTTTTCCATTTTTGTTGGCCTTGTTATTGTTGTTACTGCATAGGACAGAGAGAAATCGAGAAGAGGAGGGGAAGACGGAGAAAGATAGATACCTGCAGACCTGCTTCACTGCGGGTGGGGAGCCCAGGGCTCAAACTGGGATCCTAAGGCTTCACTCCATGTGTGCCTAGCCCCCCTAGTTTAGATTTCTTAAAAGTTTATGTTCATGTGTATTCAAACAAAGAGTAAATCTCCAGATGACTTATATGACTTGCTAATAGCTATCATAATTTAGGATGGGAGATTGGGTAGGTAGAGGACTCAGGAATTGAGCTGAGTTTAGGGGGTGCATTTTGTTTTTAGTCTTAATGTAACACAGTCTTGTTTCCTATGCTCTTTAGGCTCATATTGTCCTTGAAGTTCCTCCATACCATAACCCAGCAGTTACAGCTGCAGTACAGGTGCACTTTTATCTTTGCAATGGCAAGAGGAAGAAAAGCCAGTCTCAACGTTTTACTTACACACCAGGTATGAGAAGTTGTATGCTACACAGCTTTCTTCTGTAGTGAATAAAAATATACTTGATAAATACTGTCAGTATGTTTAAGATATGGTGAATTTCCAACATATGCCTAACAAAGTCTATATTGGGTTTGAATATTACATATGTTACAAGAAGCTTATTTGTAGCCATTTATTATAAGAAAATGAGAAAATTTTTTTTGTTGTTGTTTGTTTGCCTCCAGGGTTATTGCTGGGGCTCAGTGCCAGCACTACAAATCTACTGCTCCTGGCAGCCATTATTTTCCATTTTATTAGATAGGACAGTGAGAAATTGAGAGGAGGGGGAGATAGAGAAGGAGAAAGACAGACACCTGCAGACTTGCTTCACCACTTGTGAAGCCTCCCCCCTGCAGGTGGAGAGTGGGGTTCTTGAACCCGGATACTTGTGTGGGTCCTTGCAGTTAGTACTATATGCACTTAACATAGTTAGTACTATGTGCACTTAACTAGTACTATGTGCACTTCCTGAAAATGAGAAGTTTGAATGTTGATTTAAATTCTGTGTTTCAAAAGCTACCAAAACTTACCAGTAACACATGGGAAGACAGGTTTTTGAAAATGTATGAACTCCACTTTGTTTTATAAAAAAGCAATATGCTAGTTTCTTTTTTTTAAATACTTATTCCCTTTTGTTGCCCTTGTTTTTTACTTATTTAATTTTGTTGTTGTTGTTGTAGTTATTGATGTTATCTTTGTTGGATAGGACAGAGAGAAATGGACAGAGGAGGGGGAAGAGGAAGATAGATACCTGCAGACCTGCTTTACTGCCTGTGAAGCGACTCCTCTGCCGGTGGGGAGACGGGCTCAAGCCGGGATTCTTAGACCTACGCTTAACCCACTGCGCTACCACCCGACTCCCAATATGCTAGTTTCATACTCATTCCCAATCAGATGAAAAATCTCTTCTTAGATTTTCATTTGGTATCAGAATTCCTGTCTTTATAGATACACCCTAGCAAAAAAGACTTTCACACTTCTTTTTGCAGTATTCAACTACTTTTTTCCTTACAAGTCTTACTGGTGACACATAAATTTTTATATAGTAACTCAAGTTGATGTTTATATACCTAGAGGCCCTCTTTGTAGTAGGCAGTGTCACCATAGCATATAAATATTAAAAAGGGAGTCAGGCTGTAGCGCAGAGGGTTAAGCGCAGGTGGTGCTAAGAATAAGGACCGGAGCAAGGATCCCGGTTCGAGCCCTGGCTCCCTACCTGCAGGGGAGTCACCTCACAAGTGATGAAGCAGGTCTGCAGGTGTCTATCTTTCTCTCTCCCTCCCTCTGTCTTCCCCTCCTCTCTCCATTTCTCTCTGTCCTATCCAACAACAATGACAACAATAATAACTACAACAATAAAACAACAAGGGCAACAAAAGGGAATAAATAAATAAAATATTTTTAAAAAAACATTTAAAAAAATTGGGGGTGGTACTGGGTGGTCATATACCTGGTTACATGCACGTTACAGTGCGCAACGTCAACATGCAATAATCAGTTGTATTTCTGTATGTAAGCAATAAGCAACCTAAAAAGGAAAATAAGAAAACAGTGTAGCAGCTGAATAGAATTAAAACTCTCAACATAAAGTCTCAAATTCAATCTCCAGAACCACATATGCCAAAGTGATTCTCTAGTTCTTTCCCTGTTAAAGGAATTAAAGATCTAACTAATGGCCATGGAGATGGCACAGTGGTAGAGCACAGGCCACACAGCATAAAGTCCTGAGTTTGATCCCTGTCAAACAGGCCACACAGCATAAAGTCCTGAGTTTGATCCCTGTCACTGCAGATATCAGAATAATCCTCTGGTTCTCTCTCATTAAAAAAAAAAAAAATCGGGCCCAGGTGGTGGCGCACCTGGTTGAGCGCATGTATTACAATGCTCAAGGACCCGGGTTGGAGCCCCCGGTCTCCACCTGCAGGGGGAAAGCTTTACAAGTGGTGAAGCAGGGCTGCAGGTGTCTCTCTGTCTCCCTCTCTATCACCCCCCCTCCCTCTTGATTTCTGGCTGTCTCTATCCAATAAATAAAGATAATAAATTAAAAAAAAAAATCCTGGGGGGGCAGGTGGTGGTATACCTGGTTGAGTGTACACATTAGTGTGCAAAGAACTGGGTTCAAGTCTTCACTCCCACTTGTAGAGGGGAAGCTTTATTCATAGTCAAATAGTGCTGCAATAGTCTTCCTCTCCCTATCTCCCCCTTCCCTCTCAATTACTATTTCTCTCTTTCTTTATCTCTTTTTCTTTCTTTCTTCATTTCTTCCTTTTTTTAAAGATTTTATTTATTTATTCATGAAGAAGTTAGGTGGAGAGAAAGAATCAGACATCACTCTGGTACATGTGCTGCCAGGGATTGAACTTGGGACCTCATGCTTAAGAGTCCAGTGCTTTTTTTGTTTTTTAAGAATTTTTTTAAATTTTGTCATTTTTATTATTGTATATTTTATTTACTTATTATTGGATAGAGACAGAGAACTTGAGAGGGGAAGGGGAGATAAAGAGGAAGAGAGGCAGAGACACCTGCAGCCCTGCTTCACCACCCATGAAGCTTTCCCCCTGCAGGTGGGGACCAGGAGCTTAAACCTGGTCCTTGTGCACTATAGCTTGTACACTTAACCAGAAACACCACCACTTGGCCCCCGTCCAGCGCTTTGTCCATAGCACCACCTCCTGGACCACATTCCCTCTCAATTTCTATCTCTATCCAAATAATAATAATAGTAATAATAATAATAATATAGAGAAAATTACAGGAACAAGGCAAGAAAAATAAAAGAAAATCTGTAAGTCTGGATTTTAAAATAAATCATATATCTTTTAACTTATTTATCATTTATTGAATAGAGATTTATTTAGGGCAGGGGTAGACAGCATAATGGTTATGCAAACCCATCAACCACAAGACCTCTACAAACACTGCTGCCTTTATCTGGAATGTTTCCCTTCACTATCAAACACAGTAATTAATAGGATAGATTACAATCAGATTGCCTAGATTCAGAATTGACCTCTGTCATCAAACTACCACTATTACTAGCTACGTGACCTCAGTTCATTAATTTGCAAAATAGGGGTGGGAACAGTTATGGGAGAATTAACTATTTTGCATAGATTGCTTAGAATAATAGCTGACTTATACTAAATGTTTTATGTTTGCTAAATAAATGACATTATTTGCTAAGCCACTGCTCCTGGAGGCCACTTTTCCAATTCTTGTTGCCCTTGTTGTAAATATTGTTATTCTTGTCGTTGTTGGAAAGGACAGGGAAATCGAGAGAAATGGGGAAGAGAGAGATAGACACCTGCAGACTTGTTTCACTGCTTGTGAGGTGACCTCCCCCCCGCACCCCCCCCCCCCGCAGGTGGAGAGCTGGGGGCTCAGACTGGGTTCTGTGCGCTTTGCACCATGTGTACTTAACTTGCTGCACTACTGCCCACCATGTATTTCTTTTTATTTATTTATTTATTTTCTTTATTAGGGAATTAATGTTTTACATTCAACAGTAAATACAATAGTTTGTACATGCATAATATTCCCCAGTTTCCCATATAACAATACAACACCCACTAGGTCCTCTGTCATCCTTCTTGGACCTGTATTCTCCCAACCCACCCACCCCAGAGTCTTTTACTTTGGTGCGATACACCAATTCCATTTCAGGTTCTACTTGTGGTTGTTTTTTTTTTTTTTTTTTTTCTGATCTTGTTTTTCAATTTCTGCCTGAGAGTGAGATCATCCCATAGTCATCCTTCCATTTCTGACTTATTTCACTTAACATGAATTTTTCTTTTTTTTTTTTTTTTAAAGATTTTATTTATTAATGAGAAATATAGGAGGAAAGAGAAAGAGCCAGACTTCACTCTGGTACATGTGCTGCCAGGGATCAAACTCAGGACCTCATGCTTGAGAGTCCTGATGCTTTATCCACTGCGCCACCTCCCGGACCACAACATGAATTTTTCAAGGGCCATCCAAGATCGGCTGAAAATAGTGAAGTTGCCATTTTTTACAGCTGGGTAGTATTCCATTGTGTATATATACCACAACTTGCTCAGCCATTCATCTGTTGTTGGACACCAAGTTTTAGCTATTACAAATTGTGCTGCCAAGAACATATGTGTACACAGATCTTTTTGGATGAATGTGTTGGGTTCCTTAGGATATATCCCCAGGAGAGGAATTGCAGGATCATAGGGTAGGTCCATGTATAGCCTTCTGAGAGTTCTCTGGACTGTTCTCCACAGAGGTTGGACCAATTGACATTCCCACCAGCAGTGCAGGAGGGTTCCTTTGACCCCACATCCTCTCCAGCATTTGCTGCTGTTACCTTTTCTGATGTATGACATTCTCACAGGAGTGAAGTGATATCTCATTGTTGTCTTTATTTGCATTTCTCTGACAATCAGAGACTTGGAGCATTTTTTCATGTGTTTCTCAGCCTTTTGGATCTCTTCTGTGGTGAATATTCTGTCCATGTCCTTCCCCCATTTTTGGATGGGGTTATTTGTTGTCTTGTTGTTGAGTTTGGCAAGCTCTTTATATATGTTGGTTATTAAACTCTTGTCTGATGTATGGCATGTAAAGATCTTCTCCCATTCTGTGAGGAGTCTCTTGGTTTGGGTAGTGGTTTCTTTTGCTGAAAAGAAGCTTTTTAATTTGATGTAGTTCCATAGGTTTATGCTTGCCTTAGTCTTCTTTGTAATTGAATTCGTTTCATTGAACATGTATTTAAAATTTATGCAGAAAAGAGTTCTGCCAATATTTTCCTCTAAGTATCTGATAGTTTGTGGTCAAACATCCAAGTCCTTGATCCACTGGAATTTATATTTGTATTTGGTGAAATACAGTGGTTCAGTTTCATTCTTCTGCATGTTTCAACCCATTGTTTCCAACACCATTTGTTGAAGAGATTCTGCTTTCCCCATTTAATAGTCTGGGCCCCTTTGTCAAAGATTAGCTGTCCATAGGTGTAGGGGCTCACTTCTGGGCTCTCAATTCTATTCCACTGGTCAGTGTGTCTATTCATGTTCCAGTACCAAGCAGTTTTGATGACAATGGCCCTATAATACAATCTGAGATTTGGGAGTGTGATGCCTCCACTTCTGTTCTTTTTTCTCAAGATTATTTTGGCAATTGTAGGTCTTTTCTGGTTCCAGATAAACATTTGTAGCATTTGTTCTATTCTCCTAAAAAATGTGGTTGGTATCTTGATGGGGATAGCATTAAATTTGTAGATGGCTCTGGGTAGTATATTCATTTTGATGATGTTAATTCTTCCAACCCATAACATCTTTCCACTTCTTTGTGTCTTTTTCAGTTTCCTTGAGTAGTTACTCATAATTTTCAGTATACAAGTCTTTCACTTCTTTGGTTAGGTTTACTCCTAGATATTTTATTGTTTTTGTTGCTATAGTAAAAGGAATTGATTTCTGGATTTCAATTTCTTCTAACTTAGTGTTTGCATAGAGGAATGCCACTGACTTTTGAATGTTAATTTTATAGCCTGACACCTTACTGTATTGCCTGATGATTTTCAAAAGCTTCTTGCTGGATTCCTTAGGTTTTTCTGTGTATACTATCATGTCATCTGCAAATATGGAGAGTTTGGCTTCTTCTCTTCCAATCTGTATCCCTTTAATTCCTTGCTCTTGCCTGATTGCTATGGCAAGAACTTCCAACACTATGTTGAATAGTAATGGTGATAGTGGGCAGCCCTGTCTAGTACCTGATCTGAGTGGAAATGCTTCCAGTTTTTCACCATTGAGTATGATATTGGCTGTAGGTTTCCTATATATAGACTCCACTATCTTCAGGAATTTTCCATCTATTCCCATTTTGTGTAGTGTTTTGATCATAAAGGGATGTTGTATTTTGTCAGAGGCTTTCTCTGCATCTATTGATATGACCATGTGGTTTTTGGTCTTGCTTTTGTTGTGGTGGTGGATCACATTGATTGATTTACGTATATTAAACCAACCTTGCATGCCTGGGATAAACCCCACTTGGTCATGATGAACAATCTTTTTGATATACTGCTGTATCCAGTTGGCTAGAATTTTGTTCAGTATTTTAGCATCTATGTTCATCAGAGATATTGGCCTGTAGTTTTCTTTTTTGGTTGTGTCCCTGTCTGCTTTTGGTATCAGAGTGATATTGGCTTCATAGAAGCTGGCAGGGAGTATTCCAGTGTCTTCAATCTTCTGGAAGACTTTTGAAAGTAGAGGTATTAGTTCTTCTTTGAAGGTTTTGTAGAATTCATTTGTAAAACCATCTGGTCCAAGACTTTTATTTTTGGGAAGATTTTTGATAACTATTTCAATTTCATTAGCTGTGATGGGCCTGTTCATGTTATCCACTTCCTCTTTACTTAGTTTTGGAAGTTGGTAGGTATCTAGGAAATCGTCCATTTCTTCCAGGTTCTCTAGCTGGTGGCATACCCCATGTATTTCTATATAGTGTTTTGTTTCATTTTGAATACCTTTAGAGCAAGAACTACTCTGATCTATGCTTATTCATTATATGCTTATGCTTATTCACTTTATTTACTTTATATTATTTACCTACTCTGAAGTCATGAACTTTTTTTTCTTTTTTGCTACTAGGGTTATTACTAACACTTAGTGCCAGCACTGAGTGAGTCATCACCCAGCCCCCAAGTCATGAAATTTTCAACCTCTGACTTGAATGTATTCTATAGTTGTATAAAGACCTTTTGTGATTTTGTGTTCTGTGATAACATTTGTTTGAATCTTTTTTCTTTTTCTTTTCAGTTTTGATGAAGCAAGAACATAGGGAAGAGATTGACTTATCTTCAGTTCCATCATTGCCTGTGCCTCATCCTGCCCAAAACCAGAGGCCTTCCTCAGATACAGGTCACCCACATGACAGTGTTCTGTCAGGACAGAGAAGCTTAGTTTGTCCCATCCATCAGACATACACATCCATGGTAACTTCATCCCATTTGCCACAGTTGCAGTGTAGGAAGGAGAGTGCTGGTAAAGAACAGCACGTAATACCTTCTTCAGTTACACACCAGCCTTTCCAAGTCACACCAACACCTCCTGTGGGGTCTTCCTATCAGCCTATGCAAACTAATGTATACAATGGACCATCTTGTCTTCCTGTTAATGCTGCCTCTAGTCAAGAATTTGATCAGGTTTTGTTTCAGCAGGATGCAGCTCTTCCTAGTTTAATAAATCTTGGCTGTCAACTACAATCATCCATACCATTTCATTCTTCAAATTCAGGCTCAACAGGACATCTCTTAGCTCATTCACCTCATTCTATGCAGACTCTGCCTCATCTACCACCTGTGAGATATCACTGTTCAAACACAGGACAAAGATCTGTTTCTTCTCCAGTGGCTGACCAGGTTACAGGTCAGCCTTCCCCTCAATTACAGCCCATTACATACAGTCCTTCACATTCAGGATCTGCTACAGCAGCCTCCCCAGCATCCTCTTATCCCTTGGCCAGTTCACCACTTTCTGGACCACCGTCTCCTCAGCTACAGCCTATGCCTTACCAGTCACCAAACTCAGGAACTTCCTCATCACCATCTCTAGCCTCCAGAATCCATTCTGGTCACCACTCAAGTCAAGCACGAAGTTCAGGCCAGGGAGGTCTTTCTGCACCTTCATCCTTAATATGTCACAGTCTGTGTGATCCAACATTTCCACCTGATGAGGCGACTGTGAACATTAAGCCTGAACCTGAAGAACAGGAACCTAACTTCTCAACAATTGGGCTACAGGACATCACTTTAGATGACGGTAAGTTCATCTTTGTTTTTGAATCTGTGAAGGTCCAGAAACTTCTCTCTTCAAGAGTCACGAGAAAGTTGCCATGTACTTCTTACTGGCATATGGTTGGGCTATTAAAATAGGTTATTAAAAATAACTTCTTTCAGAATAGACACAAAATGTATGCTTTAAAGTCTTATCTTCTAGTATTACAAAGGGTGAGGCAGTATCTAATAGCATACCACCCATTTCTTTTTTTTTTTTAAATACTTTATTTATTCATGAGAAAGGAGGAGAGAGAGAAGGAACCAGACATCACTCTGGTACATGTGCTGCTGGGGATTGAACTCAGGACCTCATGCTTGAGAGTCCAGTGCCTTTCAAGTACGCCATCTCCCAAACCACATACCACCCATTTCTAATGGAACTGAAGACATGAGATTTATTTGGTATTTTTTCTTCTAAAACATATAGTAAAGTCATAATGTCCAGAGCATGGAACTTAGGGACTTTAATTCAGAAATCATTGCTGCATACCCTCCATTTGAAAGACAGAAAGTTTCTGGAGGCAACTGGGGATACAGCATAATGACTATGTAAAAAGACTTTTGTGCCTGAGGCAGCAAAGATCTCAGGTTCAACCCACAGCGTTACCATAAGCCAGAGTTGACCTGTGCTCTGGTGAAAAATAAATATGAAAGAAAGAAAGGGAGGGAGGGAGAGAGAAAATTGCTGGAGGTCCAGGGATATAGTACAACAGACTTTTCATGCCTGAGATACCCAGAGGTCACAGCTTCAATCCTGCCACCACAAGTCAGATCTGAGCAGTGCTCTAATGAAGAGAAAATAAATAGTCACTGGAATAATAGGCCTGTATTAAGATGAAGTTCACACAAGAACCTGCTCCTCTGTGATCCTGTCATCTTACTAAGTCAGGTGCTACTTGTATAAAACCATATAGTAGGTGTGCTACTGTTGGTCCAACTGTTGGCACAGGGATGATGGATTACTTACATGAGTGGAGGAAGTGTGTATGTCAACTTTAGTATTTCTGAAATCTCTAAATTGTAGAACAGACACTAGAGCATTAATTATTTCAGTAATTGAAAAGAGAAAAAACCAGACATCACTCTGGTACATTTTTCATTCTTTTTCTTGAGTCACTATAGCAGCCTTTAGCAGCAGTATTCCATGGTGGTTGTAAGTCTGTGCTAAAGGGGATTACTTAAGTTTGTCTCAGTTGTTAGCAAATAGTGGAACATTTACCAGGAAGATGTATAGAAATTCCAAATGTGTGGTCCCGGGAGGTGGTGCAGTCATAAAGCTTTGGGCTCTCAAGCATGAGGTCCTGAGTTCAATCCCCAGCAGTACATGTGCCAGAGTGATGTCTGGTTCTTTCTCTCTCGTCCTATCTTCTCATTAATAAATAAATAAAATCTTTAAAAAAGAAATTCCAGATACTACCATGATGCCGATCAGACTTACCTGGGCAGACAACCCCACCAGTGTGTCCTGGAGCTCTGCTTCCCCAGAGCCCTTCCCCACTAGGGAAAGAGAGAGGCAGGCTGGGAGTATGGATCGACCTGTCAACGCCCATGTTCAAAGGGAAGCAATTACAGAAGCCAGACCTTCCACCTTCTGCATCCCACAATGACCTTGGGTCCATACTCCCAGAGGGATAAAGAATAGAAAAGCCGTGGTCCTGGAGGTGACACAGTGGATAAAGCATCAGACTCTGAAGCATGAGGTCCTGAGTTCAGTCCCCAGCAGCACATGTACCAGAGGGATGTCTGGTTCTTTCTCTCTCTCTCCTGTCTTTCTCATAAATAAATAAGATCTTAAAAAAAAAAAAAAAGAATAGAAAAGCTATTGGGAGGGGGTGGGATACGGAGATCTGGTGGTGGGAATTGTGTGGAGTTGTACCCCTCTTATCTTATGGTTTTGTTAATGTCTCCTTTTTTTAAAATAAATAAATAAAAATTGGACAAGAAAAAAATTCACTGCATGAAAAAAAATTCACTGGAGTATATGTTCACAACTGCATTTGATCTACACATTTTTTTGAGAGTAGTTAAGGTTCTGATATTTGAGAGTTCTTTAAAGAAACTTTTTTCCTTTTTTTGCCTTTGCTTATCATCCTTGTTGTTATTATTGATGTCATTGTCAATAACAGAAAGGACAGAAAGAAATTGAGAGGGGACGGGAAGACAGAAAGGGAAAGAGAAAGATAAGACACCGGCAGACCTGCTTCGCCACCTGTGAAGCGACTCCCCTGCAGGTGGGGAGCCAGAGACTCAAATCAGGATCCTTCCACCAGTCCTTGCACTTCGCTCCATGTGTCCTTAACCCACTGCGCCACCGCCCGGCTCCCGATTTTTGAGAATATCTTCTTGTTCTATTAATGCACAGCTGACCTATGTATCACTCTACTTAATGATGAATAACAAGGAAAGAAAAGGTTATTACTCTCATGCAAAATAACTTAAAGAATTTCCAAATATATGGAGACTTTTAAAGTATTGCCTATTCATACTTTTTTTTTTAAAAAAAGAATTTATTCATTTGTTTATTTTAACAGAGCACTACTCAGCTCTGGTTTATGTTGGTACAGGGGACTAAACATGGAATTTTGCAGCCTCAGGCATGAGATTCTCTTTGCATAACCAGGCCCTTGTCTATTCATTCTTTTTTTTTTTTTTTTGTAATTTTATTTACTGATTGGATAGAGACAGTCAGAAATCGAGAGGGAAGGGAGGGATAGAGAGGGTGAGAGACAGAGAGATATCTGCAGCACTGCTTCACCACTTGTGAAGCTTTCCCCCGAAGGTGGGGACGGGGGGCTCAAACCCAGGTCCTTGTGCATTATAACCAGGTGCGCCACCACCCGGCCCCGTCTATTCATTCTTTTGGAAGCTTCAGGGTACTCATAGTGCTTTTAAAGTTTACTTTTAGACTTTTAATCACTGAAACAAAGAATGAGACATTGAGTGATAACTTTTTTTAAAAAAAGTTGATATGGGGCATTATATGGAGAGAGATAAAGACATACAGCATACCACCAGTGCTTCTTTCAGTGCAGTGGGGACCAGGCTCAAACCTGAATCACATGCATGGCAAGGCAATATATCCAATCAAGATATATATCCATTCTTAATAGTTGTAAAATGATACATAATTGTGGTTTTGATTTACATTTCCCTAGGGGCTACTGATGTTGGACATATATTTTCATCAGCTTGTTGGTCTTTTTATATTCTCTCTGGAGAAATAGCTGATTTAATCTGATGACGATTTTTTGAATGAGACTTTGTTCCTTGGTGGGTTTTTTGTTTTGCTTTGGTTTGATTTTGTTGTTGTTGTTGTTGAGTTGTAGGACTTTTTTTATATATTCTAAATACTAATAATCTCTCATTAGATATATTATTTTCAGATATATTCTGCCAATACTATGGGTTGTCTTTTCACTATTGTGATAGTAAAATACATAAGAGGTCATTTCCTAAGGCTGGGTAGATAGCTCAGCTTGTTAAGAGTACAAATTCTGTTATACTTGAGGTTCTTCACTCAGTCCCTGGCATCATCATAATCTAGAGCTGAGTGATGCTCTAGCCTCTCTCCCTTTAATGAAAAAAAAAAAAAAAATACATTGCCATAAAGATTTGTCTTGGGGGTCAGGCGGTAGCGCAGCAGGTTAGGTGCACATGGCTCAAAGTGCAAGGACCAGTGTAAGGATCCCAGTTCGAGCCCCCAGCTCCCCACCTGCAGGGGAGTCGCTTCACAAGTGATGAAGCAGGTCTGCAGGTGTCTTCTCTCTTTCTCTCCCTGTCTTCACCTCCTCTCTCCTTTTCTCTCTGTCCTATCCAACAATGATATCAACAACAATAACTACAACTTCAATTAAAAAAAGGACAACAAAAGGGAAAATAATTAATAAGAAATTTGTCTTATGTTTTCGTCTTACAATAATTTTGTCATTTTAAAAATAGTATTTCACAAGGGAGGGTGAGAGTGAGAGAAACTAGAGCATCTCTCCAGCACATTTGGCATTAGGGATCAAACCAGGATCCTTAGGTATGCACGTTCCGTGCTCTATTATATTCCTGGCCATTCACTTCAGCTTTTATAGTCATGTTATTGATGTGTGTGTGTGTGTGTGTGTATACGCAAAAAACCAGAAGCTGTAGAATCATGCAAGTGCAAATTCCTATTCTCTTCTACTTCTCACCCCACCCCCCATTTCATTTCTTGAGAAAAGCCAAAGCACTGCTCCACCATTTTTATGTGGAGGCTGGGATCAAGATTGGAGCCTCATGTACCCAATTCCTGCACACTGTTGTTGTACCATCCCCAGCCTCTGTTTTGAACTTTTTTCTTTTTAAGATTTATTAATATGGGGGACGGGCAGTAGCACAGCTGGTTAAGTACACATGGTACGAAGTGCAAGGACCGGCATTAAGGATCCTGGTTCAAGCCCCCGGCTCCCCACCTACAGGGGAGTCGCTTCACAGGCTGTGAAGCAGGTCTGCAGGTGTCTGTCTTTCTCTCCCCCTGTCTTCTCCTCTCTCAGTTTCTCTCTGTCCTAGCCAACGACAGTAATAATAATAACCACAACAATGATAAAACAACAAGGTTAATAAAAGGGGAAATAATGGTCTCCAGGAGCAGTGGATTCGTGGTGCAGTAACCTGGCAATAACCCTGGAGGCAAAAAAAAAAAAATGGCCTGCTATCTTCTATTTTGTTCCTTTTTATTCTCATATATACATATATTTCAGCTTCGATTGAGTTCATGACTTGCTTATGGATGTAAACTTTGTGATGCTGGAGACTGAATCCAAATGCTTGTGCTCTACTGACAAACCATTTCCCTGACCCAGTTTTTTACTTTTATTTATATATTTATTATTATTTGTGAGAGAATGAGGGAGCAAAGCACTCATAGAATATTACTCTTCCTGGCTCCCCACCTACGTATGGTGAAGCATGTGTGCAGGTGTCTTTCTCTTCCCCTGCCCTATCCAAGTGCAGGTGGCACAAAGCACAAGCACCGGCATAAGGATCCTGGTTTGAACCCCCAGCTCCCAACCTGCAGGGGAATCGCTTCACAAGCAGTGAAGCAGGTCTATCTTTCTCTCCCCTTCTCTGTCTTCCCCTCCTCTCTCCATTTCTCTCTGTCCTATCCTACAACAATGACATCAATTACAACAATAAAACAAATGCAACAAAAGAGAAATAATTTTTTTTAATTGCCACCAGGAGTAGTAGAGGGATTTGTACTGCTGGCACCAAGCCCCAGCAATAACCCTGTGGAGGCAAAAGAAAAGAACATTACTCATTTTTGCCTTTGCTGTTCTCATGTGGTACTGGGAATGAACCAAGGGCCTTAGACATACATGGCATCTATTATACCACTGAACTGCCTTACTGGTCCAAAGAGTGAACTTAGTTTAAGAAAATATTTCTCAGGGCCAGGCGGTGGCGCACCTGGTTAAGCACACACACTACAGTGCATAAGGACCCAGGTTCAAGCTCCTGGTCCCCACCTGCAGGGGGAAATCTTCATGAGTGGTGAAGCAGGGCTGCAGGTGTCTCTCTGTCTCTCTCACACTATCTCCCCTCCTCTCTCAATTTCTCTGTCTCTACCCAATAATAAATAAATAAAAATATAAAAAATATTATTTCTCCTTGGGAGTCCATCGGTAGTGCAGCGGGTTAAGAGCATGTGCTGCAAAGCACAAGGACCTGCGTAAAGATCCCGGTTCCAGTCCCTGGCTCCCCACCTGCAGGGGAGTCGCTTCACAGGCGGTGAAGCAGGTCTGCAGGTGTCTTATCTTTCTCTCCCCCTCTGTCTTCCCCTCATCTTTCCATTTCTCTCTTTCCTATTCAACAATGACAGTAATAACTACAACAATAAAACAAGGGCAACAAAAGGGAATATTTTTTAAAAATTTTTAAAAATAAATATAAAATTAAAAAATACTCCTTGGGGCCAGGTGGTGACGCACCTGGTTAAGCACACATGTTACAGTGCGCAAGGACCGGGTTAGAGCCCCCTGTCCCCAACTGCAGGGGGAAAGCTTTGCAAGTGGTGAAGCAAGGCTGCAGGTGTCTCTCTGTCTTTCTACCTTCTTATCACACCCTTCCCTCTCAATTTCTGGCTCTCTCTATCCAATATATAAATAAAGATAAAAGATAAATATATATTTCTCCTTGACTCCTATGTTTGACTTTGCCTATTGATAGGGACAGTGTGTGTGTGTGTGTGTGTGTGTGTGTGTGAGAGAGAGAGAGAGAGAAATAGGACCAAAGTATCACTCGGACACATGCAATACCAGTGATCAAACTCATGGCCTCATGCCTTTTTTTTTTTTTAAAGATGTATTTATTGATTGAGTGGGAGTGGGGAGGGAACCAGTGCTTCATGCACTTGCCACCTCCTGCACCACTCGTCTTCAGCCCTTACATATTTTGATTTTTATGGTCTGGAATAAAGCCAAGGAATTTATATTTTATTTATTTATTTATTAAGTGTGCAAATAATTCTGTGTAGCCATAGACAAGTAGTTGGGGACTACTAATAGATCTAATCTGATTTAAAAAAAAAAAAAAAAAACTATTGTATTTACAATAGAATCTAAGTCTAGGGATGTATTTTGTATTTGTAAGGCTGGGGTTCAAGCCCTGGTAACAAACAACCAAGTATATTATAAGCTTTAAAATGACTAAAAATTACTGATTTTTTTTTTATCTTAGTGAAAGAGCTATATAGAGCCTGACCAGGGTACTACTCAACTCTGGCTTATGATCGTACTGGGGATTGAACCTGGGATCTCAGAACCGTAGGCACAAAAGTGTTTTCTATAACCACTATGCAGTCTCCCCAGCCCTCACTGTAATTTTTAAAATTATTGTTCTTTTCATTCTAGCAAAATGGATCTGGAGAGATTATGTAGTAATAGTGCACAGGATTACAAGAGAAGAGTCCTGTGTTAAGTCACTAGCACTACTGATTCAGGAAATCATTTTATGTAAGGATTCATAAAAAATTTCTGTTGGTGATAGAAAAAATAGTCTGGGCACTATAATGGATTAAGTTATCCTCTAGTTTGTTCCATTCAGTAGTGATGTTGTCTTCTTTGACACAGACCAGTTTATGTCTGACTTGGAACACCAACCATCAGGTTCAGCAGAGAAATGGCCTAACCACAGTGAGCTCTCATATCCAGCTCCTTTCTGGAGATTCTAGAGGGTGAGTTGTGATCAAAATATGTCATTACTTTTTTGTGTTGAATTCGGTATTTGCATGCAGTGGCTGGATTTGCATGTGCTACTGAGGAGGGCATATACACTGGGGCACCTTTTTGGTAGATCCACTCATTATCTTTGGAGCTACACCTTGACTACAAGACTCTGCTTTTTAAAATTAACTGCACATGAGGCTGAGGAACTTGCAAGCCTGAGGCCCCATAGGCTACAGATTTAGACCCTGGAACTACCTTATGCCAGAATTAAGCAGTACCCTAGTCCTTCCCTCCCACCCCCACCTATCTATAGTTTACTTCTCTCATAATGAGCAAACAAATCTTGTGACCTGGGAGGAGGTGGAGCAATGGATAAAAGTTTGAACTCGGGAGTCAGGTGGTAGCGCCTCAGCTTAAGCAGAGGTGGCGCAAAGCGCAGGGACCAGAGTAAGAATCCAGGTTCCAGTCCCCCAGCTCCCCACCTGCAGAGGAATCACTTTACAGGTGGTGAAGCAGGTCTGCAGGTGTCTGTCTTTCTCTCTTCTTCTCTGTCTTCCCCTCCTCTCTCCATTTCTCTCTGTCCTATCTAACAACGATGACATCAATAACAACAATGAAAAACAACAGGGCAACAAAAGGGAAAATAAATAAAAATATATTTTTTTAAAGTTTTAACTCTCAGGATCGGGGTGGTAGCACAGCAGGTTAAGCGCATGTGGTGCAAAGCACAAGGACTGGTGTAAGGATCCAGGTTCAAGCCTCCGGCTCCCCACCTGTAGGGGAGTCGCTTCACAGGCGGTGAAGCAGGTCTGCAGGTGTCTTTCTTTCTCTCCCCCTCTCTATCTTCCCCTCTTCTCTCCATTTCTTTCTGTCCTATCCAACAACTACAGCAATGACAACAATAATAACTACAACAACATTGAAAAACGAGACCAACAAAAGGGAAAATAGATAATTAAAAAAAATTTTTTTTTAAGTCTGAACTCTCAACCATGAGGTCCCAAGTTTGAGCCCAGAAATCTCATGTGCTGGAGAGATGTTCTATTTTTTTCTTATTCCTTCTATCTTATTTATATATTTATGGGAGTGGGGCAGTAGCGCAGCAGGTTAAGTGCACGTGGCGCAAAGTACAAGGACCGGTGTAAGGATCCCAGTTGGAGGCCCCGGCTCTCCACCTGCAGGGGAGTCGCTTCACAGGCGGTGAAGCAGGTCTGCAGGTGTCTATCTCTCCCCCTCTCTGTCTTCCCCTCCTCTCTCCATTTCTCTCTGTCTTACCCAACAACAAAGACATCAATAATAACTATGACAATAAAACAACAAGGACAACAAAAGGGAATAAATAAATATAAAATAATTATATATATTATTAGTCTCTTGTCTGATGTATGGCATGTGGAGATCTCCCATTCTGTGAGGGGCCTCTTTGGGTGATGGTTTCATTTGCTGTGCAGAAGCTCTTCAATTTGATGTAGTCCCATTGATTTGTTTTTGTTTTAGTCTTCCTTGTGTTTGTATCATCAAAGATGTCCTTGAGGTTTAGGTGGGAAAGTGTTCTACCAATGTTTTCCTCTTAGTATTTGATAGTTTCTGGTCTAACATCCCTGTCCTTGATCCATTTGGAGTTGACTTTTGCTTCTGGTGAGATAAAGTGATTCACTTTCATTCTGCATGTTTCAGCCCAGTTTTCCCAGCACCATTTATTGAAGAGAGCCTCCTTCCTCCATTTAATACTTTGGGCCTCTTATCAAAGATTAGATGTCCATAGGTGTGGGGCTTTAGTCCATAGGTGTGGGGCTTTCAATTCTGTTCCACTGGTCTCCATACCTATTTTTGTTCCAGTACCAGGCTGTGTTGATTTCTGATGGCCTTGTAGTATAGTTTGAGATCTGGGAGTGTGATGCCTCCTGTTTCTTTTCCTCAAGATTGTTTTGGCGATTCTAGGTGTTTTGTGGTTCCAGATAAATGATTTGTAATTTTTGTTCTATTCTTAAGTATTTTATTTAATTTTTGAGAGAGACACAGAGAGAAACACCAGAGCACTGCTCAGCTCTGACTTATGGTGGTGCGGGGTGGGGGGGGATTGAACCTGGGATTTTGGAGCCTCAGGCATGACAGTCTCTTCTTAAAGAAATTTGGTGGTAAGGCAGAGGGTAGATAATGGTTATGCAAACAGACTCTCATGCTTGAGACTCCAAAGTCCCAGGTTCAATCCCCCGCACCACCATAAGCCAGAGCTGAGCAGTGCTCTGGTGTTTCTGTGTGTGTGTCTCTCTCCCTGCATCTAAATAAATAAATAAAATATATTTTAAAAAAAAAAACTTGGTGGGACTTTAATGGGTATCTCATTGAATTTGTGAATGGGTCTGGGTAGAATATTCGTTTTGATGATATTAATTCTTCCAATCAATGAGCATGGGATATATTTCCATTTCTTTGTATCATTTTCTGTTTCTTTGAGTAGCAACTCATAGTTTTAAGTATACAGGTCTTTCACTTCTTTGGTCAGGTTTATTCCTAGATATTTTATTGATTTTGCTGTGACAGTGAGTGGGAGTGATTTCTGCATATCCTCTTCTTCAGACTTAGTATTTGCTTAAAGAAATGCCACTGATTTTGTAGCCTGATACCTTGCTATATTGCCTAATGATTTCCAGTAGCTTTCTGCTGGATTCTTTAGGTTTCTCTGTGTATACTACCATATATTGTCTGGAATGATGTAGTCAGAGTTGAGAATAGGGCTAGAAAGCTGGATTAGGGCAGAGAGTAGCTACCATATTTAAAGAAAATGTATAAATACAATTAACTGTTTACCCCAGGGCCCATATATATTCACATTTAGCACCTGTGTAACAGCTGAGTCCCTCTCAGTCTGAGCTTGTAGTTCATCGTCACAGCTGGGAACATTCTAGGCTGCACTCATTTCAGGACTAGTCTTCCTCAAGTGGCAGTGTAGGATGACCCAGCCTCCCTTTAGAGAGTGGGGCAGTCCCTTCCATTGCTACTTTATAGTGAGGGCTAGGTCCTGGAGAGGAGTACAAGATGGTTTATGATGGTGTTCCTGATAGAAGTGACCAGTGATGATGGAAAGAGGAATCTATTAGAGGTTTAGGCCCATCATATCTATGTGGGAATCCAAGGATTCCAAGACTAGGGTCCCAGATGATGGGGGTGGCCTGATAATGAGCAAAAAGGCCAGGCCCTTTTCTTTTTACTTGATAAGGCAGAGATAAATTGAGAGGGGAGGAAAAACACTGGCAGCACTACTTACCAGTCATGAAACTTTCCTACTGTAGGAGGGGGTCAGGGACTTGAACCTGAGTCCTTCCATGTGGTAATTTGTGCATTCAAGCAGGTGTGCCACCACTGGGCCCCCAAAACTAATTTATTTATTTTGAACAGAAATTGAGAAGGAAGAGGGAGGGAGGGAAGAAGAGAGGGAGAGAGACCGACCGACCTGCAACACTGCTTCACCGCTCTCAAAGTTTCCCCCCTATTAGTGGGAACTGAGGGCTTGAGCCTGGGCCCTTGGGTGCTGTAATGTATGAGCTCTACTAGGTATTCCACCATCTGGACTCTTAATAATGGGAACTTTCAAGCATGGGCAATAGCTCTAAATAAAGATGCCTATGGTTACTTGAATACCTCATTTTTGTGAAAAGTAATTGCATTCCATTGAACTGTCAACCACATTTTTTGGATTAAAATAATTTTTTTTTATACTGCAAATGTTGATGTTGCCTATGACATCTGTTGTGGTGGCACAGGAATCCAGGTGTGGAACGTGAGGATGGATGACAGCTGCTGCTACAAGTGCTGTGACCTACATAACCTGTTAGCATGAGTATTGAGGGCTGTTGACTCTTATTCTAGACTCTTCAGACACTTTACTTTTTTTTTTTTAGAATTTATTTATTTATTCATGAGAAAGATAGGCAGAGAGATAAAGAACCAGACACCACTTTGGCACATGTGCTGCCGGGAATTGAAGTTGAGAATCCAATGCTTTATCCACTGTGCCACCTCCCGGACCACGTCACTTTACTTTAAAGGGGAGAAATATGTAATGAACAGGAAATATAGAGGAAAGACAGTGAAAGACAAGAGCACTGCTTAGTTCTAGCTTATGGTGGTGCTGGTGATTGAACCTGAGACCTTGGAGCTTCAGGCATAAAAGTCTTTTGCATAATCATTATGCTGTCTCCCCAGCCCCACCTCGTATACTTTGTGGGCTAGAATTTGTTTCTTTTGCTGCCAAGGCTTCCTTAGGTCTCCTTTTTTTTAAATTTAGTATTTATTTATTTATTCCCTTTTGTTGCCCTTGTTGTTTTATTGTTGTAGTTATTATTGATGTCGTTGTTGGATAGGACAGAGAGAAATGGAGAGAGGAGGGGAAGACAGAGAGGGGGAGAGAAAGACAGACACCTGCAGACCTGCTTCACCACCTGTGAAGCGACTCCCCTGCAGGTGGGGAGCAGGGGGGTTGAACTGGGATCTTTACGCCAGGCCCTGCACTTTGCGCCACGTGCACTTAACCCGCTGTGCTACTGCCCGACTCCCTTTTTTTTTTTTTTTTAAGTTTTTATTTATTCATTAATGAGAAACATAGGAGGAGAGAGAAAGAACCAGGCGTCACCCTGGTACATGTGCTGCTGGAGATTGAACTCAGGACCTCATGCTTGAGAGTCCGATGCTTTATCCATTATGCTACCTCCCGGACCACAGATTTCCATTCTTTTGAGATTCCATTACTCCCAGTGGACTTTTCCCTCTTACCCCCAACCTAACCCCCACAGCTGTAGCATGAAATGTCCCCATTGTTTTTTCCACCTCCACTATTTAAAGAAATCTTGATTCATAGGATTATTATTAAAAGGGTACATATCCACATTTAATTATATTTCAGTCTGAAGCTTTGCCTTTGCATGGTGCTTCCATGTGGTGCCCACAAGCTCAAACCTGTCTCACACGTGGTAAAGTGTGCCCTATACCAGACCCTTGACTAGGGTTTATTTTCATTTTTGCAGAGCTGGAGCCTTAATGTATTTTAGCACTCCCTGATAAACTTTTGCTTTCAAATAAACAGAGGCAAAGGAGACACACCACAGTACTAGAAGCCACACACACACACACACACACACTCCCTCTCTCCATCCCTCCCCCCCTCCCACATGGTATGGGAATTTTAACCAGGTCAGATGAATGGCAAGGTGTATTTTACATTCAGCTAACTACCTCTCCAGCTCTGGACTAGTTTATTTTTGTCACCAGGGTTATCAATGGGACTCAGTCCCTGTACTCTTTCACTTCTAGCTTTTTTCCCCTTGATTTTTTTTTCCCCTCCAGGGTTATTGTCTGGGCTAGGTGCCTGCACCACAAATCCACTGCTCTTGCAGACCATTTTTTCCTCTTTTGTTGCCCTTGTCTTTTATCATTGTTGTAGTTGTTGTTGTTGTTGCTGTCGTTGGGTAGGACAGAGAAATGAAGAGAGGAGGGGAAGACAGAGGGGGAGAGAAAGATGAAAGATCTGCTTCACCGCCTATGAAGCGACTGCCCTGCAGGTGGGGAGCTGGGGGCTCAAACCGGGATCCTTACGCTGTCCCGCGTGCTTCACCCTTTGATTTCTAATAGAGACATTCTGAAAAATGGGGAGAGGGAAAAAAAAAAAAAAAGGAAAGGTCCCTACAGCACTACTGTACCATTCTTGAAGATTTCTCCAAGCAGATGGGGACAGGGACTTGAACCCAGGTCCTCATAAGATATGTACACTCTACCAGGTGTGTCACCATCCAGAAGTGACAATGAAATTTTTTAAAGCACCCTTTCCCTTTTTAAAAAAATATTATTTATTCCCTTTTGTTGCCATTGTTGTAATTATTATTATTGATGTTGTTGGATAGGACAGAGAGAAATGGAGATGGGGAAGACAGACACCTTCAGACCTGCTTCACCGCTTGTGACATGACCCACCTGCAGGATCCTTAGGCCAGTCCTTGCACTTTGCACCACCTGCGCTTAACCTGCTCTGCACTACCCTTCCTCTTTTTAAAAAGATTTATCTATCTTAATGACAGAGATATAGAAAGAAAGGTAAAGATAAAGAGATGACAGGACTGCTTAGCTCTGGCTTATGCTGGTGCTGGGTATTGAACCTGAAACCTCAGAGCCTCAGGCATGAAAGTTGATTGCATAGCTATTATGCTATCTCCCCAGACAAAGCATAGTGTTTTTAAGAAGTAACTTTTAAAAATAAGTATTAAGCTTGCTAATGACTTACATATATCTAAGTCATAAATTTGTTAACTAGTAATATTACTTCCTTAAATTTACATTCAATTATAGCCAGTCAGTCACAATAGAAATCTGCGCTACCGCCCGACTCCCAAGAAATAATATATTTTATCTTTTGTTCAAGACAGGCAGCAAGGCAGAGTGAAAGGGACCACAGCACTGAAACTTCCTTTAATGTGGGAGCTGGGCTCAAACCTGGGTCACATATATGGCAATGCAGTACACTACACATGTGGGCTTTTTTTAACTTTAAAATTTTTTTAATTTTTATTTATTAATGGATACAGAGAAATTGAGAGGGGTGAGGGAAATAGGGTTAGAGATAAAGAGACACCTGCAGTACTGCTTCACAACTCATGAAACTGCAGGTGGGAACCAGGGACTTGAACCTGGGTCCTTGTGCACTATTTTTTTTTTTTTTTTTGCCCCCAAGGTTATTGCTGGGGCTCAGTGCTTGCACCATGAATCCACTGCTCATGGAGGCAATTTTTTCCCCCTTTTGTTGCCCTTGTTGTGGTTATTATTGTTGTTGTTGTTCGTTGTCAGATAGGACAGAGAAATGGAGAGAGGAGGGGAAGACAGAGGGGGGGAGAGAAGGATAGACACCTGCAGACCTGCTTCACTGCCTGTGAAGGGACTCCCCTGCAGGTGGGGAGTCAGAGGCTCGAACCTCTTGTGCACTATCATGTGTGCATTTAACCAGGTGCGCCATTGGCTGGCCCAAATGACCTTTTGTATCTAGATTCTGTCGACACGTTTCAAGGTTCATACATGTTGTAGCATATATCAGAATTTCATTAATTTTAAGGCTAAGTAATATCCCAGTTTATGGATAGATCTTATTTAAATCCACTCACTACTTAGTCTATTCACTTTCCACTTTGGAGCTACTAGGAATAATCCTGCTATGAAAAAAATATATATATATAATTTATTTACCAGAGCATGCTCAGCTCTAGCTTATGATGGGGTGGGGAACTGAACCTGGGACATTGGATCCTCAGACAAGAGAGTCTCTTTGCATAACCATTATGCTATCTACACCTGCCTGGTATGTATCAAAGTTCTTATTTTGAGTATTCATTCCATATTGGTTCCCTAAGACTGATTTTTTTTTTTTCATTTTGTCTGCTGGCGACAATTTTTTTTAATATTTATCTTCCCTTGTGTTGCCCTTTTTTATTGTTGTTGTAGTTATTGTTGTTGATGTCATCGTTTTTAAGATAGGACAGAGAGAAATGGAGAGAGGAGGGAGTCGGGTGGTAACGCAGCAGGTTAAGCGCAAGTGTTGCAAAGCACAAGGACCTGCATAAGGATCCTGGTTCGAGCCCTCAGTTTCCCACCTGCAGGGGAGTCGCTTCATAAGCGGTGAAGCAAGTCAGCAGGTGTCTATCTTTCTCTCCCCCTCTCTGTCTTCCCCTCCTCTCTCCATTTCTCTCTGTCCTATCCAACAACGACATCAGTAATAACTACAACAAAACAACAAGGGCAACAAAAGGGAATAAATATTTTTTAAAAAATGGAGAAAGGAGGGGAAGACAGAAAAGGGGGAGAGAAAGAGAGACACCTGCAGACCTGCTTCACTGCCTGTGAAGTGATCCCCCTGCAGGTGGGGAGCCAGGGGCTCAAACCGGGATCCTTATGCCGGTCCTTGAGCTTTGCGCCACCTGCGCTTAACCCGCTGCACTACTGCCCAACTCCCCCCCCCCCTTTTTTTTGGCACTAAACCTCACATAGTACTGTGCTTCCTGAAGTACTTGGCATAGCACAACATAGGAGCCAAGAGAAAAGCAAAAGCCCAAAATCAGGAAACATCAGAAATAATGAAAATAGGGCAGAGGGTAGATAGCATAATGGTTATGCAAACAGACTTTCATGCCTGAGGCTTTGAAGTCCCGCGTTCAATCCTCTGCACCACCATAAGCCAGAGCTGAACAGTGCTCTGGTAAAAATAAATAAATAAAAATAAAAAATAAATTTAGGGGAGGGGCAAAAAATAAAAATTAATTTTAAAAATTTAAAAAAATGATGAAAATACACACACAACAAAGGATGCTTATATTAGCATAAGGTTGCAAAAATAACCCTCAAAGTCTGGAGACAGCTCAGTGGTGGAGTGCATATTTTGCATGTATAAAGCGTTGCATTAGATTTCCACAACAAGCAAAAGTCAAACAACAGTAAAAACCCCAAAGTCGATAGTTTAGACCCAGCGAAAGCCTTTTTTTTTATATTCCCTTTTGTTGTCCTTGTTGTTTTATTGTTGTAGTTGTTATTGATGTCATCGTTGTTATATAGGACAGAGAGAAATGGGGAAGGTAGAGGGGGAGAGAAAGATAGACACCTGCAGACCTGCTTCACCTCCTGTGAAATGATTCCCCTGCGGGGGGGGGGGGGGGCTGGAACCAGGATCCTTACACTGATCCCTGTGCTTCACACCACTTGGCTTAACCCGCTGCACTGCTGCCCAACTCCCAAAAGCCCTCTTTTTAATTTTTATTTGTTATTGGATAGAGACAGAGAGAAATTGAGGGGGGGAGATAGGAAGAGAAACAGAGACACCTGCAGAACTGCTTCACCACCTGTGAAGCAACTCCCCTGCAGGTGGGGAGTGGAGGACTTGAACAGGGATCCTAACTGGTCCTTGCACTTTGCGCTACATGCGCTTAACCCGCTGCGCTACCGCCGAACTCCCAAGCCTTCCTTCATTTTTATACACTTTAATTATGATGTGTCCTGCAAGGATCAGAAATGAAAATTTCTTCTAGAGTTATATAGATGAAGGTAAAGGTGAACACTTATTTTATCCTCAGTAGCAATACATGAGCTTTTAGAGTGAGATTTTTCTTTTCTGTTTTTTTTTTTAACCTCCAGGGTTATTGCTGGGGCTCAGTGCCTACACCATGAATCCACTGCTCCTGGAGGCCTTTTTTTCTTCCCCCTTTTGTTGCCCTTGTTGTAGTTATTGTTGTTGTTGATGCCGTTCGTTGTTAGACAGGACAGAGAGAAATGGAGAGGAGGGGAAGACAGGGAAAAAGACCCCTGCACCTGCAGACCTGCTTCACCACCTATGAAGTGACTCACTCCCCTGCAGGTGGGGAGCTGGGGGCTCGAACCGGGATCCCTACACTGGTTCTTGTGCTTTGTGCCACGTGCACTTAACCCACTGCACTACCGCTCGACCCTGAGAATTAAGTCTAATTTCGTACTCTCACAGTCACCCTTCTTCCCAGTCAAGAGTGAATTAAGAGCAAAAAAATGGGGACTTGAACAACTTATGGAATGAAATTTCCATTCAGCTCAGGAGCAGACTTTAATACTGCCTAAATTGAAAGTCAGGGGAAAGGAAAATGTCTTTGAAGAGAGCTTATATCATGCATTATGCTATCAATCACTAACCATCTCTTTTCTTGTTTTTCAGTGAATGAGATAATTGGGAGAGACATGTCACACGTTTCTGTTTCCCAAGGAACAGGAGTGAGCAGTCAGGCTCCTGTCCTGGGTTCTGAATCCCTGGATTTGGAAAGATCCGACAGGCACTGACTGTGCTCACTGCGAACTTGTTTCCACCATCATGAACTTCTCAGCATCTTTCTCTCCTTGGACCTTGGGCTTCCAACTCAATGACCTTCAGGACTGGTGCCAGGAGTTGGGATCACTATTTGTGGGGAAAACAGCATTCCTCCACCTCAGGCCTTGGGTAGATTTTGTAAAAGAAAAAAAAAAAAAAAAAAAGAGCAGCTTAAGCTGTTTGAGCTTTGCTTTTTATATTTAAATAGGATACTTTTATATGATGGGTGCTTTGAGTGTGGATGCAGCATTCTCATTTCAGAGGTGCTGCTTTTACAGATGACCTGGTTGCTTAGCTAGGATTGGTGATTTGTACTGCTTTATGGTCATTTGAAGGACCCTGTAGCTTTGATGATATTTTTAAAGTAGGAACTTTTGATAAAACTTTCAGAGGCAGACAAAAAAAAAAAAATCTCCAAACCCATACTATGCCTAAGAAACTCAGCATGTGTCCTAAAAAGCCTTTCATAGATTCATAGGAAATAAAAGCCAAATGTAGTTCATACCTCTCTATAAAAGTAAACTGTTAGATAAAATAAGAGACCATTCCAATCATTTAAGTGTTGGAATATAAAACATTCCAGAGTGTAGCCTTTTTATAACTTTCTAGGTAATTGTCCTGTAATCTTGCCATTATTAACTCCATGTTGAAACTGCTTTTTTCCCTCAGGGTCTTTGGTAAGATGGTAAGCTGGCTGAGAAAGCTGGGTTTTTACATGTGTAGTTTCATTTCCCATCATCCTATGAACAAGTAAGTTACAGAGTGCCCTTCCCTCCTGTGTCCTCTGGCCCCAGACCTTTCCCAAGTGAGACATATGCATTTGGCTACTTGGTAACCTTTGAAACCTGCCTAATGATTTAGACAACTTTGCTGGTTTGAACTCATCTCTAGAGGACAGACTGTGTCAGAAGCTAAGCACAAATGAGATCTGATTCAGAACAGAAGTAGAAAATGTAGGGCTTCAGATGGTACAAATATAATATTCCCACTAGCGTGGAAGGCTTATCCTTCAATTCTGTTTACAACCTAAAATGATTCTGGGCCTACCCTGTCTCATCTGCCTGGCCCTTAAAATCAGCCTGTCTCTGAGACATTGAGACAGATACAGAAATGAGGTAGTCATAGACCTGACTCTCCACACCAAAGATGTCCTGGTGCTGCTGTTGATGAGGCTGGTGCCCAAGCAGAGACCAGCAAAAAAACTCCAACCTGCTATCTACCAAAGGAGGTGCCCCACGTTGGGTGCTGTTTTCAAACCCTGTCCTCCGAGCTCCTCTTAATGAGATTAGCTAACTGATCTGAAGCCCTGACCAATTCTGAAGCCCCTGGAGTTTGCAGTATGTTTTCTAGTTGAAATGTGTATTGATTTACTCAAGATGCAAACAGTTTTAAGTGTCTGCATGTGATAAGAGTATGCTAGGCTGCTCAAAGCTTTGATGTGGTTATTCCTGGGGATTGTGAGCCCTACCTGCCATTCTTAGGCCACATGAGGCCTAGATAGAGGGAACCAGCTCAGAATCTGTAATTAGCCAGGTAGGAGCTACTGACCCAGGATGAGGAATTATTTTCTAATACAATGACATTTTTGAATTCTCCCCCTTAAACTACTTAAGAGAAAAATGTCTATATTTCAGCAAATTGCACTGGCCCCATTTAGAGCTGGGTGGTTTTGTATTTTCTTTGAAAATGAGTTTTGTGTCACAGTGTGAATAGTGAAATTTGCTTCAGGGCCTGTAGCTGGAAGCTCACAGCTTCCTTTCTGGGGCAAGGGGAGGGAACTAGGCAGATTCGCCTCTGCTGTCCCCTCTTGCCTCTAGTGTAGCTGCCTCATATGGGGTTCTTGCAATAGTACCCCTTGTAAGACTCTTTGAGGGTTGCTGCCCTCAAGAATAAAAACCTCTATGATCCAGAGTTGCTATGCACCAAATTTTGATGCCTTTAAAATACCTTGATGCCTGTAGCACTAGAAATGCTTTCCTATTTAAAATAAAAGTTAAATTTTAAAATAGAGCTTTGTATACTATGTAAGCAGTTTTGTATCAGCTTTGTAAAAGCTTTAGTGCAAGTCAAAAAATTTTGGCTTTATAGAGACTTCAATTTTTGTGCAGAATAGTGTTGTTAAAGCACACATCCACTGGACTATGCAAACTGATTGCTAGTAGCAGCACTGAGTAACTGGGTATGTGCTAGCACCCACTTCTCCCCCCAGCCCCCACCCCATCTATGTTAGATCTTGGATAGAGGAAAGGGATAAAAGTGGCCTTCTACTTATTGGAGACACACAGAAGAACAATTGAAAACAACTTTAAGAGGAACAGAAGATGCCTTGAGTTGGAGTGTGGTGTTGCTGTACTGGGGTGCAACCCACCCTCACCCCAACTATCACCAGAGCTCAGCTGGGTGTAGCTGTGAAGCCGTTTTTAATCTCCAGAGCAGATCTTTAAGGCTTGGAGGGGCTGAAGTTGAAACCTTGTATTTTATAAAGCAGATGATGTTTAGTTAAGAAACTGGTTCTCAGTTCTCAGTTAAGTTCATAGCACTTGGGATTGTGTTTTCTTGTACGTTTTGTATTTTAAAACCTTTTATGGGAGTACAACGCTCCTTACACAGATACAAAGGGAAGAGCCAAACAATTCAGGCTCCTCAGTTACAGTGCTGAAATAATAAATGGTTAACAGGTCAACAGTTTCCTTGAAATCTGCCTGAGTTTTCCTCCTGCAGCTGGTGTGTCACCCCTAATCTGGGGGGTAAGGCTAAGGGCACTTCAGTTTTTTAAAAATCCACTTAGTTAAGAACCTTTGTTTATTTTACAGAGTGGGTTAATGGTCCAAACTCTTTTTCTGAAGCTTCAGTCCTCCACCCTCTGGTGGGTGCAAAGGACATTCCATGGTGTCTGCTGAGTTCAGGGCAAATGACCTGCCTAAGGTATACATGAAAATTAGGTAGAAAGTCTACTTTAAAAGTCAAGCCTGAGTTTATCTGAGGGGGTGTCCTGCCCCCTGGTGTCTTTTGTAGATTTTTCGACACAGTCCATCAAATAACCCTGTCATTTTTGCCACCTGGTATCCTTTGTACCAGGCTGAAGGGACTAATATCCTTAAATGGAACCATCCTGGCTCAATGTAGCTGTTGCAGTCCAAGTATCCTGGTGGCTGGAACCAGCTCTCTCTGGCTCTCTTCCCCCACCAGGAGGGACAGAGAAAGGTACATTGGCATCTTTACTGAGAAGCTCCCAGGAGTAACACATTGAAGGTACCAAGGCTTACATTTTTTAAAAAGCAAGCAAGTCAGCTGTCAGCCCGTACAGACTCTGTAGGCATGAGCCATAGCCAGAACAACAGACCTGAGGCTCTTTGGTTGACACTCAAGAGGCCCAGATCCAGCCACTGGGAGCAGAGTAACATCATTCCATTCCTGACCCTGCATGCAAGGTCCAGCCATCATCTTCAGGGTATGGAGCCTGGGCTTAGGCTCCTCTGGGTGTCATCTGAGGCCTTTAAAAAGCCAGAAAGAAGCCTTTGGGTAGAAGGCACTGGGCCTCTGGATCCAAGAAAAACAAGTTAGCTGAGGATATCAGCCAGCTCTTACCTCCTGGTTCCTTCACCTATAAGCACACCCATTCTTTGGGGGCCTGTAGCACAGTGCGAGATGGGTCACCAACAGGTATCAGACTGGTATAGTCATCAGGGGCTAGCTGTAGAAGAGACAGTATTTTAGGTCAGGGAGCTCCAGGCTAGCTGTAGAAGAGACAGTATTTTAGGTCAGGGAGCTCCAGGCTAAGCCAGTCTCCTCACATGTCCCAGCTACACCTCACCTGGTAGGCCTGGAAGACACTGAGCAGATCCTTCATACCAGCTGTGTATGGGATACCCTGCATCCGGACCAGGGCTCCTGGCTGGGACAACACTGAAGTGGGAGCAGAGGCCAGAGCAGCAGATGGTGTGGTGAGGTAGCCCAAAGTGGTGGGGGAAACTGGAGGACTGGGGTAAGAGAGGCAAGGACAAATAGTATGGCTCCACCTATGACCTTAACCAAAACCTGTTTCTTCCTTTGCCTCTGTGCTTAGTCCAGCTCCTCTCTAAACATCCCTCTTTCTGGGCACCAGATGATGGCACTCTCTTATCTTCCCCATCCCCTCTCAATTTCTCCTAGCCAAAAAATTGGAAAAATGGTCACAGGAGCAGTGGATTTGTAGTGTAGACACAGCTCAAGCAAAAACCCTGGAGGCAAAAAAAAAAACAAACCTACTTTTAAGGTTTCTTTATCGTTTGTTTTTTGTCTCCAGGGTTATTGCTGGGGCTCAGTGCCTGCACTATGAATCCATTGCTCCTGGAGGCTATTTTTTCCCTTTTGTGGCCCTTGTTGTTTATGCTCTTGTTATTACTGCTGTCATTACTGCTGGCTAGGACAGAGAAACTGAGAGGAGGGGGAGACGGGGAGAGAATGATAGACACCTGCAGACCTGCTTCACTGCCTGTGTAGCAACCTCCCCCCTACCACCTCCACAGGTGGGGAGCCGGTGGCTCAAACCGGGTACTTACACCAATCAGTGTGCTTTTAAGTTTTTTTTTAATTTGTTTATTTTTATTTATTAGGCAGAGTCAGCCAGAAACCAGGAGGGAAGGGGGAGGTAGAGAGGGAGAAAGAGGGCCTGTAGCCCTGTTTCACCATTCGCAAAGCTGTCCCCTGCAGGTGGGGGCTGGGGACTTGAACCTGGGTCCTTATGCATGGTAACGTGGGTTCAACCAGGTGCATCACTGCTCAGCCCCAAACAAACATCCCTATTTCTACAGTCACCTCCGTTCTAGTTTGTAGATACCAGCCCACACCTGTCCTTCCCTTATCTTAGAATGAAGTTTAAGCTCCAGCAGACTTAACTTGGCTCAGATAGAGGACTGTGGTCCTCCCCAAAGCAGAGAAGAGGCAGAACTGTGAAGATGTCTTAGTAGTTACCTGGGGTAGTAGGCTGTGTAGTTCATGTAGAACTGAGTGGCTGGTCCTGGGTAGTAGGCAACAGGGGTGGGGGCACCAGGCACCCTGGGAGCTGGGAGCAGTGCTGAAGAGGGGTATAGTGCTGCTGTCTCAGTGGGAATGAGTGCTGGGGTGGCCTGGAAGGTGGCATAGGCAGGTGGCGAGAGACCTTGAGGCAGCAGAAAGAAACTGTAATGGTTCCTGCCCTCCCCTAGGTGGGGCAGCCAGAAAGTCCTCAATGACACCCTAACAACCTGGCCCTACACACACCTCCCTCCCCAGCCCCTAAGACACTCACAGGGCAGCTTGCAGGGTGGAGGGGACATGCCACTTCGGCCCAAGGTGCCCCCCATCAGGACACGGCTCATCTCCTCTGTGGAGCAGGGGACCACCTCCACATAGCGTTCCTTCATCATTTTCTTATGGCAACGCTGAGCAGCAGCTAGGGCCCGCTCTGCTGATGTCATCTGGATAAAGGCATCTCCCGATGGCCGGCCCTATACATGTTACCGTGTAAGCAATCTATTGTCCGAAAGGCTGCCTTACTCCCATCCGCACACCCCCATCCTAACTGTCCCTGCAGCACCCTCACACCTGCTGGTTGAGCACCATGTGCACACCATGGGGCCGGATGTCAGCTGCTGCCTCACCCAGGAAGCTCAGGATGTCTTCGATGGTGGCTGTGTAAGGCAGACCTCGAAGGCGAACACAGTCTCTCCCAGTCCCAGCTGCCAGTGGGAAGGGAATAGGCAGCAGTGGAGCATTGAGTGTGGGGAGGAGCGGGGTGGAGGCATAGCGGTTCAGGACCTAGTGAGGAAGGCAGCAAATGACTAGTTATGCTGATTTGGGCAGAGGCACTGGGAATGAAAGGAGCAGCTTGGAGAAAGAAGCACATGTAGAACCGAGGGGAGCCCTGGATGCTCACCTGCTGCACCTCAGCTGCTGTGCTCCGGAACAGCTCAATGTACCGTTTACCCAGCATGCCCTTGTGCCTACGCAGTGCCGCTTGTGCCAGTTCCTCACAAGCAAAGAGAGCAAAAGCATCACCAGTGGGCCGGCCGTCAGGGTGGCGTACAAAGAGGAGTCCATCAGCACCCCCAGTCACTGGGCACTCTGGCCCTAGGAAGCCTAGCACGTCTGCTGGCCCAGCTGAGAAAGGCAGCCCTCGCAGTCTCAGGATCACTTGATCTTCTCTTGACAGGAAACGAGCCACCTCCAGAGATGTGCCTAGGTCGGGGTGGGGGAAATAGGAGTCACCTATTAATTGCACTCACACTGTTCTGAACACCCACTCATAGCTGGCATCAGGGCAATAGAGAGGCAAGGAAAAGTAAGGAAGTGGGACATGGGTCAGGAGCTGGGGAACCTAATTGCTGTTGGAGACACACTCACCCCCTGCGATTTTTACAAATTCTTCTCCTGTTGCTTTGTATACCTGTGGGGACAGTGGGAACAACTATGGGTCCCTGGCCTGGCCCAGCTCTACCCTGCTCTACTTCTTGCCCAAAGCCCCACCTCAATATAGCGGACGCCCATGTGGTGCTTATGTCTCCGCAGTGCTAGGTCCCGCTGCTCACTATCCACAAACCGGATGAGGGCCTCGCCGTTCCTGCGGCCCTGGGCATTGAGGCACAGCGCTACACCACCCCTGTGGAGTCAAAGCCAAGTCAGTGTCCCCTGGGTGGGCCTGCCTTTCTGTACCCACCCATACTGCTGTGCCAACCTGGCAATGTTGAGTCCTTTGAAGAAACGAGCCACATCCTGGTCTGATGACTGCCAGGGCAACCCACGGGCCCGAACCACAGTCTCGCTGTCCACCACTTCGGCCTTGCTGCTGTGGGTACAGGGCACAGGGTCAGGGCTGTCCACGTGCTGTCTGTCCCACCCCTGCCCCCACACTCACCAAGGTCCCGTCTCATATTTCTGCTTTACCACCTCAGGCTTCGAGAACAATTGACCTGAGAGGAGATGACATGGGGGGTCATCAGGGCCTGGAGGGGGGGGGGGCTCCCCACCAAGCTCTGCAAAAAGTTTAGGGGAGTAAGGACGTGACAAAGGAGACTTCCACACTGTGGTCCCTACAGAGCACAGTAGGCAGGGTGGGGATTTTGAAAAAATAGGCAGTCACTGGCCCAGCCCTGAGAGTAGATAGTCAGTAGTGAGGAAAACTTTACCACCAGGACCCTCCAGAAGGTGAAGGATGACAGCTACCATTGTCTTCACTTCCCAGACCCCAAAGTCATCCTCAGTGGCATCTGTCTCTAGTCCCAAATCTATGGGAAGAAAAGTAAACAGTAAGAACTACAGTATGGGGGCCAGGCTGTAACACACCTGGTTAAGTACACATTACAGTGCACAAGGACTCCAGTTCAACCCCCGGGTCCCTACCTGCAGAAGGGACGCTTCAGGAGTGATGAAAGCCGGTGTCTCTTTGTCTCTTTCCCTCTCCCATTTCTATCTCTACCCAATAATATATTTATTTTAAAAAGGTGTTTAAGAAAGAAAAAAATAGTGGTACAGAGGGTGGCACAATGGTAAAGCACTGTACTCTCATGTATGAAATCTTGAGTTCGTTCCCTGGCAACACATGTACCAGAGTGATGTCTAGTTTTTTCTCTGCTCCTTTCTCATCAATAAATAAAATAAAATAAATTACAGTATGAGTACTAACCCCAGTTCATACCTAGGCTCAAATCCTCTTGCACAGATGTGTGCAGAATTTGAGCAGACACCTTTATTTTGATTCAGTTCATGAATGCCCTTACAGATCCCCAGCCCAAATCCATGCAGACAGATGCACTCCGGCACAGATATAAAGACAAGTACACTCAGGTACTCAGAAGATCATATATGTTCATATACACCCCCAGCATGCACATACAATCTATAGCGGCCCCTTCCCCCTAACCCTGCTGGTCACAGATACCCTGTGCCATGCTGGCCACAGTGAGGTCCCTTGCAGGGCAGGTGCCTGGGTGCTGCACATGGAACTCTCTGCGGAGGTCGTAGAAGGAAAAGAAGATGTCAGGAAGCGGCAGGTTCTGAGGGCATACAGGAGAGTGGTTGATGAGAAAGAACCAAGCTTCCCTGCCACCTCCCACCTCAATGACAGTGGGAGTCTTGAGAACCCTGTCCCCCAGGTGTGTTGTTCCCAGCAGCATACCTTCCTGGAAGCCTCTGGGTGCAGGACCTGTCGCAGCAGCTGTTGCCCATCAGTGCAGAGCATGTAGGGGCCCCCGCCCAGCAAAGCCACATCCCCGCTCACCAGCTGTGAGAACTGGGAGAAAGAGACAGACCAACTTACAGCTGAGGAGGCAGAAGGGAGGACACAGGCTGCAAAGCTGGTTCAGCCAGGTGTTCAGCCCTACCCTGCCTGGGAAGGAAGGAGATGGCCACACCTACTGGGCCTGTTTCTCTCTTCGCCCCCATTCTACTGTCACTTTCCCCAGGCAAAAGAGGGCAGTCACATATCACCCAAGCCCCCATTTCTCTCTCTTCCCCTCTCTCTCTCTCTCTCTCTCTCTCTCATACACACACACACTCCAGGAGTCTGGAGTGAGGCCAGAGCAAACACCTGGTGGAGCAGGGCAAGCAGGTGGGAAAGGACTGAGCAAAGCAGGTAAAACCTGTCCCAGATCAGGCACCACCCTCAGACAGGTGGGGGAGGCTCTGTCCTGCCCAGACTGCTCATGGTCAAAGGCAGCCCCACCTCTAGGTTTAGCCAACCGAGGTGCAGAGAAACACCAAGGACAGAGCTTCATACCTGGGAGCCAAGGGCAGTATGAGCTTTGACCCACACCCTATCGACCAGCTGGCACAGAACTGTTTGCTCATGGGGGGGGGGGGGAGTGGCACTACAGAAGCTGCCCAGCCCCTCCCCCAGCCTCCAGCCCCACAGGAGAAGTGATATAAACACAGGCCCAGGAACTCCTGCTGTCCTTCAGCATACTTCCCAAGTGGAGGCCCTTTTCTTTTTTTAAAATAGTTATTTGTTTATTCCCTTTTGTTGCCCTTTTTTTATTGTTGTAGTTATTATTTGTTGTCGCCGTTATTGGATAAGACAGGAAGAAACGGAGAGAGGAGGGGAAGACGGGGAGAGAAAGACACCTGCAGACCTGCTTCACCGCCTATGAAGGGATCCTCCCGACAGGTCAGGGGCTCGAACCGGGATCCTTACGCCAGTCCTTGCGCTTTGCGCTATGTGCGCTTAACCCGCTGAGCTACCGCCAGACTCCCTGGAGGCCCTTTACTAATAGATTCAACAGTTCTGTGCCTCCAGAGTTTTCTGGTGGAAAAACTAGAAGATGAAAGTACTTCTGACTGTGTAGCACTTAGGCTCAAGAATCAGGCACTGGGTGAGTGCGTTCAGTGGAGAATATCAGAAAAATAAAAAACAAGCAGTGGACACGGCCTCTCACTTTGGACGGGCTAGGAGGCACCTCTGCAGCCTCCAGGCGGGGTCCCGACAGCGCCCACGCCCGGCCGGGCGGCTGGGACAGGCCTAGGCGAGCGGCTGACACCTGGCGGCGTCAGCCTCGGGGGCAGGCACCGCCCTCCGCGCCCCAGCCCCAGCGTCTCCCGGGCTCGTGGGTGGGCGGTGGGGTGTGGGAGTGGGAGGCGAGGCACAGCGCGGGGCAGCGGCGACCCAGACCTGCGGCCAGGCCCGAGCCCCCAGGCCCTCTGGGCTTCCGGCTTCTATTGTGGGAGGTCTGGCCGGGCAGGTTCCATGGGGCGACGGAGGGTCTCCACCCGCAGCCCCTCAGCCCTGCCGGGTGGACCCCGGGAAAGAACTGAGAAGGGGCGCCGGCGACGAGGGAAAAACACCCGCATAAGCGGGCTCTGATGAAAGTTTCCAGCACCGGGAACCCGTCCTACCGCCCCGGCCAGTGAGCTGCTCCGCGCCGGGCCTCGCTCCCCACGGAGGCCTGAGCCGCCGCCCGCAGCCCCGCGCTCACCTGCTGCAGCACCTTGTCCAGCGGCTCCGCCCGCGCCAGGCTGTCGGCGCTCAAGCCGCTCGCCTCGCGGCACTGCGGGCTCAGCGCGGCCTCGGCGCGCACCAGCGACTTGTGCAGCGTCCCCACCTGTGAGCGGCAAGGCGGTCGGTGCCCCAACCCTCAATCCTAACACTGCCCCCCCAACCCTTAGATAACATAATGGTTATGCAAAGCGACTCTCATGCCTGAGGCACTAAAGTCCCAGGTCAATCGCCCCCCCCACCCCCACCACCACCATAAGCCAGAGCTGAGCAGTGCTCTGGTAAAAATAAGTAAACAAATAACACTCTACCACCACTACCACACACGCTCCCCTCCAGCTTACCTGGCGGCTCCGGGGCTCCACCACTTGCCAAACTAGGAGGATTAAATCGGTCTCGTCAGAGCCCAGGTCCGACCCCAGCGCACCGGCTGTGGCCCCGAACAGTACGACTAAGGGTCCGGGTCCAGACCGGGGTTCGGCGGCCGAGTCGGCGGCAGGGTTGGGGCCCGGGGACGGGGGCTGCGGTGGCGGCGGAGTCATGGCCGCGGAGCAGACACACACCCGCCAGACACACGCGGACCGACGAGGCGCACGCACGCACCGACCGACGGCAGACGCGGATCAACCTGGGCGGGACGCGGGGGTGTCGGGGGCGGCACCTGCGGCCGGGCTGGCGCGGCCAGAGCCCCGGAGACCCGCCTGCGGAGCCCGGGGGGCGGGGCCCCCCTTCCCGGCGAGACTTACCTGCCTGCCCCGCCGGTCACGTGACCCGGGCGCCGAGGGGGCGGGCCGCCGCCGCCCAGACCAGACGCGCGCGCAGGGCCCGGCTTCCATTCTCCCGCCCGGTGCTCCGCGACTCCCGCGGCGGCGGGAAACCAGGCTATCCCCGCTCCTCTCCCCGTCGCCGAGCGTGAGGCCTTCACCTCGGAACCTGCAAGACCCGGGGCCTCCTCCAGTCCGCGAGAATAACTGGGGACTTGTGCAAATCACCGCGAGGCAGTTCTAGGGGGTCTGGGGGTCAGGACGGTCGGTCGGGGGTCATATCACCAAGGGTTAAAGAGGGCGGTGAGAGTGTTCGGGTTTCATGTCGAGACCATTAAGGAAGGAGGGAGAGGAGTGGGAGCGAGAGGGAAGCTGGGACCACCAAAGGTCATGGGGGTGGGGCAGAGTTTGTCCCCGCAGATGTGCAGCTCGCGCCTTTAGGCCTGACTACAAGAACCACCCCTTCCCCATGCCAAAGCGGGATCTTTGTAAGCCAGAGGTGCGTAAACTTCAGTGCTGGGGAAGGAAGAGGCGCCTCCCTCTGGCTCACCTCGGTTCCCCTGAACAGCGCTCTAGATAGGGCTGACCTGGTGGTGTAGACCTGAGTGTGGGATTCCTGCCTCCTTCACACCCCACCCCCATCGGCACCGCGCCGAGAGCGCCAGGTGGTCTGGGGACTTGAGCGCCCTGGCTGATGGGGGCATGCGCGGGCCGGCTGCAGATACTCCCTCTCTTCTCAATGCGTTGTTTTTTTTTTTTAAATTCACTTAAGAGAAAGAGAAAGACAGTGAAAAAGAAAGAGTGAAAAACTTTGCTGGGAGTCGGGCGGTAGCGCAGAGGGTTAAGCGCACATGGCGCAAAGCGCAAGGGCGGGCATAAGGACCCCAGTTCGAGCCCCTGGCTCCCCACATACAGGAGGTCGCTTTGCAAGTGGTGAAGCAGATCTCCAGGTGTCTGTCTTTCTCTCCTCCTCTCTGTCTTCCCCTCCTCTCTCCATTTCTCTCTGTCCTACCCAACAACAGCTATGACAACAATAACAACTACAACAAAAAGGGAAAAATAGCCTCCAGGAGCAGTGGATTCATAGTGCAGGCACCGATCCCCAGCAATAACCCTGGAGGCAAAAAAAGAAAAAGAAATCTAGAACATTACTGAGCTCTGTCTTATGATAGTGCTGGGGATTGAACCTGGGACCTCAGCTTCAGGCATGAAAAATTTAAATATATATTTATTATTTATATATTATTTTTTAAAGATTTTATTTATGAGAAAGGAGGAGAGAGAAAGAGCCAGATATCACTCTGGTACATGTGCTGCCACGGACTGAATTTGGGACCTGCTGCTTGAAAGTCCAGTGCTTTATCCACTGTGCCACCTCCTGGACCACTATTTATTATTTTAACTATCTTTATTGGATAGAGACAGCCAGAAATCAAGAGGGAAGGGGGTGGGAGAGAGGAAGAGAGACACCTGCAGCCTTGCTTCACCACGCAAAGCTTTCCAACCTGGGTCCTTGAGCACTGGAACATGTGCGCTCAAGGAGGTGCGCCACCACCCAGCCCCGAAAGTTTTTTGTATAAACATAATGCTGTCTCCTCAGCCCATGAGACCTCTTTAAGGCGCGTTTTCAGGCCACCCCATACTTCTCAAAAGTCTCCCATTTATGTGGCTCAACAACTGAAGAAGCCAACACAAATGAGAGACCGACTCCATGCAGCCTGAAGGAAAGACATGGGGCCCCCAGGCTGGGTGGTGACACACCGCGTTAAGCACACACATTACCAAGCATAAGGATCTAGGTTCGAGCCCCCACTCCCCACCTGCAGGGGGACTGCTTCACGAGTGGTGAAGTGGGTCTGCGGGTGTCTGTCTTTTCCCTCTTTATCTTTCTGTCCTCTCTCAATTTGTCTGTCCTATCTAGTAAAAAAAAAAAAAAAAACAAGAAAAGAAAAAAATGGCCACAGGAGCAGTGGATTTGTAGTGCCAGCACCGAGCCCCAGTGATAACCCTGGAGGCAGTAAAATAAAAAATAGATAATGTGTGGTCCAGGAGATGGCGCAGTGATAAGGCTTTGGACTCTCAAGCATGAGGTCCCGAGTTGGATTCCCCGCAGCACATGTGCCAGAATGATGTCTGGTTCTTTCTCTCTCCTTTCTCATAAATAAAATTAAAATCTTAAAAAAAAAAAAAAAGATAATGGAGCCAGGCGGTGGCACACCTGGTTAAGCGCACACATTAATTACAGTGTGCAAGGACCAGGGTTCAAGCCCCCGTCCCCACCCGCAGAAGGAAAGCTTCACAAGTAGTGAAGCAGGGCTGCAGGTGTCTGTCTCTCTCCCTATCTCCCCCCTTTCCATTTCTCTCTGTCTCTGTTCAGTAATAAATATCTTAAAATTTTTTAAATAAATAATTATGAAAGCTGGGCACTCCATACGGAACCTTCAGACAATGGAATGTGGGAGAAAGCTCTGAATGAAGGGGATGCCTTTGAGGCCTTGTCCCCTGAACCCTAAGTGCAGCACTTCCACACTTGAGAAGTGAGAGACAGGGCCGCCGGAAGTGGAATGATCCGTTTTCTGCGGCTTCGAGTGAACAGCCCTTGCCATTGGGATGCAGGCGCGTGTCCGCTTCACCTGGACCCTGGTCTAGGCTGACAACTTGAGAGCTGCTCCTTTGGTCTTAGAGCTCCCGGAAGCTCTAGGCCAATCAGACCCAGGGAACGGGGCGCGTCGCTCTCAGCCTCCTCCAACCTCCTCTTAGATGAATTTGGAATGTCAAATATTTGCTCGCTGGGCAGGGTGCAGCCGGGAGCTAAAGGCCCTTCCTTTAGCTCCCCCTTCCACGCATGCGTCTGGAGGTGGAGTCCGGCTGTCCCGGCCCCGCCCCCGCGGCCGAGTCCTCTGGCTCCCGGCGGCGCCCCGCCCCCTGGCTCTGCTAACCCGGCTGCGGGATGCCGCCGTTGCAGGGCTCCTGTTCCCACGGAGTACGGGGGCACCTGCCGAACTATCACGCTGCTCCTTGACTCGCTCTTCATGAAGTCGGGTCAGTTCAGCCTATAGACCTTTAGATTTCAGCCTCTAGCTGGGTGCTGTTTTGTTCTGCGCGGGTTTGGATGCGGGGTCCTCCGGGTAACTTCTGCTAAGGCGGGCGCCCCTGTGGACGCCACTGCCCGACTGTTCCGAGCGCCTTCTGGTGGCAAGCGGGCTCGTTGCTGCATGTCGGGGACCCATTTGTGCCCTGAACCTCACACTTACCCAAAGGACAACTCCCGGGGGCCGGGCGGTAGCACAGTGGGTTAAACGCACATGGCGCAAAGCACAAGGACTTGCCTAAGGCTCTCGGTTCGAGCCCCGGCTGCCCACCTGCAGAGGGGTCGCTTCACAAGCTGTGAAACAGGTCTGCAGATGTCTTTCTCTCCTCCTCTTTGTCTTCCCCTCCTCTCTCCATTTCTCTCTGTCCTATCCAACAACAACATTATCAACAATAAGAAGAAAGGGAAATAATGGTCTCCACGAGCAGTGTATTAGTAGTACAGGCACCGAGCCCCAGTAATAACCCTGGAGATTAAAAACAAATCTTTATATAAAATCCTTTTTTAAAAAAAGATAAATAACTCCTCTTCCATCATCTCTCTTCTGGACAGTTGGATATCTGTAGGAGTCAAAATCAATTAATTCAGGTGCTACTCTGATCTGGGAACTCTAGAGTAGAAAATGCACTAGAGGGGCCAGGTAGTGGTGCACTTGGTTAAGTGCACTTGTTACAATGCACAAGGACCTGGATTTGAATCCCCAATCCCCACCTTCAGGGCAAAGCTTTTGTGTGAGGGGTGAAACAGTGCTGCAGGTGTCACTCTTTCTCCCTTTCTCCCCTGGCTATCTCTCTCTCTTTTTAATTTCCTTAAAAATATTTTATTTATTAATGAGAAAGATAGAGAAAGAACCAGACATCACTCTGGTACATGTGCTGCCAGGGATTGAACTATGGACCTCATGCTTGAAAGTTTAGTGCCTTAGACACTGGACCACCTCCCAGACCATATCTCTCTTTTTTTTTTAACCAGAGCACTGTTCAGCTCTGGTTTATGGTGATGTGGGAGACTGAACCTGGGACTCTGGAGCCTCAGACATGAGAGTCTCTTTGCATAACTGTTATGTTATGTTACTGTTACTCTCCCCCTTTTTATTATCTATATTTTATTTATTGGATAGAGACAGCCAGAAATCTAGAGGGAAGGAGGTGATAGGGAGAGGCAGACAGACACCTGCAACATTGCTTCACCACTCACAAAGCTTTCCTCCTGCAGGTGTGACTGGGAGCTTAAACCCGAGTCCTTGCACATTGTGACAGGAAATCTGGCATCAAACTGTTTTGATAAAAAGAGATGACTATGTAAGGGCCCACTTGTGTCAGACAGTTCTTTGACAATAACTTGTAAAGCATTTACCATATTCTAAATTTGCACTCTTTGCAGACTTGTGCACATATATTCTGCTTTCAGATAGTTTTTGCAAATTGTACACAAACAAAAAGGGAGGAAGCTTTTTAATAAAGAAATTACATTTATAAATGATCTATATTAGAATATAATAAAATCTCCAGTTATAGTCAATTGCTACCCATGTTGTACAACAGATACATTCTTTTTTAGACTTTTTTTTAATACTTATTTATTCCCTTTTGTTGTCCTTGTTGCTTTTATTGTTGTTGTAGTTATTATTGTTGCTGTTATTGATGTAGTCGTTGCTGGATAGGACAGAGAGAAATGGAGAGAGAAAGGGAAGACAAGAGAGGTGGAGAGAAAGACAGACACCTGCAGACCTGCGTCACCGCCTGTGAAGCGACTCCCCTGCAGGTAGGGGCTCCAAGCGCAACCAGGATCCTTATGCAGGTCCTTGCCACCTGCCCTTAACCCGCTGTGCTACCACCCAACTCCCACAACAGATACATACATATTTTAGTTGCTAATAAAGGGCTACACAACTAAAAAAAAAAAAAAAAAGAAGAAGTAGAAAGAAAGAAAAGAAAAAAGGGTGCCAGGTGGTTACATACCTGGTTGAGCTCACATTACAGTGTACAAGGACCCGGTTCAAGCCCCTGGCTCCCCATCTGCAGGGGGGAAGCTTCCTGAGCAGTGAAGCAGGTCTGCAGGTATCTCTCTCCATCTCTATTTCCCTTCTTCCTCTCAATTTCTGGCTGTCTTTATCTAATGAATAAATAAAGATGAAAAACAATTATTATTTAAAGAAAAGATAAAGAAAAACCACGTTTGAGAGGAGAGTTTGATCAGGCAGGCATTGTGGTTATGCAAAAGACTGTCATGCCTGAGGCTCTAAAGTCCCACTTTCTGACACCACCATAGGCCAGAGCTGAACAGTAACCAGGGGAAAAAAAAGGATAAGAAAGTTAAAGCATCATTTTGGCATATGCAGTGCTGGAGATAAAACTCAAAACCTCAAGCTTGCCAGAGCTGTTTTTTTTTTCCTTTTGTTGCCCTTGTTTTTTATTGTTGTTGTAGTTATTATTATTGTTGTTATTGATGTCATCATCATTGTTGGATAGGACAGAGAGAAATGGAAAGAGGAGGGGAAGACAGAGGAGGAGAGAAAGACAGACACCTGCAGACCTGCTTTACTGCCTGTGAAACGACTCCCCCTGCAGGTGGGGGGCTGGGGCTCAAAAGGGGATCCTTACACCCATCCTTGCGCTTGGAGCCATGTGTGCTTAACCCAGTGTGCTACCGCCCAACTCTCACCAGTGTTGTTCTTCTAATATTGTACCACCAACCCTGCTGCTACAGAGACTATTTTCATGGGATCTAGGAAGAAGCTCCTTCAAAGTCAATCATCATGTTAGAGCTGAGGTCCAAATTCTTAGTGACACAAACTGGGAGCTATAGAGTGCTCCCAGTAAAGTGGTCCTGAGAGAGGATGAGATTGTCCTGTTCTAGGTAGGCAAGGAAGCCACGGAGGGGAGGCTGGAGATAAGTGAACTGGTGAAAAATGGGTGTAAATCTGAGGGAAATGGGGCCAGGCAGTGGTACACCCGGTTAAACTCACATAGTATGAAGCACAAGGATCTCCACAGTGCCACCTCAGGTCATTGCAGACCATGCCCTGGCACTTCTCTCCCCAATGGCTTTCGTTCCTGTCATTGGATGGGCTGTGAGAGTGGCATATCAGGGAACTGCTCAGGAGGACGGGGTCATCCTAAAAGAGGCCCATGGTCACGAGGCCACTAAACTGACAAAACATTCAGAGTGTGATCAGAGTCCAAAGCAACCTAGGCCATTCCTATCCTCCCCCACTTAATCCTTGGCACCAAATTTATGCCTGTCTTTAGCCCTAGTAGAAGGGTCTGTAAGATCCACCACATTGCAGGGGTAGATAGCATAATAGTTTTGCAAAAAGGTTCTCATACCTGAGGCTCCAATGTCCCAGGTTCAATCCCCCACACCACCATAAGCCAGAGCTGAGCAGTGCTCTGGTATAAAAAAAATAAATTTTATATATATATATATATATATATATATATATATATATATATATATATATAAAAGGGAGTTGGGTAGTAGCACAGCAGGTTAAGCACACATGGCACAAAGCGCAAGGACTGGCCTAAGGATCCTGGTTCGAGCCCCCAGCTCCCCACCTGCAGGGGAGTCACTTCACAGGCGGTGAAGCAGGTCTGCAGGTGTCTATCTTTCTCTCCCCTTCTCTGTCTTCCCCTCCTCTCTCCATTTCTCTCTGTCCTATCCAACAACAAAAACATCAATTGACAATAATAACTACAACAATAAAACAAGGGCAACAAAAAGGAAAAAAAATATATATATATATATATATGAGATCCACCACAACAGGTGGTAAGCAGTCAGCAACCCCTCTGCTTCAGCCTGCAATGGAGAAAGACAAGGAGTTTAAGGAGGGTTTCCCTGGGGGGAGGGGGGAAGAGTTGAACCTTAAGAGAGGAGGGATACTTCAAATTGCCAAAATGCTTCATTTAAAAATTTTAAGAGGGTGGGGATAATACAGCTGTTGTTATGTAAAAGAGATTTATGTGCCTGAGGCTCTGAGGTCTCAGGTTCAATCTCTCTTTTTTATTTTATTTATTTTCCCTTTTGTTACCCTTGTTCTACTGTTGTAGTTGTTATTGTTGTTGTTGATGTCGTTGTTGGATAGGGCAGAGAGAAATGGAAAGAGGAGGGGAAGACAGAGAGGGAGGGAGGGAGAGAGAGAGAGAGAGAGAGAGAGAGAGACCTGCAGACCTGCTTCACCGCCTGTGAAGCGACTCCCCTGCAGGTGGGGAGCCAGGGGCTCCAACCGGGATCTTTAAGCTGGTCCTTGTGCATTGTGCCACCTGCACTTAACCCTCTGAGCTGCCTCCGGATCCCCACGCCCCTCTGTCTCTCCCGCCCTTTCTCTCTTTCTCTCTCCCCTCCCCCTCCCCCTCTCCCTCCTCTTTTTTTCTTTTTTGCCTCCGTGGATTATCACTGGGGCTCGGTCCCTGCACCACGAATCCACTGCTCCTGGAGGCCATTTCCCCCCATTTTGTTGCCCCCTTGTTGCCATTATTGTTGCTATTGATGTTGTTGTTGGATAGGACAGAGAGAAATTGAGAGAGGACAGGAGACAGAGAGGGGGAGGAAAAGATAGACACGTGCAGACCTGCTTCACCGCTTGTGAGGCTACACCTCATGCAGGTGGGGAGCCGGGACTCGGACCTGGATCTTCATGCTGGTCGGTGCGCTTGCGCCATGTGCATTTAACCCGCTGCACTACCACCCAAACGACCCCCATCTCCCTCTTCCTTCTCCCCCACCCCTCCTCCTCCCCCTCCCCCACCCCTCCCCACCCCTCTCCCCCCTCCCCACCCCTCTCCCCCCTCCCCACCCCTCTCCCCCTTCCCCCACCCCTCTCCCCCACCCTTACCCCTCTCCCCCTTCCCCCACCCCTCTCCCCCTCCCTTACCCCTCTCCCCCTTCCCCCACCCCTCTCCCCCTTCTTCCACTCCTCCCCTTCTCCTCTCCCCCTCCCCCACCCCCATACCTTTCTCTGTCTCCCTCTCCCGCTCCACACCAGAGCACTGCTTAGCTCTGGTTTGTGGTGGTTTGCAGGATTGAACCTAGGACTTCGGAGCCTCAGGCACGACAGTCTATTTGCATAACCATTATGCTATCTACCCCCACCCTCAGGTTCAATCTTTAGTACTTCTAATACTTTCATAAACCAGAGTTGAGCAGTGTTCTGGTAATACATAAATTAAATTAAATTAAATTAAATTAAATAATTAAGAATTTAGGAGTGTGGAGTGGAGAAGTCCCAGAGTTAACAATAAATAAATGCTACAGAGATAATATAATGGTCATGCAAAAAGACTTTAATGCCTGAGGCTCTGAGGTCCTAGGTTCAATTCCCAGCATAGCGAAAAACCAGAGTTGAGCAGTGCTCTGATAAAAATGAATAAATCCAAGAGGAGCAGGCCACTCTTGAATAAAACACATTTATCACCTACTTGTCAGGTAAGTAGTACAATGTTAGTAGGGCTTGCAAACGTGATCCTTAATTTGATGCCTGGTACTCACTCTCTTTAATTTTTTTTTATTTATTCCCATTTTGCCCTTGTTTTATTGTTGTAGTTATTATTGTTGTCATTGTTGTTGGATAGGACAGAGAGAAATGGAGAGAGGAGGGGAAGACAGAGGGAGGGAGAGAAAGATAGACACCTGCAGACCTGCTTCACCACTTGTGAGGCGACTCCCCTGCAGGTGGGGAGCCGGGGGCTCAAACCAGGATCCTTGCTCCGGTCCTTGTTCTTAGCGCCACCCATTCATTGAGTACCCATTCATTGGGGAAACTGACGATCCTTCCTAGCCGACTGAATCCACATGGATCCCAGTCACTTTCAAAGCCAGCAACAAGCAGCTCCTGACAGCTTTCAAACTGTTGGTCCTGCTCTTCGAGTTCTCCAACTTAATGTTGAGGGGCTGTCCTTTGCCAAACGCGTTCTTATTGGTCAATTGGCGATACAGCATCAGGCAGATGTTATTTGCCTATAAGAAACACATATAGCAGTCAATGAAGCTGCTTGATTCACCATCAGTGGATTCGATTTAATATGCTATAATCTCCATCCTAAACACGGCCGAGCCATCTACGCCAAATCGTATCTTGCGGATGTTTACCATACGGCCTCTTCGACCTTCTACGACTCCATTACTATTGGAACTATTCAGCTCGTCAACGTATATAAGCCTCCCAGTGCCTCATGGGATAATGAGGTCCTGCCTAGCCCGAATCACCCAGCCGTTTAACGTTGGAGACTTTAATAGTCATCACCAAGACTGGGGATATTCCTCCACTCGTGCTGACGGCTTTATCTTAGCCGACTGGGCTTCAGCGAATGACCTCTCCCTATTATAGGATCCCAAACAGCCAGGCTCTTTTCACAGTGCTAGATGGAATAAAGACTCGTCACCCAACCTGTGCTGGATTAGCACAGTCAAGGGCCAAGCCTTTCCCGCTACGAGACACGTTCTCAAGATCTTCCCACACAGTCATCGCCGCCCAGCTATCATCCACATTGGTCTCCAGCTCCCACTGATTCTGTGCTCGGAGAAACTAAGATGGAACTTTCGGAAAGCAAACTGGCGTCTGTTCAGTGATCTTACCAACAAATCTATTCCTACAATTCCAATTAACTCTATCCCCTCTGAAGATTCCTACAGGCGCTTCCGCCAAGCCATCTTCAAAGCAGCTTCCCAAGCCATTCCTCGTGGGAGACGTGCTAACTATACGCCTTGTCTTGATGCTGAATGCGAGCAACTACTAAAGCAGTATGATGAGTCGGGCGACCCAGATGTGGCTGACCATCTCATTGCCTCCCTGGATGCAGCACGCCAAGCCCGCTGGCAACAACTCACGGAAAGTCTGAACTTCACCCACTCAAGTAGGAAGGCCTGGAAGCTTCTTCACAGACTGGGTGCCGGTAGCCAACCCCCTCCCGTCTCCCATCCTCCCGTAACTCCAAACTCAGTGGCCAGTCACCTAACTCAAGTTGGACGTGCTAAGATCAACCCAGTCTGGAAAAGAGAAATTTCCCATGAGTGGTCATCCCACTTCCGTTTATCTTGTCCATCTCCAAAACTCTCTCCCTTTACACTGTCTGAACTGGAAGATGCTTTGAAGAGGGTTAAACCAGGAACAGCTGCTGGCTATGATAACATCACCCCAGAACTCATTCTTAACTTGGGCCCCGCGGCAAAGAAGTGGCTCACTTCATTCCTGTCCCACATCTTGGAATCCGAATCTATGCCCAAAATTTGGCGTCGTGCGAAGATAATAGCAGTTTTGAAACCAAAGAAAGACCCAACACTGGCCGCCAGCTATAGACCAATTTCTCTCCTCTCCGTGTGTTACAAACTCCTTGAGAGGCTGCTTCTGTCACGTATTTCTCCTCTTACAGAGAAATTCCTATCACCCGCCCAAGCTGGTTTCCGCCCAGGAAGATCTACCTGCGAACAAGCCCTGGCCCTCTCAACTTACATTGAAAATGGATTCCAGAAGAATTTAAAGACGGGTGCTGTCTTTGTTGATCTCACAGCAGCCTATGACACGGTCTGGCACCGTGGTCTCCTAGTCAAGATCTCAAGATGCCTGCCTCCATGGGTGGCCAACACTATATCGTTTCTTCTCCAAAACAGAAGATTCCGGGTGCATCTGGGTGACAAGTCTAGCAGAAGGAGACTTGTCTCAAGTGGCCTCCCCCAGGGCTCTGTTCTGGCTCCTACGCTATTTAATATTTACATCAATGACCTCCCAGAAACTTCTTCAAGGAAGTTCATCTACGCCGATGACATCTGCTGTGCAACTCAGGCATCCAAGTTCGACATCCTCGAGGAAACACTCACGAAAGACATGTCTCTGGTATCTGATTACTGTAAAAAATGGCGACTAATCCCTAGCACTGCAAAAACGGTATCATCTGTTTTCCATCTACACCATGCCTCGGCCTCGTGTGAGCTTAATGTGCAGCTTGGCGATACGAGAATCCGGCATGAAGCCCAGCCAGTCTATCTTGGCGTTACTCTCGATCGCACTCTGTCATTTCACAAACATCTCATAAAAACTGCAGCAAAGGTGGGCGCGAGGAATAACATTATTGCAAGACTGGCCAGCTCCTCATGGGGCGCGAGCACTTCCACACTACGATCATCATCTCTGGCATTTTGCTATTCCACTGCAGAATACTGTGCCCCAGTATGGTTCCATAGCCCCCATGTCCACTTGGTCGATTCCAAATTATATTCCTCCATGAGGATAATTTCTGGAACCATCCGTTCCACCCCGGTTCCATGGCTGTCAGTTCTTAGCAACATCGCTCTGCCAGATATTCCTCGGGATGCGGCATCATCTAAGTTCATTTCCCACGTCTACGCTCGACCGGATCTGCCAATATACGTGGATATCTTCGCCCACCCTGTCCAACACTTGACGTCTCGTCATCCAGTCTGGTCCCCTACGCCTACACTGAACTTCTCTGTTCCAGACTCTTGGAAACAGAGTTGGCAGTCAGCTGAGGTAAAGAACAAACACCTCATCACAGACCCCTGCAAGCGTCAACCCAGCTTTGACCTAGCACGTTATGATTGGGCCCTCCTCAATCGCTATCGTACAGGCCATGGCCGGTGCGCCGCTATGTTCCATCGCTGGGGAGCCAGAGACAACCCGAACTGCCCCTGCGGCTACAGACAGACTATGACCCACATAGTCAACGACTGCCACCTCTCCAGATTCAAAGAAGGTCTCGAAACATTACATCAGGCTCTACCTGACGATGTTGACTGGCTACGGAAGAAGGGCAAAAGCTAGAAGAAGAAGAAGCGCCACCTGCGCTTAACCCTCTGCGCTACAGCCTGTCTCCCTAAAAACTTTTTTTAGGGCGGAGGGTAAATAGCATAATGATTATGCAAACAGACTCTTATGCCTGAGGCTCCAAAGTCCCAGGTTCAGTCACCCGCACCACCATAAGCCAGAGCTGAACAGTGCTCTGGTTAAAAATATAAAAAATAAAATAAATAAATAAATAAATAATTTTTAAAAATTTATTTTTAAATTATATTTATTTATTGGATAGAGACAGCCAGAAATTAAGAGGGATGGGGAGGACAGAGAGGGAGAGAGACAGAGAGAAACCTGCAGCCCTGCTTCACCACTCACAAAGCTTTCCCCCTATAGGTAGGTACTGGGGACTCAAACCCAGGTCCTTGTACATTATAATGTGTGCGCTCAACTAGGTGCATGACCACCCAGTCACTCTCTGTCTCTCATTTTATTTTTACCACAGCACTATTCAGCTTCGGCTTATGGTGATACTGTGGATTGAACCTGGGACTTCAAAGCCTCAAGCATGAGAATCTGTTGCTAGCAAATAGCTCACTTGGATAATGTGTGCTTTGCCATGTGCATAGTAACCCAGGTTTGGGCCCAGCCTCCACTGCACTGAAGGAAGTTGGTGCTGTAACCTCTTTTTAATTTTTTTATTATACTTATTTATTTATTGGATAGAGACAGTCAGAAATTGGGAGGAAGGGAGAGAAAGAGAGGGAGAGAGACAGAAAGACACCTGCAACCCTGCTTCACCACTTGGAAAGCTTTCCCCCTGCAGGTGGGGACCGGGGGCTAGACCCTGTGTCCTTGAGCATTGTATGTGCGCTCAACCAGGTGCGCCACCACCCGACCCCTGTAGCCTCTTTGACTCTCTGCATTTCTCTTTTTTAAATTTTTATATTAATTAATTGATTAATTAATTAATTTTTCATTGGATAGTAATGTCAGAAATTGAGAAGGGGAAAATAGAAAGGCAGGGAGACAGAGAGATACCTGCAGACCTGTTTCACCACTCATGAAGCTTTCCCCCTTCAGGTGGGAACCTAAGGCTTGAACCTGGGTCCTTGAGCATTGTAACATGTGTGCTCAATCAGGTGTGCCATTAACTGGCCACCATTTCTCTATCTAAAATAATATTAATAAAATATAAAAGATAAAAAAATAATTAATTTTTAATATTTATTTTCCCTTTTATTGCCCTTGTTGTTTTTTATTGTTGTAGTTATTATTGTTGTTGTTATTGATGTCGTTGTTTGGATAGAACAGAGAGAAAATGGAGAGAGAAGACAGAGAGGGGGAGAGAAAGACACCTGCAGACCTGCTTCACTGCCTGTGTAGCGACCCCTCGAGCCATTTGCGCTTAACCTACTGTCCTACCACTCAAGTCCTTAAAAACTAAATCTTTGGGGAATTTGGGCAGTAGCGCAGTGGGTTAAGCACACGTGGCGCAAAGCTCAAGGACTGGCTTAAGGATCCTGGTTGGATCCCCCTGCTCCCCACCTGCAGGGGAGTTGCTTCACAAGAGGTGAAGCAGGTCTGCAGGTGTCTATCTTTCTCTCCCTCTCTCTGTCTTCACCTCCTCTCTCCATTTCTCTCTGTCCTATCCAACAACAACAACAACAATAATAACTACAACAATAAAACAAAAAGGGCAACAAAGGGGAATAAATAAATATTTAAAAAGACTTAAAAATAAAAAATAAAAATAAATCTTTAGGAGTTGGGCAGTAGCGCAGCGGGTTAAGTGCACATGGCACAAAGTGCAAGGACAAGCCTAACAATCTGGGTTTGAGTCCCCAGCTCCCACCTGCAGGGTGTCGCTTCACAAGTGGTGGAGCAGGTCTGCAGGTGTCTATCTTTCTCTCCCCCGTCTCCCCCATCTCTCTCCATTTCTTTCTGTCCTATCCAACAATGACGACATCAATAACAACAATAATAACTACAACAATAAAAAAACAAGGGCAACAAAAAAGAATGAATAAATAAATATTAAAAAAATCTTTAAAAAATAAATCTTTAAAGGTAGCAAAATATATAAAGTCACATAGATCACCTTTCCCATTGTTTAACTAAATAAATCAAACAAACTGGTGAAGTGTAGAATTGTAGCACATCCTGCACAACCCTTTTCTTTTTGTAATTTTGTTTAAACATTATTTACTGGATAGAGACAGCCAGAAATCGAGAGGGAAGGGGAAGTGGCACAGGAGCCGCCATGTGAGCTGCTTGACACGGTACCAGCTTTGCAGGAAGTTCAGCACGGCTGGACTCTCCAGGCCAAACTGACACCATCTCACCTTTTGCCATGTGTAGGGGTTGGAATTAAGCTCTGTGTGGTCTTAATAATATTTACCTATGGCCAGGCTCAGAGCCTGACCAATCACAAAAATAATGACAAAACCTGCACTGCACTCTGTAGGACTGATCATAATGGAACAAGCAATATCAGTCATGCAGAATTTTTCAGGAGACTCCAATAGGAATAAATGTTTTCCCCTTTACCTACACCACTTCCTTTAGTATTCCCCCTAAAATATAGAGAAAGATTGGTGCTTCCCACAGTGGAGGGGCCACCTTACATAACATAAATAATTAATGGAAAGTTATGGTACCTGCCTAGATACAATGGGTCTTTTAACCTACCACCCACCACTATGCTCCCACTTCCTTATGCAGGAATAGTATGCAAGAACCTAGGTTGCATAGTGATCATACACAGAAGATGGATTCCAGATAGAGAGTTTAACTTTATGTAGAGGATGGCCAGGTCAGAACTACCTTGATGACTTCTCAGTAAGGAACAAAACAAAACTCCTTGATCAAACAATGGGACATATTTTTTTTATTCTCTTTTGTTGCCCTTGTTGCTTTATTGTTGTCATTGTTGTTGGATAGGACAGAGAGAAATGGAGAGAGGAGAGAAAGACAGAGAGGGGGAGAGAAAGACACCTGCAGACCTGCTTCACCGCTTGTGAAGCGATTCCCCTGCAGGTGAGGAGCCGAGGGCTCGAACCAGGATCCTTCCGCTGGTCCTTGAGCTTTGCGCCTGGTGTGCTTAAGCCACTGCACTACCACCCAACTCCCGGAACAGATTTTTTTTTTAAAGATTTTATTTATTTATTTATTATTTATTATTATTTTTTTTCTTTCTTTTTCCTCCAGGGTTATTGCTGGGCTCGGTGCCTGCACCATGAATCCACCGCTCCTGGAGGCCATTTTTCCCCCTTTTTGTTGCCCTAGTTGTTGCAGCCTCGTTGCGGTTATTATTGCCATTGTTGACGTTGCTTTGTTGTTGGATAGGACAGAGAGAAATGGAGAGAGGAGGGGAAGACAGAGAGAGAGGGGAGAGAAAGATAGACACCTGCAGACCTGCTTCACCGCCCGTGAAGCGACTCCTCTGCAGGTGGGGAGCCGGGGGCTCGAACCGTGATCCTTACGCCGGTCCCTGCACTTTGCGCCACGTGCGCTTAACCCACTGCGCCACCGACCGACTCCCCGATTTTATTTATTTATTCATGAGAAAGATAGGAAGAGAGAGAGAGAACCAGATATCACTCTGGTATGTGTGCTGCCAGGGATTGAACTGAGGACCTCATGCTTGAGAATCCAATGCTTTATCCATTGCACCACCTCCTGGACCACAATGGAACAGCTTTTATGAGAAATGGGTTGCTCAATTTGTTTAAGGCCCCTAGAAACATGGTGTAAGCATACAGGTAGAATAGTAATCTTTTTTTTTTTTTCTTCCAGGGTTATTGCTGGGCTCCATGCCTGCACCATGAATCCACCACTCCTGGAGGCCATTTTTTTTCCCTTTTTGTTGCCCTTGTTGTTGTAGCCTCGTTGTGGTTATTATTATTGCCATTGTTGATGTTGTTTGTTGTTGGATAGGAAAGAGAGAAATGGAGAGAGGAGGGGAAGACAGAGAGGGGGAGAGAAAGATAGACACCTGCAGACCTGCTTCACTGCCTGTGAAGTGACTCCCCTGCAGGTGGGGAGCCGGGGGCTCGAACCGGGATCCTGATGCCGGTCCCTGCACTTTGTGCCACGTGCGCTTAACCCACTGCGCCACCGCCCGATCCCCTAGAATAGTAATCTTAATCAATAGGACATTTGTCTAGCACACAGGTAAAGGAATAACAAAAAACATAGAAACTGTGATGTGATCTCTAGGGAGGAAAGTGCCCCTGGAATGTGGATGTTCCACAATGCAGGAGGTGTTCCCTACCTGTGCTGTTCTTACTTGGTGATTTTTGTATTAATAATCAAAGCTTTGGTGATTTTTCTATTAGTGACCAAAGCCTTGGTAATTTTTGTTTCAGTAATCTATACCTTGGTGATATTTTCCATTTATTTATTTATTATTTTTTATTAGTGATTTAATAATGATCAACAAAATTGTGGGATAAAATGGGTACAATTCCCACCACCAGAGTTTCATATCCCAGCTCCTCCATTAGAAGCTTTCTTATTTTTTTTTAATTTCTTTATTGGGAAATTAATGTTTTACATTCAACAGGAAATACAGTAGTTTGTACATGCATAACATTTCCCAGTTTTCCATATAATATATGATTTTTTTCTTTATTTATTGGATAGAGACAGTCAGAAATCGAGAGGGAAGGGAGGGATAGAGAGGGTGAGAGACAGACACCTGCAGCCCTGCTTCACCACTTGTGAAGCTTTACCCCTGCAGGTGGGGACGGGGGCTCAAACCTGGGTCCTTGCGCATTGTAATGTGTGCGCTCAACCAGGTGTGCACCACCACCCAGCCCCATGGTGCTTTTTGTTTTAATGAGCTAAGCCTTATGAGACTATAAAAATAAAGTTCTGCTTAAGTATGACAGAGATGTCTGCTTGAGCTTGATTCAGCATCAACTTACTTGTCTCTCATTTTTTATTCTTCACCGATGCCCCTTGTCCTCCAGGATACCCTAATAACCTGCTGGGGCTGGCTCCCCGGCAGGGAAGATAGGGAGGGAGAGAGACAGAGAGACACCTGCAGCCCTGCTTCACCACTCACAAGTTTTCCCCCTGCAGATGGGGACCGGGGACTCGAACCCAGGTCCTTGCACATTGTACCTTTTGCGTTCAACCAGGTGTGCCACCACCTGACTCCCACAACACTTTGCTTTATTGTTTAAAATTGGTGAAGTGTAGAGGAGAAATTACTGAATTGCTTCACTGGAGAAGGAAACAGAAGCTGGAAGGAAAACATTTTCTCCCTTTCTCTTTCTTTCTTTCTTTCTTTCCTTTTTTTTTTTTTTTTACCAGAACATTGCCCAACTTTGGCTTATGGTGGTGCTGGAGATTGAACCTGGGGGAAAACATTTTCTGTGTTTCCAGAAAATGCTTATCCATTTCCCAAAGGGATGATGAATGTTTCACCTCATTGCTAGAAAATTACTGTAACTTGTTTACCTTCAGGGAGAAGGAGTTTTAGCCAAGGAGTAAACTTTTTCCCTCTAATTGTTTATTATTATTATTTATTTATTGGATACAGACAGCCAGAAGTCGAGAGGGAAGAAGGAGATAGGGAAAAAGAGAGGGGGCAGGCACTGGTGTATCTGGTTAAGCACACACATTACAGTGCACAAGGACCCAGGTTCAATCCCCTGGTCCCCACCTGCATGGGGGAAGCTTCATGAGTGGTGAAGTAGATGTCTCTCTAGTCTCTTCCCCTTTCTACTTTCCCTCCCATTTCAATTTCTCTGTCTCTATCTAATAATAAATAAATAAATAAAAATTTAAAATATTAGAGGGAGACACCTGCAGCACTGCTTCACCACTCACAAAGTTTTCCCCTTGCAAGTGGGCCCTAATTGTTTTGTGCATTTATTTACTGCATCACACAATTGCAATGAACAACTAGCAACATAAAGGGGTGAGTTAGAAGTCTCAGGAATAGAGGAGGTGTGCTCATGAGATGGGTGTGTAGAAGACTAAAATCTTATTCTGGGGAACTTGCCCAAGGACTGTTTAGTGCAGTACCGAGGCTCAACCCCTTCTCAGACAGATGCACGACCTGCTTTATCTAGTGGGGTGATACGTATTCCGAATCCCGTAAAACGGACATCCTAACGTAAACAAAACACAGACATCTAGCCTCTACCAGTCCCATCAAAATCCCCTCTTGGTGTTTTCACTCGATGGTGAGCACTTGAACCCTGTATCCCTAGCTCAGCCGGGTCCGTTCCAGATCCCGGGTCAGGAAGGTGCCAAGAATCACGGTGAGGACCGCGCAGCAGAATGGACTTCGGTCATCAGGTTCACCGCAGCTGCCAGCGGAGTCCGCAGCGGAGCGTGTACGAGTCAGGCTGCACTCGAATCGATGGATCGATGCGATCGGCGCTCAGCGCAGCCAATGGAGCTGGCTCGAGGTTAGGTAGGGGCGGGGCGGGGAGCTCTTTTCAGGAGGGACGCTCCTGATAGCGATCTCCTATTGGCAGACTGTTTAAGGGAGGCGGGTTCTGATTGGCCCGGCCTCTGTGGGTGGCTGCAGGCGGCGGGGTTAAGAGCGTCGCCACAGCCCGGGCCTAGGGGCGAGCCCTGAGCGCAGAAGCTGCGTTTTGGTCCTGAAGCCGGGGCTACAAGCCATGGGTCTCCGGCTTGGTCCCAACCGCACAAACCTGCTCCCGGGTTTCCTCCTGTACCTCCTACTGCTCTCAGACCCTGCTCGCCTGGTCGGACGTCACTCCCCTGTGGTACTGGGTGAGGAGCACGTCCAGTCGCTTCGCTTAGCTGGGGTGCGGGCAGGGCTGTGTTCCCGGTCTACACTGGGCACGGGTGCGGCGGGGAGGGGCTGCCTCTGACTATCTTGTTGCCAGGGTCTGTCCATCCACCTCTTCATTTGCAGTGCGCGGGTGTGGTCAGCTTCTTCTTTTTTTTTTTTTTTTTGTTTGTTTAAGAGAGACAGGGACATATGTCTTTTTTTTTTTTCCTTTAAAATTTTTTTTTTATTTATAAAAAGGAAACATTGACTAAACCATAGGATAAGAGGGGTACAACTCCACACAGTTCCCACCACCAGAAATCTGTATCCCATCCCCTCCCCTGATAGCTTTCCCATTCTTTTATTTTTTTTATTATTTTTATTTTTATTTTAGGAGGGGTACAACTCCACACAATTCCCACCGCCCAATCTCCATATCCCACCCCCTCCACCGATAGCTTTCCCATTCTCTATCCCTCTGGGAGCATGGACCCAGGGTCATTGAGGGTTGCAGAAGGTAGAAGGTCTGGCTGTGGTCAGCTTCTTTCTGCTTCTGTCGAGTATGGGGGTGAGTGGAAGCGTTAAGTTCCAGTCGCCCGTCAGTCCACGTCGGTCTCAAACATTTTGCCCCATTTTTTTTTTTTTTACTGCTTGAAAGACTCTTTCAGTCTCATTCCTGAGGGGCGGGGGGTCGGGGGGTCGGCCAGGACTGTGCCTCGCTAGGTTTTCTTCAAGTCCCCCCCCTCGTTCCCCACCAAACATTTCAGAGAGCATTATTGCAAGGATGCACTCCTAACTTGCTACCGAGGTAGTTCCCCCTACACAGTCTCTCTCTCTCTCTTTCTCTCTGTTATCAGTGAGGAGTGAGAAGCCCCAAGGAATTAGGACAGTGGCCATGAACAGTTGTGAAGGGACAAACCTGCGCTCTCAGCCTTGCCAGCCCTACTTGGACTAGACCGTGTTGGCACTAGGTGACTTTTCCTGGCCATGACAACTGTACAGCAGCCACGGTGTTTTCTTTGAGGTAGGAGACTGGGATGAGACCTAGGGGAAAAGAGGTCTTACATGCCTCCTTCAGGCTGCCACAGCCACCCAGTTAGTGTTTTGTTGGACTTTTGAGGGCAGCGGCATTCTTAGGGGATCTATTACTTTCTTTTTTTTATTTCTTTATTGGGGAATTAATGTTTTACATTCAACAGTAAATACAATAGTTTGTACATGCATAACACTCCCCAGTTTCCCATATAACAATACAACCCCCACTATGTCCTCTCTCATCCTTCTTGGACCTGTATTCTCCCCACTCACCCACCCCAGAGTCTTTTACTTTGATGCGATATACCAGTTCCACTGATCTATTACTTTCTAAGCCTACTGCAACATGACCCCCATACTCTTTCTGTTGGGAGGATTTTAATGGGGGGGGGGGTAGTGCAGGTCATTGAAGGGTTTGGCAGTCAGTGTTTTACTGCTCCTAAGAGCACCAGGCCAGGAAATACTCTAGGGGAGGCTGGGTCTAGATTTACCATGGGATTTAGGCAGCCTTGGTTCTGTCTTTCCTAAACTTGGAGGATGGGACTAACATTAATTCCTAGAGATGAGATTTGTGCTTGGCAAGAACAGACAGTGCATTGATATAGTCTCAATAGCTAGGTGTCAAATGGTTCCTTGAGTATGGAGCTGAGCAAAGGCTAGGAGAGTGTGCCAGGCAGAGGAGACTACACATTAAAGGGAGGGAGATGTGTATGCTGTCTGGAAAGGAGTGGGGGCAGTAGTGGATTGACTGTATAGAGCTCATGACTGGTTTATTTATTCCTTTTTATTCCATGTGAGAGTGTCACATGAGAAAGAGAAACCAGAGCACTAATCAGGGAATCAAACCAGAAGCCTCAGGTGATGAAGTTCAATGTTACCTACCAATTGAGCCATGTTCTTGGCCTCAAGTCATGTGGTATTTATGCTGTAGGACCCAGGGACCCTACAGAGTTCTCAAGTATGAAGTGTTTGGTACCAGTACCCCCCCACCTTTTTTTTTTTGTCTCCAGGGTTATGGCAGAGGCTTCTTGCCAGGACTGCAAATCCACTGTTCCTGGTGGCCATTTTTCCATTTTATTGGATAGGACAGAGAAATTGAGGGAGGAGGGTGAGTTACAGAGGGAAAGAGAAAGATAGAGACCTGCAGACCTGCGTTGCCCTTGTGAAGCATCCCCTCTGCAGGTGGGGATCTGGGGGTTCAAACTGGGATCCTTGCCCTTCATACTATATGCACTTAACCCAGTGTGCCACTGCCCAGCCCTCAGCCTTTTTTTTTTTTTTAATATGTATTGTATTTATTTTAATGAGAGAGATGAGATATAGAGAGAAACACCAGAGAACTGCTTAGCTCCGGTGGTGCTGGAAATTGTCCTAGGTCAGAGCAGAAACCATAGGTCCCACTTGAAGTCACAGCAACTAGAATTACAACCTGCCCAGCTAGAGTGAGGCCATTGGCATTGACTCTGGAGAGCCCTATAAGCTGTTCCTAGACACAGCAGGGACTTGTCCTTGGCTATCAGAAGATTAGCACCAAAGTGTGGTCAGCCTCTATATGTGGAACCAGAATTGATTGAGGAAGAAGAGATAGAGGAAGAGTCACCATGTCTTCCTCCATTGCTGGAAGAAGTGGCTTTTGTCCTATTTCTTAGCACAAGGGGGGGGGGTCAGGAAGTGATCACTACTATTTTTAGAGGCCTTACTGCCTAGTCAGGGCAAAGGGTGACCAGCTAAAGCAGATCAGGTGATTTCCTCTTTCAGCCATTTCCCCCCCTATTTTGTTGCCTTTGTTGTGGTTGTTATTGTTATAGCTGTTGTTGTTGGATAGGACAGAGAGAAATGGAGAGAGGAGGGGAAGACAGAGAGGAGGAGAGAAAGACAGACACCTGCAAACCTGCTTCACCACTTGTGAAGTGACCCCCCCCCCCGCAGGTGGGGAGCTGGGGGCTTGAACTGGGATCCTTACGCTGGCCCTTGCACTTTGTGCCATGTGCACTTAATCCATTGTGCTACCACCCAGCCCCCAAACCCCCAGCCATTTCTTTTTATTTTTAAAAAAAATTTATTTATTGATTCATGAGAAATGATAGGAGAGAGAGAGAAAGAACCAGACATCACTCTGGTACATGTGCTGCCGAGGATTGAACTCAGGACCTCATGCTTGAGAGCTCAATGCTTTATCTACTGTGCCACCTCCCGGACCAATAGCCATTTCTTTCTTTCTTTTCTTTTTTTTAAATTATCTTTATTTATTGGATAGAGAAAGCCAGAAATTGAGAGGGAAGGGGGAGATAGAAAGGGAGAGAGAGACAGAGAGACACCTGCAGCACTTCTTCACCACTTGCAAAGCTTTCCCACTGCAGTTAGGGACCAGGGGCTCAAACCCGGGTCCTTGTGCACTGTAATGTGTGTGCTCAACCAGGTGTTTGGTACCAGTGCCCCCCCAACCTTTTTTTTTTTTTGCCCAGCCCCCATTTCTTTTTTTAAGAAGACAATGATGGGACCAGTGGTGGTGCACCTGGTTAAGTGCATGTATTACCATGCATAATGACCCAGCCCCTATCCCCCACCTGCAAGGGGAAAGCAATGCTGCATGTGTTTCTCAGCCACTCAGTTTCTCTCTGTTCTATCAAATAAAATAAGTAAAGTTAAAAAAGTGATCTGGGGAAGTCAGGCGGTAGCACAGCGGGTTAAGCACACATGGCGAAAATGCAAGGACTGGCGTAAGGATCCTGGTTCGAGCCCCCCGGTTCCCCACCTGCAGGGGAGTCGCTTCACAGGCGGTGAAACCGGTCTGTAGGTGTCTGTCTTTCTCTCCTGCTCTCTGTCTTCCCCTCCTCTCTCTATTTCTCTCTGTCTTATCCAACAATAATGATATCAATAACAACAACAAACAACAATAATAAAAACAACAAAAGGGGAAATAAATAAATATTAAAAAAAAAAACTTAAAAAAAAAGTGATCTGGGAGGTGGTGCAGTGGATAAGGTGTTGAACTCTCAAGCATGAAGTCCTGAGTTTCATTCCTGGCAGCATATATACCAGGTTTTTTCTCTTTTCTATCCCTCTAATTGATAAGTAAAATATCAACCCTTTCGCTGGAGCAGCCATTTTCCAGTAAGTCAGCTAACACAAAGGGATAAGAGGGAAGGAACATATTTTATTTATGTATTTTTAAAAATATTTATTTATGAGAGGGATAGGAGGAGAGAGAGAAAGAATCAGACATTACTCTGGTACATGTGCTGCCGGGGATTGAACTTGGGACCTCATAGCTTGAGAGGCCAACACTTTATCCACTGCGCCACCTCCCGGACCACTTTTTTTATTTATTTAAGAAAGGAGACAATAACAAAAACAAAACCGAGGGGTACAACTCCACACAATTCCCAACACCCGATCTCCATATCCCATCCCCTCCCCTGATAGCTTTCCCATTCTCTATCCCTCTGGGAGCATGGACCCAGGGTCATTGTGGGTTGCAGAAGGTGGAAGGTCTGGCTTCTGTAATTGCTTCCCCGCTGAACATGGGCGTTGACTGGTCGGTCCATACTCCCAGTCTGCCTCTCTCTTTCCCTAGTAGGGTGGGTCTCTGGGGAAGCGGAGCTCCAGGACACATTGGTGGGGTTGTCAGTCCAGGGAAGTCTGGTCGGAATCATGCTGGCACCCAGAACCTGGTAGCTGAAAAGAGTTAGCATACAAAGCCAAACAAATTGTTGAACAATCATGGACCTAAAGGCTGGAATAGTGCAGATGAAGTGTTGGGGGGTACTCACTGCAGACTCTTGTGTACTTCTGCTTTCAGGTATATACTTTTCCCTGGTTTATGGACATGTGTGAACATATGCTCTATCTCATGGGACCTGGTCTATATCTGGGTTTGGGGACTTTATTGGACCACCTGGAGTGGACCACCTGGAATGGAGTTAGAGAATACTATGAAAGGAAAAGTCTCACCCGAGTGATGAAGCTGAAGGGTTGTTATTCCACATCTGAAGTCTCTGGACACAGTCTGAAGTGAAGCATTCTGGGGTGGCACTCATTGCGTTGATTAGGTTTCGATCGGCGGATGTAATATTATTTGATATGAATTGAGAGGAGCATGCAGCATCTTGTATATAGCTGTGCCACTGGTTGCTTCTGTTCTACCTGGTCTAGACTTTTTTTTCATATTTATTTTATTTATTTATTCCCTTTTGCTGCCCTTGTTATTTTTTATTGTAGTTATTATTGTTGTTGTCGTTGTTGGATAGGACAGAGAGAAATGGAGAGAGGAGGGGAAGACAGAGAGGAGGAGAGAAAGATAGACACCTGCAGACCTGCTTCACTGCCTGTGAAGCGACTCCCCTGCAGGTGGGGAGCCGGGGTTCGAACTGGGATCCTTATGCCGGTCCTTGTGCTTTACGTCACCTGCGCTTAACCCGCTGCGCTACAGCCCAACTCCCTTGGTCTAGACTTTTGAGAGAGTCAACATATCAAAGTCTCAGCCTATGTATTAAAAAGACTCAGTCTGTTTTAAAAAGTTTGAGACATATGATCAATTTTTTTCCCTCTCATATTATTTAGTGGTTTATATGAGTACACTTTAATAGGAGTGTACATAAACACCATTCCCACCACCAAAAGACTGTGTCGTCCCCCCTCCCCCCCGCCACCACCTGGGGAAGCTGAATGTCCACCTCCCCCTCACCACAGGGTTTTTACTTTGGTGCCCTACTCTCTGGACCACTTTTATTTATGTTTTAAAATATGTTCTCTAGGCCTTTTAGAAAACATGGAGTCCTCTCTCGATTTCTCCCTGTCCTATCGAACATCAATGGCCATAATAACAAGGGCAACAAAATGGGAAAAAAATGGCCTCCAGGAGCAGTGGATACAGGCACCGAGCCCCAGCAATAACCCTAGAGGCAAAAATAACAAAACAAAACATGGAGTTGTTCCTTTGGCCACATATGGGAATCTATAAGAAAGGTGATATTGGGGCCATGTGGTGGCACACCTGGTTGAGAGCATGTTACTATGTGCAAGGACCCAGGTTTGAGCCCCCAGTTCCCACTTGCAGGGGGAAAGCTTTGCAAGTGGTGAAGCAGTGCTACAGGTATCTCTCTCTGTCTCTCTCCCTCACTATCATTCCCTTCCCTCTGGATTTCTGGCTATCTCTGTTCAGTAAATAAAGTAATAGAAAAAGTTCTAAAAAAGGTGACATTGTAGGGGAGTCGGGCTGTAGCGCAGCAGTTAAGCGCAGGTGGCGCAAAGCGCAAGGACTTGCCTAAGGATCCCGGTTCAAGCCCCTGGCTCCCCACCTGCAGGGGAGTCGCTTAACAGGCGGTGAAGCAGGTGTGCAGGTGTCTATATTTCTCTCCCCCTCTCTGTCTTCCCCTCCTCTCTCCATTTCTCTCTGTCCTATCTAACAACAACAACATCAATCATAAGTACAACAATAAAACAACAAGGGCAACAAAAGGGAATAAATAATAAGTAAATATTAAAAAAAGATGACATTGTAGACATAAAGGGAATTGGGAGGCTAGGCAGTGGCACACCTGGTTAAAGGCACATACTCTACAGTGTACAAGGACCTGAATTCAAGCCCCTGGTCCCCACCTGCAGGGGGAAAGCTTCACAAGTGGTGAAGTAGGGCTGCAGGTCTCTCTCTCTGCCTCTTCCCTCCCCTCTTAATTTCTCTATCTCTATCCAATAATAAATAATTTCTTTTCTTTTCTTTCTTTATTTCTTTAATAAATATTTTTTTAAAAATGGAATGGCCATTGTTCAAAAAGGAATGCCCCACAAATTTTGCCATGGCAAAACTGAGTCTACAATATTACCTAGCGTTCTGTTGGTATTGTTGTATACAAACAAGTAAAAGGGCAAGATTCTTGCCAAGAGAATTAATGTTCGTATTGGTCATATTAAAAACTCTAAGAGTTGTGGTCTGGGAGGTGGCTCAGTGGATAAAGCACTGGACTATCAAGCATGAGGTCCTGAGTTCAATCCCCGGCAGCACATGTACCAGAGTGATGTCTGGTTCCTTCTCTCTCTCCTCCTATCTTTCTCATTAATAAATAAATAAAAACTTAAAAAAAGAAAGAAAAAAACTCTAAGAGTGGAAACAGCTTCTTGAAACTTGTGAAGGAAAATGATCGGAGTGAAAAAAAAAAAAAAAGAAGCTAAAAAGAAGGCGACTTGGGTTCAATCAGCCTGTTCCACCCAGAGAAGCACATTTTATGAGAACCGGTGGAAAGGAACCAGAGCTTCTGGAACCTATTCCCTATAACTTCATAGCATGATCAATATAAAAGCTTAATAAAATATCTGAACTATTAAAAATTAAATAAAATATTAGATAAAAGACACTGATCAAAGCCTTCCCTTTCTGCTCCAGAGGCATGCCATCTAGAAGCTATCATGTTGAAGACTTCACCCACATCATGAAGGGGAAATGACAGCAAGGGTCACACTTCTTGCTTCACTTGACTTTTCCCATGACTGTAGGATAGTACACTGAGAAGGCAGGGCATGCCCTCTGAAGAGCTGGGTTAACAGTTGGAGCCCAGTGAGGGCACAGGAGAGCTAAGTGCTGCTTGTCTACTCTATGATGATAGGTTCTAAGTAGGGGTGTATTTGGGAATTGTTTAGTACATGGTGTGCAGGAGTATGTGAGACTTGAATTGTCACTGGTAATGAATACACTGAATAGACAGTAAAGAGGATTGACTATTAGGCAGTGAAGCAATGAGGAAGGATTTGAGTCTCACGAGGGCCTTGGGGCTCTGTACTGGATAGACTGGCTGGGGTAGAGAGTGGTCATCCTAGCTTGCTGGTCACACCCACTCGCATTGAACAACGTCTAGAATTGTGCTCTGTTTCAGGCTAGTTACCTTCTGCATAGGCTTGAGGTATGCAAGGTGCTGTGGTCCTCTACATGATCTGCCTTCTTACTGGGTTCCTGCCTTTAGCAGTGTTGAGGCACCTTAGTAAGTCACTAGGTGCCAGTATGAGCCTCTCTCTCTCTTTTTTAATTAAATATTTTATTTATTTTTTACAGATTTTATTTATTTATTTATAATTTTTTTATTTCTTTATTGGGGAATTAATGTTTTACATTCAACAGTAAATTCAATAGTTTGCACATGCATAACATTCCCCAGTTTCCCATATAACAGTACAACGCCCACTAGGTCCTTTATCATCCTTCATGGACCTGTATTCTTCCCAACCACCCACCCCACTCTCTCTTTTTAAAAAATATTTATTTATTAATTTATTTTCCCTTTTGTTGCCCTTGTTTTTTATTGTTGTTGTAGTTATTATTGTTGTTGTTATTGATGTCATTGTTAGGACAGAGAGAAATGGAGAGAGGAGGGGAAGACTGGGGGAGAGAAAGATAGACACCTGCAGACCTGCTTCACCACCTGTGAAGCGCATCCCCAGCAGGTGGGGAGCCGGGGCTCAAACCTGGATCCTTAAGCTGGTCCTTGCGCTTTGCGCCACATGCGCTTAACCTGCTGTGCTACCACCCGAATCCCGTATGAGCTTCTCTTAGTGGTTTCTGTTTATTGTTTCCTCCACAAACCTATCCTGGAATGCCTTTCTGGATTTGGTTTGACTGGTTAAGTGACCTAACAATCTGTCCTATTTCCCACAAAGTGGATAAGACGCTGCCTACTCTGTAGCCTGGCATAATGCTGGGTAGTTGGGTTCAAGTCTTGGGGGCCTTCACCTTCTCAGATCCAGAGCCTCAGGCATGTTCTCTGTTCCCTTGTAGTGCCTGGAGACTTGGGCAACCAGCTGGAGGCCAAGCTGGACAAGCCATCTGTCGTTCACTACCTCTGCTTTAAGAGAACAGACAGCTATTTTACACTCTGGCTGAATCTAGAACTGCTGTTGCCTGTCATCATTGACTGTTGGATTGACAATATCAGGTGGGTCTAGGGGTACAGGTGGGGCTGCTCAACTACTTGAACTCTAGAAGCCCCTTTCTTTCTTTCTTTCTTTCTTTCTTTCTTTCTTTCTTTCTTTCTTTCTTTCTTCTTTCTTCTTTATATACAATGGAAATATTGACATGACCATAGGATAAGTGGGGTATAATTCTACACAATTCCCACCACCAGAACTCCCTATCCCATCCCCACCCTTAAAAGCTTTCCTATTCTGTGGTCCGGGAGGTGGCACAATGGATAAAGCATTGGATTCTCAACCATGAGGTCTCGAGTTCAGTCCCCAGCAACACATGTACCAGAGTCATATCTGGTTCTTTCTCTCTCCCTTCCTGTCTTTCTCATTAATAAATAAATAAAACCTCTTTTAAAAATAATTTTAAAAAAGCTTTCCTATTCTTTATCTCTCTGGGAGCATGGACCCAGAATCATTATGGGGTGCAGAAAGTGGGAGGTCTGGCTTCTATAATTACTTCTCAGCCAAACATGGACATTGGCAGGTTGATCCATACTCCCTGCCTGTCTCTTTCCATAGTGGGGTAGGGCTCTGGGGAGGTAGGCCACCAGGACACATTGGTGAAGTCATCTGCCAGGGAGGTCAGGTTGGCCTCATAGTATCATCTGGAAACTTGGTGGCTGAGCAGCTCATTTCTATCCTCATCATTGACCTTTCTCCATTTCCTGTGTCTGGTTGGCACCACCTCTGCACTTTCCAGACAACTTTCTGCCCTTTCCTGATCCCCCTCCCTTTTTTAAAGATTTTATTTATTTATTCATGAGAAATGATAGAGGAAAAAGAACCAGACATCCCTCTGGTACATGTGCTTCTGGGGATTGAACTCAGAACCTCATGCTTGAGAGTCCAATGCCTTATCTACTGTGCCACCTCCCGGACCACCCTGATTACCCTTTTAAGATTAATTTTTATTTTATTTTATTTTAAATTTTTTTATTATCTTTATTTTTTTATTGGACTGCCAGAAATTGAGAGGAAAAGGGGTGATAGAGAGGGAGAGATACAGAGAGACACCTGCAACACTTTACCACTCGTAAAGCTTTCCTCCTTCAGGTGGGGATGGGGGCTTGAACCTGGGTCCTTGCACATTGCAACATGTATGCTCAACCAGGTGTGTCACCATCTGGCCCCTTATTTTCTTTTCTTAATGTATTTTACTTAATTTTTCTTCCAGGGCATGTCTCAGCTTTGGCTTATGGTGGTGCTGGAGATTGAACCAGGGATTTTGGTGCCTCAATAATGAAAGCCTTTTGCACAACCATTATGCTGTCCCCCAACAACTTCCTACCCTCTCTGAAACTGTGTGGGCTTATTGTCTGTTGCACCAGGAAGCCAAACACTGTCACACTGACTTTTTTTTTTAATACTTTTATTTTACTTTTTTATTTTTGAGAGAGATGGAGAGAGAGAAACACCAGAGCACTGCTCAGCTCTGGCTTATGGTGTTGTGGGGGATTGAACCTAGGACTTTGGAGGCTCAGATATGAGAGGCTCTTTGCATAACCATTATGCTATCTACCCCCGTCCTGTCACACTGACTTTTGCAAGAAAAGGAATTTTCTTTATTGCAGTCCTAAGTGTCATAAGGGAGGAACAATATTCAGGTCTATCTTAGTCACTTTGTTTTAGAATATTTATAATTTCTTATGTTTAATAACAGTTCTATGAAACAGATGTTTTTATTTATTTATTTTTAAATATTTTTATTTATTATTGGATTGAGACAGAGAGAAATTGAGCAGGACAAGGGAGAGGGAGAGAGACAGAGTGGTACAGGAGGTGGCATAGTGGATAAAGCATTGATCTTTCAAGCACGAGTTCCTGAGTTCAATCCCTGGCAGCACATGTACCAGAGTTATGTCTGGTTCTTTCTCTCTCTTCTCCTGTCTTTCTCATTAATAAATAAATAAAAATCTTAAAAGAGAGAGAGAGAGATACCTGCAGCCCTGCTTTACCACTTGTGAAGTTTTCCCCTCGCAGGTGGGGACCAGGGGCTTGAACCAGTGTCCTTGTGCACTGTAATGTGTGCACTTAACCAGGTGTACCACAGCTTGGCCCTGAAACAGATTTTTAAAAAAAAAATTTTTCCCTTTTGTTGCCCTTGTTGTTTTTTACTGTTGTCGTAGTTATTGTTGTTGTTATTGATGTCTTTGTTATTGATGTTGTTGTTTTTGGGTAGGACAGAAAGAAATGGAGAGAGGAGTAGAGAAAGGAAGACACCTGCAGACCTGCTTCACCGCCTGTGAAGTGACTCCCTTGGAGGTGGGGAGCCAGGAGCTTGAACTGGGATCCTTCTGCAGGTCCTTGCGCTTGGCACCATGTGCACTTAACCCACTGCACTACTGCCCAACCCCCGAAACTGATATTTTTATAAGTGAGGGAAATCTAAGATTGAAGAGGCTCTAAAATTGTCTGGGGGTGACATAGCTAAATATCAGAAGCAGGATTTGAACCTAGAATTATGTTCCTGTTTTTCCTCCTAGACTGTGAAAATTCCATTCAGTCAGAGACTACCTTTCAGAAACACAGTTGTCTCTTGATAATTTTTTTTTTCACAAAAATGTAGTCTCATAAATTAAGAAAATTTGGGGGCTCAGTGAAAAGAATTTTTAGATTTTTTCTTTTTAATTTTCTTTCTTTCCCTCTAGGGTTATTGCTGGGCTCAGTGCCTGCACCATGAATCCACCGCTCCTGGAGGCCATTTTTCCCCCTTCTGTTGCCCTTGTTGTAGCCTCGTTGTGGTCATTATTATTACCATCGTTGATGTCGTTTGTTGTTGGACAGGACAGAGAGAAATGGAGAGAGGAGGGGAAGAAGACAGAGAGGGGGAGAGAAAGACAGACACCTGCAGACCTGCTTCACTACTTGTGAAGCGACTCCTCTGCAGGTGGGGGGGGTTCGAACCGGGATCCTTACAGCGGTCCCTGCGCTTTGCCCACGTGCGCTTAACCCACTGCGCCACCGCCCGACCCCCGAATTTTTAGATTTTTATGCAGGCAGAGGAAGGGAGAGTGAGAGATACCATGAGAGATAACACAGCACAGCACCAAAGCTTCCTTAAATGTAGCAGGGGGGCCAGGTTTGAACCTGAGTCATGCACATGATAAAACAGTCAAATAAATTTTCAGGGGCCAAGTTATGGTGCACTTGTACTTTGTACAGTTACCATGTTCAAGGACTCAGGTGCAAACTCTTGGTCCTCAGCTAGAGAGGAAGGCTTCACAGATAGTGAAACAGTGCTGCAAGTATCTCTCTCTCCTTTTCCCATCCCTTTTCAATTTCTCTCTTTTTATTTTATTTTTTTTATTTTTTAAATATTTATTTTATTTATTCCCTTTTGCTGCCCTTGTTGTTTTATTGTTGTAGTTATGATTGTTGTTGTCGTTGTTGGATAGGACAGAGAGAAATGGAGAGAGGAGGGGAAGACAGAGAGGAGGAGAGAAAGACACCTGCAGACCTGCTTCACTGCCTGTGAAGCGACTCCTCTGCAGGTGGGGTCTCTTTTTATTTTATTTTATTTTTTTACTGGATGGGACAGAGAAATTGAGAGGAGAGGGGGAGGGAGAGAGGGAGAGAGACAGACACCTAAGACCTTCTTCATCATTTGTGAAGCAACCTCCCAGCAGGTTAGGAGCTGGGGCCTTCAACCAGCATCCTTGTGCCTTTCAATTTCTTGTTTTTAATTTTTTTGTTTCCTCCAGGGTTATTGCTGGGCTCGGTGCCTGCACCATGAATCCACCGCTCCTGGAGGCCATTTTTCCCCCTTTTGTTGCCCTTGTTGTTGTAGCCACGTTGTGGTTATTATTATTATTACCATTGTTGATGTTGTTGGATAGGACAGAGAGAAATGGAGAGAGGAGGGGAAGACAGAGAGGGGGAGAGAAAGATAGACACCTGCAGACCTGCTTCACCGCCTGTGAAGCGACTCCCTTGCAGGTGGGGAGCCGGGGGCTCGAACCGGGATCCTTACGCCAGTCCTTGTGCTTTGTGCCACGTGCTCTTAACCCACTGCGCCACCACCCAACCCCCTCGTTTTTAATTTTTAAAAATTATCTTTATTTATTTATTTGGATAGAGACATCTGTAAATCAAGAGGGAAGGGGGTGATAGAGAAGAAGAGAGACAGAGAGATACCTACAGTACTGCTTCACCATTTGTAAAGCTTTTCCCTCATGTAGGGACTGGGGGTTCGAACCCAGGACCTTGCTTTGTAACATGTATGTTCAACCAGGTGCACCCCGTGCCTTTCAATTTCTCTATCCAACCAACCAAAAAGAAAAAAAAATCTGGGAGTCAAGTGGTAGCGCAGTGGATTAAGCGCAAGGACCACCTTAAGGATCCTGGTTCAAGCCCCTGGCTCCCCACCTGCAGGGGAGTTGCTTAACAGACGGTAAAGCAGGTCTGCAGGTGTCTTTCTCTCCCCCTCTCTGTCTTCCCCTCCTCTCTACGTTTCTCTCTGTCCTATCCAACAATGACAACAACAATAATAACTACAACAATAAAAAAAAAAACTAAAAAAAAATCCTCCAGGCCCACTGGATTTTTCCTTCAGGCACTGAGCCCCAGTGATAAACCTGGTGGCAATTAAAATAGTAAATAATACTTTTAAAGTAAATCTTAACTTAAAAAAAATTATTTATAAAAAGGAAACTGACAAAAGCCGTAGAAGAAGAGGGGTACAACTCCGCACAATTCCTACCACCAGAACTCTGTATCCCATATCCCATCCTCCCCTCCCCATAGCTTTCCTATCTTTATCCCTCTGGGAATATGGACCCAGGGTCATTATGGGGTGCAGAATGTGGAAGGTCTGGCTTCTGTAATTGCTTCCCTGCTGAACATGAGTGTTGACAGGTCAATCCATACTCCCAACCTGTCTCTCTCTTTCCCTAGTGGGGTGGGACTCTGGGGAGGCGGAGGCTACAGAACACATTGGTGGGGGTCCTTTGCCCAGGGAAGTCCGGTTGGCATCATGTTAGCAGCTGGAAAATCTTAACTTTAAAAAACAGATTTCTTTTTCTTTTTTCTTTTTTCTTTTTTTTACCACAGCACTAATCAGCTCTGGCTTATGGTGGTATGGCTGATTAAACTTGAGACCTTAGAGCCTCAGGCATGAGTGTCTCTCTCTCTTTTTTTTTTGCCTCCAGGGTTATTACTGGGGCTCTGCACTACGAACCTACTGTTCCTGGAGGCTATTTTATTTATTTATTTATTTATTTATTTTATTCAGGCACTTTAAACTTTATTAGGGAAAATTGAGAGTTTTCACATGTTAGGGCATGGGAGGGAGAGGGAGAGAGAGAGAGATAGAAAGAGAGAGGGGCAGGCAAACACTTATATGGTGATTACATGGTGATCTGGACAGAGAGAGAGAAGGCTCCAAATGTCCAGCTTTTTTTTTTATAATTTATTTCTTTATTGGGGAATTAATGTTTTACATTCAACAGTAAATACAGTAGTTTGTATATGCATAACATTCCCTAGTTTCCCATTTAACAATACATCCCCCACTATGTCATTTATCATCCTTCATGGACCTGTATTCTCCCCACCCACCCACCCCAGAGTCTTTTACTTTGGTGCGATACGCCAATTACATTTCAGATTCTACTTGTGTTTTCTTTTCTGATCTTGTTTTTCAACTTCTGCCTGAGAGTGAGATCATCCCATATTCATCCTTCTGTTTCTGACTTACTTCACTCAACATGATTTTTTCAAGGTCCATCCAAGATCGGCTGAAAACGGTGAAGTCACCATTTTTTACAGCTGAGTAGTATTCCATTGTGTATCTAGACCACAACTTGCTCAGCCACTCATCTGTTGTTAGACACCTGGGTTGCTTCCAGGTTTTGGCTATTACAAATTGTGCTGCTAAGAACATATGTGTACACAGATCTTTTTGGGTGGGTGTGTTGGGTTCCTTAGGATATATCCCCAGGAGAGGAATTGCAGGATCATAGAGTAGGTCTATGTCTAGCCTTCTGAGAGTTCTCCAGACTGTTGTCCACAGAGGTTGGACCAATTGACATTCCCACCAGCAGTGTAGGAGGGTTCCTTTGACCCCACACCCTCTCCAGCATTTGCTGCTATTACCTTTTCTGATGTATGACATTCTTACAGGAGTGAAGTGATATCTCATTGTTGTCTTTATTTGCATTTCTCTGACAGTCAGAGACTTGGAGCATTTTTTCATGTGTTTCTTGGCCTTTTGGATCTCTTCTGTGATGAATATTCTGTCCATGTCCTCCCCCCATTTTTGGATGGGGTAATTTGTTGTCTTGCTGTTGAGTTTGGAAAGCTCTTTATATATGTTGGTTATTAAACTCTTATCTGATTTATGATCTGATGTATGGCATGTAAAGATCTCCCATTCTGTGAGGGGTCTCTTGGTTTGGGTAGTGGTTTCTTTTGCTGTGAAGAAGCTTTTTAATTTGATGTAGACCCATAGGTTTATACTTGCCGTAGTCTTCTGTGAATTGGATTCGTTTTATTGAAAATGTCTTTAAAAATTATGTGGAAAAGAGTTCTGCCAATATTTTCCTCTAAGTATCTGATAGTTTCTGGTCTAACATCCAAGTCCTTGAATCACTTGGAATTTTTGTATTTGATGAAATACAGTGATTCAGTTTCATTCTTCTGCATGTTTCAACCCATTGTTTTCAACACCATTTGTTGAAGAGACTCTGCTTTCCCCATTTAATAGTCTGGGCATGTTTGTCAAAGATTAGATGACCGGGAGTCTGCTGTAGCGCAGCGGGTTAAGCGCAGGTGGCGCAAAGCACAAGGATCATCATAAGGATCCCGGTTCGAGCCCCCGGCTCCCCACCTGCAGGGGAGTCGCTTCACAGGCGGTGAAGCAGGTCTGCAGGTGTCTATCTTTCTCTCCTCCTCTCTGTCTTCCCCTCCTCTCTCCATTTCTCTCTGTCCTATCCAACAACAACGACAACAACAATAATAACTACAACAATAAAACAACAAGGGCAACAAAAGGGAATAAATACAATAAATTTAAAAAAAAAAGATTAGATGACCATAGGTGTGGGGCCTCATTTCTGGGCTCTCAATTCTATTCCACTGGTCAGTGTGTCTATTCATGTTCCAGTACCAAGCAGTTATGATGACAATGGCTTTATAATACAGTTTGAAATCTGGGAGTGTGATGCCTCCGGTTCTGTTCTTTTTTCTCAAGATTGTTTTGGCAATTCTAGGTCTTTTCTGGTTTCAGATAAACATTTGTAGCATTTGTTCTATTCTCCTAAAAAATGTGCTTGGGATCTTGATGGGGATAGCATTAAACTTGTAGATGGCTCTGGGTAATATATTCATTTTGATGATGTTAATTCTTCCAACCCATGAACATGGAATATCTTTCCACTTCTTTGTGTCTTTTTCGATTTCTTTGAGTAGTGACTCATAATTTTCAGTATACAAGTCTTTCACTTCTTTGGTTAGGTTTACTTCTAGATATTTTATTGTTTTTGTTGCTATAGAAAAAGGAACTGATTTCTGGATTTCAATTTCTTCTAACTTAGTGTTTGCATAGAGGAATGCCACTGACTTTTGAATGTTAATTTTATAGCCTGACACCTTACTGTATTGCCAGATGATTTCCAAAAGCTTCTTGCTGGATTCCTTAGGTTTTTCCATGTATACTATCATGTCATCTGCAAATAAGGAGAGTTTGACTTCTTCTCTTCCAATCTGTATCCCTTTAATTCCTTGCTCCTGCCTGATTTTTGATAACTGATTCAATTTCATTAGCTGTGATGGGCCTGTTCTTGTTATCCACTTCCTCTTTACTTAGCTTTGGAAGTTGGTAGGTATCTAGGAATTCGTCCTTTTCTTCCAGGTTCTCTAGCTTGGTGGCATATAGTTGGTCATAGAAGCCTCAACATGATATGTTGAATTTCTGCGGTGTCTGTTGTGATATCTCCTCTTTCATTTAGTATCCAATTTATTTGGGTCTTCTCCCTTTTTTGTTTTGTCAGTCTGGCTAATGGTATGCCAATTTTGTTTACTCTTTCGAAGAACCAACATTTACTTTTGTTGATCTTTTGTATGGTTTTCTTATTCTCAGTGTTATTGATTTCTGCCCTAACTTTAGTGATTTCTTTCCTTCTGGTTGCTTTAGGATTCCTTTGTTGTTCTTCTTCTAGGTCTTTAAGATGTGCAATCAGGCTGTTTATTTGTGCTTTTTCTTGTTTCCTAATGTGTGCTTGTATAACTATGAACTTTCCTCTTAGTACTGCTTTAGCTGTGCCCCAAATATTTTGATAACTTGTGTCGTCATTTTCATTGAACTCTCGAGAAACATTTTGATTTATTCCTTTATTTCCTCTTTGACCCAGAAGTTGTTAAGAAGTGTACTGTTGAGCTTCCACATTTTGGGACTGTTACTAATCTTTTGTTGATTGTTAAGTGTTAGTTTAATTCCACTGTGGTCTGAGAAGATGCTTGGGATGATTTCAATGCTCTTGAATTGGCTGATGCTGTCTTTGTGGCCTAACATATGGTCTATCCTTGAGAATGACCCATGTGGATTTGAGTAAAATGTGTATTCCAGTTTCTTAGGATGAGTGACTCTGAAAATGTCCAATAGTTCTAGTTTATCTATCTCTTCATTTAGCTCCCTTATGTCTTTATTGATTTTCTGTCTGGATGATCTGTCAAGTTGAGAGAGTGGGGTGTTGAAGTCCCCTACTATGATTGTGTTGCTGTTAATATATTGCTGTAGCTCTTTCCGTAGAAGTTTGATGTATTTAGATGGCTTCTCATTGGGTGCATAGATGTTAATAATTGTTAAGTCCTCTTGATTGACTGATCCTCTGAGCATTAAGTAGTGTCCATTCCTATCTTTTTTAATCTTGTCTATTTTAAAGTCTATCATGTCAGATATGAGAATAGCTGTTCCTGCCCTTTTTTGTAGGCCATTGGCTTGTATGATAGTTTTCCATCCTTTCACTTTAAGTCTGTGTTTGTCTTGTTGAGTTAGGTGGGTTTCCTGTAGACAGCATATTGTTGGGTTGTGTTTTCTGATCCATCTTCCTACTCTGTGTCTTTTAATAGGTGAATTCAGGCCATTGACATTTATTGATATCAAAGATTGAAGATATTTTAACGCCATTCTTGTAGAGTTTTAGAGTGTTTTGATATATGTCCTATTTATGGTGGTCTGATTGTTTATAGGAGACCTTTCAGAAGTTCTTTCAGGGCAGGCTTGGTGATAGTTGATTCCTTCAACTGTTGCTTTTCTGAAATGGTTTTGATGCCTCCATCTAGTCTGAATGACAGTCTAGCAGGATATAGTATTCTTGGTTGAAAGTCTTTCTCATTGAGCACTCGATAGATATCTTGCCATTCTCTTCTGGCCTGTAGTGTTTGTATGGAGAAGTCTGCTGCTAATCTTATGGGTTTTCCTTTGTAGGTGACTCTTTGTTTTTGTCTTGCAGCCTTGAGGATCCTTTCTTTATCCTTATTCCTTTCCATTCTAAGTATGATATGTCTTGGTGTCTTTAGGTCTGGGTTAATTCTGTTTGGGACCCTCTGGGCTTCTTGAATCTTTATGTCTTTGATGTTGTCTAGACTAGAGAAGTTTTCAGCTATTATGGCCTGGAAAATGCTTTCTTCCTCTCCTTCTCTTTCTTCCTCTGGTAAGCCAATAATGCGTATATTGTTTCTTTTGAAGTCATCCCATAGGACTCTGTTGTTATTTTCAGTATCTATTAATCTCTTTTTGAGATCTCTTACTTCTTTTTTAGTTGTCTCTAATTCATCCTCAATCTTGCTAATTCTGTCTTCAGCCTCATTTATTCTGTTCTCTCTGCCTTCTACTGTTTTTTGGAGTTTATCTGTTTTGTTGCCCTGTTCTCATACTCGTTTAGCTTATTCAGCTAGTTGTGTTCTTAGCTTAGCGATTTCAGCTTTCAGCTCTCTAATAACCATGAGATAATTATTATTTTCTTCCATAATCTCATTTGTTGTTCCTGTATTTCTGATTACAATTTTTTCAAATTCTTTACTCACTCCTGTTATTATTTCCTTAGCTAATGTTTGGATGTTGAACTCTTTTATTTTGTGCTTTACCCTCTGGAGGACTTTTAGCTGGACTCTTGTCCTGGTTCGATTCTCTAATATTTCTTCTTGTTGTTTTAACCATTTTCTTCTTTTTTTTAAAATTTAATTTAATTTATTTATTCCTTTTTGTTGCCCTTGTTGTTTTATTGTTGTAGTTATTATTGTTGTTGGATAGGATAGAGAGAAATGGAGAGAAGGAGGGGAAGACAGAGAGGAGGAGAGAAAGATAGACACCTGCAGACCTGCTTCACCGCCTGTGAAGCGACTCCCCTGCAGGTGGGGAGCCGGGGTTCAAACTGGGATCCCTATGCCGGTCCTTGTGCTTTGCGCCACCTGCGCTTAACCTGCTGCGCTACAGCCCGACTCCCGTTTTAACCATTTTATATATTATGTTATGAGTTCCCTTTATCAGTACTTTTCAAATTACCGATTGCTATTGCCTGGATTGACTTGTGTCTAAGTAAATTAATTAAAGGGTTCACAGTGGTGGAAGTTAACAGTTGTTTCAATCCCTGAGTTGGAGCTCAGTGGTTTAAAAGCCTCTTTTTTTTTCTTCCCTGTAGGCTATGGGAGCCTGAGGGCTTTTAAACTGTCAATAGGCTTCAGCTTAATCACTGACTCCTGACCAAGAGATAAAGCAGGGTGTGGCAGAGATAATCCAGTGGTTATGCAAAGAGACTTTCACAGCCCCTCAGCTATGCCTCCAAGGTATAGGTCTTTTCCTGAGTTTCCTGGTTAGATCTCTGTGCCCTCTTGTCCCTCCCTGTCGCTGCTCCCGATTCTGAGGGTAGTATCAATGGAGACTCAGAGTTGCACTTGGTGAGTCTCTGGGGAGTCCTCTCCTCCCTTCAGCTGTCCCCTTGTTGGTGGAGCAGACTGGAGGTGGTGTCTCAACTGATAAACTGCTGGACTGTTTGCAGTCACTTAATCTCTCCTTACCCTCCTCTCTCCTCTCTGTCACCAGCCACACGTGTTTGTACTCACGGGTGATTTACTGGGTTCCTGTGGTCATTCTAGTCCTGTCTTGTTTCGGTCCCGGGTGGTCTCCTTTGGTATTCCTAGTTGATCCGGGAGAGGAGAGGAGAGGAGAGGAGAGGAGAGGAGAGGAGAGGAGAGGAGAGGAGAGGAGAGGAGAGGAGAGGAGAGGAGAGGAGAGGAGGAGAAGAGAGGAGAGGAGAGAAAGAGATCTGCTGCTGTTCCTAGCTCTGCCTCCGGAAGTCTCCTGGAGGCTCTTTTTTTTCCCTTTTTTTTAAAAATCTTTTTATTTTTATTATTGGATAGAGACAGAGAAATTGAGAGGGGAGGGGAAGGGAGAGAGGGAGAGAAACAGAGAGACACCTACAGCCATGTTTCACCACTTGTGAAGCTTTCCCCCTGCAGGTGGGGACCAGGGGCTTGAACCTGGGTCCTTGTGCACTATAATGTGTGCGCTTAACCAGGTGCGCCACCACCTGGCCCCCTTTTTTTTCCCTTTTGTTGCCCTTGTTTTATCCTTGTTGTGGTTATTATTATTGTTGTTACTGATTTTGTTGTTGTTGGATAGCACAGAGAGAAATGGAGAGAGGAGGGGAAGACAGAGGGGGAGATAAAAACAGACATCCAGGCCAGGCTGTAGTGCAGCGGGTTAACCACACATGGCGCAAAGTGCAAAGACTGGCATAAGGATACTGGTTTGAGCTCCCGGCCCCCCAGGGAGTCGCTTCACAGGTGGTGAAGCAGGTCTGCAGGTGTCTTTTTCTTCCCTTCTCTGTCTTCCTCTCCTCTCTCCATTTTTCTCTGTTCTGTCTAACAAGGATGACATCAATAACAACAATAACTACAACAATAAAAAACAAGGTCAACAAAAGGGAAAAAACAAACAAACAAACAAAAACCAGACATCTGCAGACCTGCTTCACCACCTGTGAAGCGACTCCCCTGCAGTTTGGGAACCGGGGGCTTGAACCGGGATCCTTAGGCCAGTCCTTGTGCTTCGTGCCATATGCACTTAACCTGCTGCACTACCGCCGGACTCCTGGTTTTTCTTTAAAATATTATTTATTTATTAATGAGAAAGATAGGAGGAGAGAGAAAGAATCAGACATCACTCTGGCACATGTGATGCCGGGGATCGAACTCAGGACCTCATGCTTGAGAAACCAAAGCTTTATCACTGCGCCACTTCCTGGACCACCCAGTTTTTTTTTCTTTTCAATTTTTTTAAAAAAAATTTTAGGGAGTCGGGGGCTGTAGCGCATCAGGTTAAGCGCAAGTGGCGCAAAGCACAAGGACCGGCATAAGGATCCCGGTTCAAACCCAGGCTCCCCACCTGCAGGGGAGTCGCTTCACAGGTGGTGAAGCAGGTCTGCAGGTGTCTATCTTTCTCTCCTCCTCTCTGTCTTCCCCTCCTCTCTCCATTTCTCTCTGTCCTATCCAACAACGACGACAACAATAATAACTACAACAATAAAAAAACAACAAGGGCAACAAAAGGGAATAAATAAATAAAAATAAAAAAATATTTTAAAAAATTTATAGGGAGTTGGGCGGTAGTGCAGCAGGTTAAGCGCACATGGCGCAAAGTGCAAGGACCAGTGTAAGGATCCCGGTTAAGCCCTCAGGCTCCCCACCTGCACCAGAGTCACTTCACAATTGGTGAAGCAGGTCTGCAGGTGTCTATCTTTCTCTCCCCCCTCTGTCTTCCCCTCCTCACTCCATTTCTCTCTGTCTTATCCAACAATGAAGACATCAATAACAACAATAAAAACTACAACAACAATAAAAAAGGGGCAACAAAGAGTAAATAAATAAATATTTAAAAATTATTATAATATTTATTGGATAGAGATAGCCAGAAATCAAAAGGGATGGGGAAGAGAGGGAGAGAGATAGAGAGACCCCTGCAGGTGGGTACCAGCAACTCAAACCTGGGTCCTTGCTCACTGTAACATGTGCATTCAACCAGGTGTAACATGTGCATTCAACCACCTGGCCCCAAGAGCTAGAACTTCAATTTCACATATGTGTTACTAGAGATCTGATTGGTATAGACTTAAAGTCCAGCACTCAACCCAGCCACTCTGGCTGCTATTTAAGAGAGTGGGAATAGATTCACCACCACCAGTGGCTATAGATCAAGTCTGTTATCTTTTGCTCTCAGTCATGAAGAGAAATGGGATCTTGCCTGAGCATAAGAATTTCTTTCTGGGGTAGTCGGGCGGTAGCTCAGCTGGTTAAGCACTGGTGGCAAAAAGCACAAGGACCGGCGTAAGGATCCCAGTTTGAGCCCCCAGTTCCCCACCTGCAGGGGAATTGCTTCACAGGTAGTGAAGCAGGTCTGCAGATGTCTATCTTTCTCTCCTTCTCTCTGTCTTCCCCTCCTCTCTCCATTTCTCTCTGTGATATCCAACAACGATGACATCAATAATAACAACAGTAATAACTACAACAATAAGACAACTAGGGTAACAAAAGGGAATAAATAAATATTAAAAAAATAATAATTTCTTTCTGGAGGCTGGGCAGTTGTTCAGTGAGTTAAGCACACATGGTACAAAGCCCAAGGACTGACTCAATGATCCCGGCTTGAGGCCCCATCTCCCTACCTGCAGGGGATCACTTCATAAGCAGTGAGGCAGATCTGCACGTGTCTATCTTTCTCTTCACTTCTCCATCTCCCTCTCCTTTCTAGATTTCTCTCTGTCTTATCCAACAACAATAACAAGGGCAACAGAATGGGAAAAGTGGCCACTAAGAGCAGTGGTGCCAGGCTAGCGTGGGGGTGCCTCTTCCCAGATGTGTACTGTTTGGGTTGGAGAGAACTCAACCAGAGCCAGCCTGGGCTGCTCCTCATTTAGCGATGCGAGGGAGATGACTCATGAACCAAGCTAGTGGCAGTGGCGAGGCAGTGCAATTCTTTATTGATCAGAGAGCCAAGGCTTTTAAAGGGCCGACCCGGAAGTGGCAAGTCGGAAATGGAAATGGCTAGGAAAGGAGCGGAGAAAGGCAAAGGGACTAGAAAGGTAGGAACTTCCTTAGCAACTGTTGCAAGGGTTTTGTTACTGGTAGGATTAATAATACTCTGCAGGCAGGGAGGGTCTTGAGGATAGAAAGAAGATAGATCAAAGGAATGGAATGGGTGGGGATCTTTCAGGCAAACAATGATTATGTAGATAGGCCATAGTATCAGGAATGCAGAGTGGAGCAGGGGGAGCTGGCTTAATGTTTTAAGGAATGCCAGGCTCCTGGAGGCAGAAAAATGCAGGGTGCTTTTGTGAGGCTCCTCACAATTTCCTGACACAGTGGATTCGTAGTGCAGGCACCAAGCCCCAGTGATAACCCTGGAGGGGAAAAAAAAATTCTTTCTAGCACCCATCACCCCATCCCTATCATGACTTCAGGTTTTGTTATCCAACTCACACAGCAGCCTCAGGTGTTCAGGCCCAACATCACTTTATTACTGTTTGGTTCACTTGTATGCTCTGCTCACCATTTCCTTCTTCCTGTGATGTAATATGCTGTGGTGGGTGGTAGGAGCAGATCTGTGGAGATGAAGTGATGAGCCATGAGACTAGGCCTTTTTTTTTCACTTATTCATTTATTTATTTATTTTTCTTGCCTTTTGGGTTATTGCTGGGGCTTGGTGCCTACACTATGAATCCAGTGCTCCTGGAGGCCATTTTTCCCATTTTTGTTGCCCTTGTTTATCATTGTTACTATTGTTGTTGTCATTGCTGTCGTTGTTGGATAGGACAGAGAGAAATGGAGAGAGGAGGGGAAGACAGACAGGGAGAGAAAGATAGACACCTGCAGACCTGCTTCACTGCTTATGAAGCGACCCCCCTGCAGGTGGGGAACTGAGGGCTTGAACCGGGATCCTAGCACCTGTCCTTGCACTTTGTGCCATGTGTGCTTAACCCGCTGTGCTACCACCCGACCCTATTCTTTCCCTTTCTTTCTTTGTTTTGTAGGCCTTGTAGGATCAAGTAAAGTTTTCGTGGTAGACCCCTACCTGGTGCTTCCCTCTCCCAACCAGATATGAGATCTGGGTGGGTGACATTGAGAAGGGAATCTGATTTCAACAGGTTTTGTTGGTGTTGGGGGTGGGGTGTTCAGATTATTATTTTTTTTTATTGGGGAATTAATGCTTTACATTCAACAGTAAGTACAATGGTTTGTACATGCATAACATTCCCCAGTTTCCCATATAACAATACAACCCCCACTAGGTCCTCTGCATCCTTCTTGGACCTGTATTCTCCCCACCCGCCCACCCCAGAGTCTTTTACTTTGGTGCAATACGCCAATTACATTTCAGGTTCTACTTGTGTTTTCTTTTCTGATCTTGTTTTTCAACTTCGGCCTGAGAGTGAGATCATCCCATATTCATCCTTCTGTTTCTGACTTATTTCATTCAACATGATTTTTTCAAGGTCCATCCAAGATCGACTGAAAACGGTGAAGTCACCATTTTTTTTACAGCTGAGTAGTATTCCATTGTGTATCTAGACCACAACTTGCTCAGCCACTCATCTGTTGTTGGACACCTGGGTTGCTTCCAGGTTTTGGCTATTACAAATTGTGCTGCTAAGAACATATGTGTACACAGATCTTTTTGGATGGATATGTTGGGTTCCTTAGGATATATCCCCAGGAGAGAATTGCAGGATCATAGGGTAGGTCCATGTCTAGCCTTCTGAGAGTTCTCCAGACTGTTCTCCACAGAGGTTGGACCAATTTACATTCCCACTAGCAGTGTAGGAGGGTTCCTTTGACCCCACACCCTCTCCAGCATTTTCTGCTGTTACCTTTTCTGATGTATGACATTCTCACAGGAGTAAAGTGGTATCTTGTTGTTGTCTTTATTTGCATTTCTCTGACAATCAGAGACTTGGAGCATTTTTTCATGTGTTTCTTGGCCTTTTGGATCTCTTCTGTGGTGAATATTCTGTCCATGTCCTCCCCCCATTTTTGGATGGGGTTATTTGTTGTCTTGTTGTTGAGTTTGGCAAGCTCTTTATATATGTTGGTTATTAAACTCTTGTCTGATGTATGGCATGTAAAGATCTTCTCCCATTCTGTGAGGGGTCTCTTGGTTTGGGTAGTGGTTTCTTTTGCTGTGAAGAAGCTTTTTAATTTGATGTAGTCCCATAGGTTTATACTTGCCTTAGTTTTCTTTGTAATTGGATTCGTTTCATTGAAGATGTCTTTAAAATTTATGCGGAAAAGAGTTCTGCCAATATTTTCTTCTAAGTATCTGATAGTTTGTGGTCTAAGTTTTTTTTTTTTTTTCCCTTTTGTTGCCCTTGTTATTTTACAGTTGTTGTGATTATTGTTGTTTTTGTTATTGTTGTATAGAACAGAGAGAAATTGAGAGAGGAGGGGAAGACAGAGAGGGGAAGATAAAGATAGACACCTGCAGACCTGCTTCACCACTTGTAAAGTGACCCCCTTAGATGTGGGGAGCTGGAGGCTCAATCTTTTTTTTTTTTTTTTTTAATTTAAAAAAGGAGACATTAACAAAACCATAGGACAAAAAGGGGTACAACTCCACACAGTTCCCACCACCACATCTCCATATCCCATCCCCTCCCCTGATAGCTTTCCTATTCTCTATCCCTCTGGGAGTGTGGACCCAGGGTCATTGTGGGATGCAGAATGTGGAAGGTCTGGCATCTGTAATTGCTTCCCCGCTGAACATGGGCGTTGACTGGTCCATCCATACTCCCAGCCGACCTCACTCTTCTTTTTTTTAAGGTTTATTTTCTAACACAAGAGAGAATGAACTAGAACAACAATGCTATGATTCAACTCAAGACCTTAAACATTTCCTTCTTTCTTTTTTTTTTTTTTTCATTTATTTTATTAATGAGAAAGATAGGATGAGAGAGAGAAAGAGCCAGACATCACTCTGGTACATGTGCTGCTGGGGACTGAACTCAGGACCTCATGGTTGAGAGTCTAGTTTTTTTATTTTTATTTATTAATTTTAATTTATTTATTTGTTATTGAATAGAGAGAGAGAAATTGAGAGAGAAGGGGGAGATAGAGAGGAAGAAAGACAGAGAGACACCTGCAGACCTGCTTTACCGCCTGTGAAGCGACTACCCTGGAGGTGGGGAGCTGGGGGCTTGAACCAGTATCCTAATGGTCCTTGCGCTTTGTGCCACCTGCGCTTAGCTCACTGCGCTACTTACTCCCTGACTCCCCGAGAGTCTAGTTTCTTAGCTACTGTGCCACCTCTCAGACCACAAGACCTTAAACATTTCTTTTTTTATTATTATTATTTTTAATTTTAAAAATTATTTTATTTATTTGATAGAGACAGGTAGAAATCGAGTGGGAAGGGGATGATAGGGAGGGAGAGAGACACCTGCTGCCTTGCTTCACCATTTGTGAAGCTTTCCCCCTGCAGGTGGGAACCAGGGGATTGAACCTCGGTCCTTGTGCATTGTAACATGTGCACTCAACCAGGTGCGCCACCACCTGGCCCCTACCGTAAACATTTCTTAAAAATTAATTAATTTTTAAAAAATATTTTTTGGTTTATAATGGTCAAGCTTTATTTGTTTATTTATTATTATTATTATTTTACCATAACACTGGTCAGCTCTGGCTTATGGTGGTGAGGGGGATTGAACCTGAGACCTTGGAGCCCCAGGCATGAGAGTCTCTGCATAACCATTATGCTATCTACCTCCTCCTAAAAATTAATTAATTTTTAAAAAATATTTATTTATTCATTCCCTTTTGTTGCCCTTGTTTTCTTGTTGTTGTTCTTGATGTCATTTGCTATTGGATAGGACAGAGAGAAATGGAGAGAGGGGAAGAGAAAGACAGACACCTGCAGACCTGCTTCACCACCTGTGAAGCGACTCCCCTGCAGGTGGGGAGCCGGGGGCTCGAACTGGGATCCTTACGCCAGTCCTTGTGCTTTGCGCCACCTGTGCTTAACCCGCTGAGCCACCGCCCGACTCCCAAAATTAATTCATTTAAAAATATTTATTTATTTTTCCTTTTGTTGCCCTTGTTTTTTAAATTGTTATTATTGTTGTTATTGATGTCATTGTTGTTAGATAGGACAGAGAGAAATGGAGAGAGGAGGGGAAGAGTGAGAGCAGGAGATAAAAACAGACACCTCTGGGCTGGGGAGACAGAATAATGGTTATGCAAAAGACTTTCAAGCCTGAGGCTCCAAAGTCCCAGGTTCAGTCCCCAGCTCCACTATAAGACAGAGCTGAACAGTGCTCTGTTAGCTCTCTCTGTGTATCTTTCTGTCTGTATCCCTCTTTCACTAAAAATAAATAAATAAAATATTTAAAAAAGCAAAACACCTGCAGACCTACTTCACTGCTCAAACTGGGATCCTTATGCCGGTCCTTGTACTTCGTGCTATGTGCGCTTAACCTGCTGCATTACCGCCCGACTCCCAAATTAATTTATTTTTATATTTATATTTTACCAGAGCACTGCTCAGCTCTAGCTTGTGGTGGTGCAGGGGATTAAATTTTGGACTTTGAAGCCTCAGACAGGAGATCTCTCTTTGTATAATATTATGCTGTCTACCTCTGGCCCTGATTTTCTTTTCTTTCTTTTTTTTTTTTTAAAGAATTTATTTATTTATGAGAAAGATAGGAGGAGAGAGTGAAAGAACCAGACATCACTCTGGTACATGTGCTGCTAGGGATTGAACTCATAACTTCATGCTTGAGAGTTTATCCACTGTGCCATCTTCTGGACCACTCTTTTTTTTTTAATTTGTATTTTTTATTATCTTTATTTATTTGATATAGAGACAGCCAGAAATCAAGAGGAAAGGGGGTGACAGAGAAAGAGAGAGATACTTGCAACACTTTCACCACTTGCAAAGCTTTCCCCCTGCTCGTGGGGACTAGGGGCTCAAACCTGGGTCCTTGTGAACTGTAACATGTGCATTCAACCAGGTGCGCCACCACATCCCCCCCCCCCATTTAAAGTTTTTATCAGAGCACTGCTCAGCTCTGGCTTATGGTGATGTGGGTGATTGAACCTGGGACTTTGGAGCCTCAGGATTAGAGTCTCTTTTCATAACCATTGTGCTATCTACCCTCTGCCTCTGATTTTATTTTCTCCAACTTTGTTTATTTGATAGAACAGATACCTGCAGCACTACTTTACCACTCATGAGTGGGGGCCAGGGCTTAAACTAGGTCCTTGTGCATGGTAATACTTGCACTTAACCAGGTGTGCCACCACTTGGCCCAGAACCTGAAACATTTTGAGGTCCAACACTTCAGTGATTGTGCCACCTCCCATGCTGCATAGGGTTAGTCTATAGATGAGCCTTGGTGGGAATCCTCATTTGGATATGGTTACTCTGTGTTTTATAACTTCCATTCTTACTCTTTGGTTTCCCCTATACATCTGACAAAACTTGAGGGTAGGAAGGGAATATGGTTCAGGACACAGGGCAGAGACACACCAAGCTCAATATCTCTTCACTGTTCAATTTTTTGCTCCTGACAGGCTGATCTACAACAGAACATCCCGGACCACCGAATTCCCTGATGGTGTGGATGTACGTGTCCCTGGCTTTGGGAAGACCTTCTCACTGGAGTTCTTGGACCCAAGCAAAAGCAGTGTTGGTGTGTATCCCTTACTCAGGCCCTGTAAGAAATGGGCCTGGGGCTCTGCTGGACTCCCAGATGGGCAGGCACCCTGTTACTTTGGAGGCAAAACTTGTGAACTGTCTGTAATCAGGGTGGGCACAGAGCTCTGGAATACCAGTGACTTCCTTGCAGCAGATAGCAGTCTTTGTGGTGGGTGTGGTGTGGGTGACTGACACTGACTGTACCTTATGTAATCTTATACGTTTCTGTCTACAGGTTCCTATTTCCACACTATGGTGGAGAGTCTTATAAGCTGGGGCTACATACGGGGTGAGGATGTCCGGGGGGCACCCTATGACTGGCGCCGAGCCCCAAGTAAGTAGTCATCCTTTTTATTGCCACCAGATTTATTGTTGGGGCTCAGTGCTGGCACTGTAAATCCACCAGTCCCGGCAGCCATTTTTTCCTTTTTATTTTTTCCCCCTTCTATTATTTGATAGGAGAGAGAGAAATTGAGAGGGGAAGGGGGGCAGGTGGTGGCACACCTGGTTGAGTACACATGTTAATACACAAGGACCTGGGTTGGAGCCCCCAGTCCCAGTCCTGGTCCCCACCTGCAGGAGGAAAGCTTTGCAAGTGGTAAAGCAGTGTTGTAGGTGTCTGTCTGTCTCTCTTCCTCTCTATCTCCTCCTTCCTTCTTGATTTTTGGCTGTCTCTATCCAATAAGTAAATAAAGATAATAAAAAACATTTTTTTAAAGAGGAAAGGGGGAGATATGGAGGAGGAGTAAAAGATAAACACCTGCAGGTGGGGAGTAGGGGCTGGAACCCAGTGCCTTGTGCATAGTAATGTGTGCACTCAACAAGGTGCACCACCATCTTCTCCTCCCTGAGGTCTTGAGAAGTTGGGGAAAATCACAGCCGCTATTTGCTTAGTGCTCTCCCCCAGCCTTGGCCACAGTGATCATAACCACCAGCTCTGGTCATTCTGTCCTATCCAGAGGAAAACCAGACAGCTCCCACTGAAACTTTGGTCTCGCTGCCTACTTAGTACTGGGTATGGCCTGAAAAATCATTCATTGCTTCAGGATCCAGAACCCTTCTTGCCTAACCCCAGCCTGGCTCTGTTCCACAGATGAAAATAGTCCCTACTTTCTGGCACTCCGAGAGATGATTGAGGAGATGTACCAGCTGTATGGAGGCCCCGTGGTGCTGGTGGCTCACAGTATGGGCAACATGTACACGCTCTACTTTTTGCAGCAACAACCACAGGCCTGGAAGGACAAGTATATCCGTGCCTTTGTGTCACTGGGTGCACCTTGGGGGGGTGTGGCCAAGACATTCCGAGTTCTGGCTTCAGGTAAGACTACTAGGCTCATTGTGGTGTCCTGGTTATAGGGATGGCACCCTCTTTTTCACTTAACAGTGTCCTGGCCACCTTCTTAACTCCTCTCTTAGTGAAGTACTGTTCTTTCTCTGAGAGTGGTATTCTTTTCCACAAAATAATGTAATTCTATTCCTCATTTCACTTCTATAGTTGATTAACTAACTCTTGTTAGTCAATTTTTTTTAAAATTATCTTTATTTTTTGGATAGAGACAGCCAGGAATTGAGAAGAATGGGAAGAAAGAGAGACACCTACAGCCCTGCTCCACCACTCAAAAAGCTTTCCCCCTATGGGAGGATTAGGGGCTTGAACCTGGGTCCTTACACATTGTAACATGTGTACTCTACCAGTTGTGCCACCATATGGCCTCCAATTAGTCATATTTTTGTTTGTTTAGCTAGTGATTAATTTATGAGAGAGAACCAAAGCATCATTACCACATATGTGCTGCCAGGAATCAAACTCAGAACCTTATGCTTACAAGTTCTGTGCTTTATCACTGTGTCACCTTTCTGGCTGCCTGTTCAAGTTTCTTTTACACAAACATTTTTTTCCCCCAAGTCATTTTTTTTTTTTTTTTTTTTTGGCCTCCAGGCCCCAATGCCCACACTATGAATCCACTGCTCCTGGAGGCCATTTTTTCCCCATATTTTTAGGATAGAACAGAGAAATTGAGAGGGGACGATAGACACCTAAAGACCTGCTTCACTACTTGTAAAGTGTCCCCCTTGCCAGGGATTCAAACCAGGATTCTTGCCCTTCCTACTATGTGTGCTTAACCTGGTGTGCTACTGTCCAGCCCTCTCCTCAAATCATTTCATTGGAAAAATGGTTTGCAGTGTAGTTATTGACACATGGCTACATTTTCTCATCACGCTGAGTACCAAATGATCTATCCACACTTTCCTACCCCCTCACCCTCAGAGTCCTTTACTTTGGCACGTGTTTTTGTCACTGCTCTACATTAAATTTTCAGGTAGAAACAGAGGGAAAGACACCACTGCACCAAAATTTCCCCTACTGCTATGAGAACTAAGCACAAACCTGAATTGTATATATGACAACAAGCTCACTATCCAGGTGAGCAATTTTTTATTGCCACCAGGGAGGGAGCTCTTGCCATTACTACGAATCTAGCGCTCCCAGCATACATTTTTTCCAATTAAAAAAAATATATATCCCCACCTGCAGGTGATGAAGCAGGTCTGCAGGTGTCTGTCTTTCTCTCCCCCTCTCTGTCTTCCCTTCCTCTCTCCATTTCTCTCTGTCCTATCCAACAACGACGACATCAATAATAACTGCAACAATAAAACAAGGGCAACAAAAGGGAGTAAAATAAATAAATTTTAAAAAGTGTTGGGAGTCGGGCGGTAGCACAGCGGCGTAAGCACACTTGGCGCAAAGCGCAAGGACCGGCTCAAGAATCCCAGTTCGAGCCCCCAGCTCCCCACCTGCAGGGGAGTCGCTTCACAGTTGGTGAAGCAGGTCTGCAGGTGTCTGTCTTTCTCTCCCCCTCTCTGTCTTTCCCTCCTCTCTCCATTTCTCTCTGTCCTATCCAACAATGATGACATCAATAACAACAATAACTACAACAAGGGCACCAAAAGGGAATAAATAAATAAATATTTTTTAAAAAGTGTTTTTAAAAATATATATATGGGGAGTCGGGCAGTAGCAGGTTAAGCGCAGGTGGTGCAAAGCGCAAGGACCGGCATAAGGATCCCGGTTCAAGCCCCCAGCTCCCCACCTGCAGAGGAGTCGCTTCACAAGAGATAAAGCAGGTCTGCAGGTGCCTATCTTTCTCTCCCCCGTCTGTCTTCCCTTTCACTCTCCATTTCTCTCTTTCCTATCCAACAGCATCAACAACAACAACTACTACAACAGTAAAACAAGGACAACAAAAGGAATAAATATTTAAAAAATTTAAAAAATATATGTATTTATATATATAATTTTATGTATATATATTTATATTTTATAATTAATTTATGTATATATTTATAAGTTTATAAATACATAAATTTATAAGTATATATATTGCCTCCAGGCTTATCGCTGGGGCTCAGTGCCTGCACTATGAATCCACTGCTCCTGGCAGTCATTTCTTCCCATTTTTGTTGCCCTTGTTCTTATTATTGTTATTGTTGTTGGATAGGACAGAGAGAAATCAAGAAAGGAGAAGATGGAGAAGGGGAAAGATAGATACATGCAGACCAGCTTCACTGCTTGTGAAGTGACCCCTCTGCAGGTGAGGAGCCAGGGGCTCAAACCGGGATCCTTGTGCTTCACATAGTTGTGAGCTTAATCCGGAGCGCCACCACCCAACCCCCAATAAATAAAATCTTTAAAAAGAAGTGAATGGGGGGGTTGGGCAGTAGTGCAGCGGGTTAAGTGCAGGTGGCACAAAGCGCAAGGACCAGCATAAGCGCCAGCTTAATGATCCTGGTTCCAGCTCCGGGTTCCCCACCTGCAGGGGAGTCACTTCCCAGGCAATGAAGCAGGTCTGTCTTTCTCTCCCCTCTGTCTCCTCCTCCTCTCTCCATTTCTCTCTGTCCTAACAACGATGACATCAATAACTATAACAACAATAAAAAACAAAAAGGGCAACAAAAGGAGGAAAAAGCAAATTAAAAAAATAAATAAATCCTTTTAAAAAAAAAAAAAGAAGTGACTGGAGGGGCCAGGTGGTTAGGCACACACTACACTGTGAAAGGATCCAGGTTCAAGTCCCTGCTCCCCACCTGCAAAGATAAAGCTTCAGGGGTGGTGAAGCAGGGCTGAAGATGTTTCCCTCTTTTTATTTATTTATTTATTAAAGATTTTATTTATTTATTTATGAGAAAGAGAGGAGGAGAGAAAGAACCAGACATCACTCTGGTACATGTGTTGCCAGGGAACGAACATAGGACCTCATGCTTGAGAGTCCAATGCTTTATCCACTGCACCACCTCCCGGACCACTATTTATTTATTTTTTTTTACCAGAGCACTGCTCAACTTTGGCTTATGGTGGGATTTTGAGCCTCAGGCATGAGAGTCTCTTTGCATAACCATTATGCTATCTACCCTCTGCCCCAGATGTCTCCCTCTCTATTTTCCCCTTCTCCTCAATTTCTGTTTCTTTTTTTTTTTAAATGTTTTTTTTTTTTGTGATTTTATTTATCTTCCCTTTTGTTGCTCTTGTTGTCTTTTTATTGTTGTTGTAGTCGTCGTCGTTGGATAGGACAGAGAGAAATGGAGAGAGGAGGGGAAGACAGAGGAGGAGAGAAAGACAGACACCTGCAGATCTGCTTCACCACTTGTGAAGCGACTCCCCTGCAGGTGGGGAGCCGGGGGCTCGAACCGGGATCCTTATGCCAGTCCTTGCGCTTAGCGCCACCTGCGCTTAACCCACTGCACTACAGCCCGGCTCCCAATTTCTCTGTTTCTATCCAATAATACATAAATAAGTAATTTAAAAAGTGGATGGATAGACTAAAGAGAAAGAGAAAAATTAAGCGGGAAGTAGAGTTAGAGAAGGAGAGAGACAACTGCAGCACTAGGCCACTGCTTGCTTGTGAAACTTCATCCCTGTAGGTGGTGGGGACCATTGTCTTGAACCTCAGGTCCTCACTGTAATGTGTATGCTCAATCAGGTACACTATCACCCTGCTTAGTGCTGTGGGTTTTTTTTTTTAAATATTTTATTTATTTATTAATGAGAAAGATAGGAGGAGAGAGAAAGAAGCAGACATCACTCTGATACATGTGCACCGGGAATGGAACCCTAGACCCCATGCTTGAGAGTCCAAAGCTTTCTCACTGCGCCACCTCCCGGACTACAGTACTGTGTTTCCCCCCCCCTTTTATTTTATTTATTTATTTATTTATTTTCCCTTTTGTTGCCCTTGTTTTTTTTTACTATTGTTGTAGTTATTGATGTTGTCATTGTTGGATAGGACAGAGAAATGGAGAGAGGGGGAAGAGAAAGATACCTGCAGACCTGCAGGGGGCGAGCGGGGGGGGGGGGGGGGGGGGGGCTCGAATCAGAATCCTTACTCTCCTGCTTGCGCTTTGCACCATGTGCGCTTAACCCACTCGCTGCTCTACCACCGGACTCCCCCCCTTTTTTAATCTCTTTCTGTTTTCTAATTTTTTAAGTACTTTAATTTATTTATTGCATAGAAACAGCTAGAAATTGAGAGAGAATGGGGGGAAATTGAGAGGGAGAGACACAGAGAGACACTTACAACACTACCACTCCTGAAGCTTTCCCTTTGCAGGTGGGGAATTTATTTTCTCTATCGGAAGAAGCTTAGTACAGTGAAGGTCCGGTGAGGACCCTAAAATAGTAAATAAATACACATGAAAAGAGACCCAGAAGAACATCACGCTGCCTTATGTGTTGCAGACAACTGAACTCAGTACCTCAGACCTGTAAATCTAACATTCTGCTCATTGTGTATCTTCTGGGTTGTTTGACCCAAATTTCTCTGAGAGTACCTTTTCTTGCTCCCCTACTCTAGTCCTCCCTTCATTCCCCTCTTTGTTTAAGAGGAAGAAGGTTGGACCACAGTTTCCTGTTTATGAGTTGCATCTCAATCTGTGGGCGGTGGGGGGCAGCACAGGGAGGAAGCACTTGCAGATATGCCTGGCCAAATGACCTGGCAGTTGGGGAAGTTACCTTCCTTTTCTCCTCCCTGCCCTCTCCCCTACCCCCACAGTCACCATTCACCTGTCTTTTCATGGCTGTCATTTTTCATGCCAGCTAATTGCAACTGAAGGGCTTTCCTTCCTCTTGTTAGGACTGAGCGTAAATTCTGTGGCCTCTCACTTTGGTAGCCATGAGCCAGGGATGTGCTAAGTCTTGAACTCTTTCCTTTCCTTTCCTTTTCTTTTCTTTCTTTCTTCCTCCCTCCCTTCCTTTTTTTTAAAAATATTTTTATTTATTATTTATTATTTATTCCCTTTTGTTGCCCTTGTTTTATTGTTGTAGTTATGATTGATGTTGTTGTTGGATAGGACAGAGAGAAATGGAGAGAGGATGGGAAGACAGAGAGGGGGAGAGAAAGGCAGACACCTGCAGACCTGCTTCACCGCTTGTGAAGCGACTCCCCTGCAGGTGGGGAGCCGGGGCTCGAACCGGGATCCTCATGCCGGTCCTTGCGCTTTGCGCCACCTGCGCTTAACCTGCTGCGCTACCACCCGACTCTTTCTTTCTTTCTTTCTTTCTTTCTTTCTTTCTTTCTTTCTTTCTTTCTTTCTTTCTTTCTTTCTTTCTTTCTTTCTTTCTCTCTTTCTTTCCCTCCAGGGTTATGCTGGGGCTCAGTGCCTGCACTACGAATCCACTGCTCCTGGAGGCCATTTTTTCCCTTTCGTTGCCCTTGTTGTTTATCAGTGTTATTGTTACTATTGTTGTTGGATAGGACAGAGAAATGGAGAGAGGAGGGGAAGACGGAGTAGAGAAAGATAGACACCTACAGACCTGCTTCACCACCTGTGAAGCGACTCCTCTGCAGGTGGGGAGCTGGGGACTCGAACAGGGATCCTTCTGCTGGTCCTTGTGCTTTGCACCACATGCGCTTAAGCTGCCTTGTGCTTTGCACCATGTGCTACAGCCCGGCCCCCTCTTTTCTTTCTTTTTTAAAAAATATTTATTTTATTTATTTATTTATTCCCTTTTGTTGCCCTTATTGTTTTATTGTAGTTATTATTGTTATTATTGATGTCGTCATTGTTGGATAGGACAGAGAGAAATGGAAAGAGGAGGGGAAGACAGAGACAGGGAGAGAAAGACACCTACAGACCTGCTTCACCGCCTGTGAAGTGACTCCCCTGCAGGTGGGGTCTTTTCTTTATTTTTATTTATTTATGTATGTATTTATTTATTTATTTTAAAGATTTTATTTATATATGAGAAAGATAGGAGAGAAAAAGAACCAGACATCACTCTGGCACATATGCTGCCGGGGATTGAACTCGGGACCTCATGCTTCAGAGTCCAAACCTTTATCACTGTGCCACCTGTCGGACCACTATATTTATTTATTTTAATCTTTTTATTTACTGTTGAATAGAAACAAAAATTGAGACGGGAAGGGGAGATAGAGAAGAAGAGAGACAGAGAGATACCTGCAGCCTTGCTTCACCACTTGTGAGCTTTCTCTATGCAGATGGAGACCAGGGGTTGAACTGGGTCCTTGTGTACTATAATGTGTGAGCTTAACCTGGCGCCTGAACTATCTTCTTTTCCTTTTTTTCATACCAGAGCACTGCTCAGCTCTGACTTATGATTCTTCTTCTAGCGTTTGCCCTTCTTCCGTAGCCAGTCAACAGCGTCTGCTTGTTGCTGGCTTTGAGAGTGACTGGGATCCATGTGGATTCAGTCGGCTAGGAAGGATCATCAGTTTCCCCAATGAATGGGATGCACCACAGGAAGGTCGATCCAATGCATGATGAGGCTGGGGATTGGTATTGGGACTTCATGGAGCCTCAGGCATGAGAGTCTCTTTGCATAACCATTATGCTATCTACCTCCACTCTCTCTTTTTGTTTTAATTTTTATTTTTGGGGGTCGGGCGGTAGTGCAGCGAGTTAAGTGCACATAGTGCAAATTGAAAGGACCAGGCTTAAGGATCTGGGTTTGAGCCCCCAGTTCACCACCTGCAGGGGTGTCGATTCACAGGTGTTGAAGCAGGCCTACAGGTGTCTATCTTTCTCTCTCCCTCTCTGTCTTCCCCTCCTCTTTCTATTTTCTCTCTCTTTTTTTTTTTTCTTTTTTTTTTTTTATAATTTTTTAAAATTTTATTTATTTATTCCCTTTTGTTGCCCTTGTTGTTTTATTGTTGTAGTTATTATTGTTGTTGTCGTTGTTGGATAGGACAGAGAGAAATGGAGAGAGGAGGGGAAGACAGAGAGGAGGAGGGAAAGATAGACACCTGCAGACCTGCTTCACCACCTGTGAAGCGACTCCCCTGCAGGTGGGGAGCCGGGGTTCGAACCGGGATCCTTATGCCGGTCCTTGTGCTTTGCGCTTTTTTTTTTTTAAGAAGGCATGGAGACCACAAGCAAAGACAAACCCAGTTTTTTTTTTTTTTTCTTTATTGGGGAATTAATTTTTTACATTCAACAGTAAATACAAAAGTTTGTACATTATTTTCTCTGTCTTATCCAACAATGATGACAGCAATAATAACAACAAGGGCAACAAAAGGGAAAAAAAAAAAAAAGAGCCTCCAGGAGCAGTAGATTCGTAGTGCAGGCACCAAGCCCCAATGATAACCCTGGAGGGAATATATATAATTTTTTTAACTTTTTTTTTCTTTTGCCTCCAGGGTTATTGCTGGGGCTTGGTGCCTGCACCATGAATCCACTGTTCCTGGAGGCCATTTTTTCCCTTTTGTTGCCCTTGTTGTTGTCATTATTGTTATTGTTGCTGTTCATGTTGTTGGATAAGACAGAGAAAAATTGAGAGAGGAAGGGAGACAGGGAGAGAAAGATAGACACCTGCAGACCAGCTTCACCATTTGTGAAGTGACCCCCCCCCCCCCCGCAGTTGGGGAGCCAGGTCTAAAATCTGGGATCCTTAATGCCAGTACTTGTGCTTTGCACCATGTGCACTTAACCCACTGTACTACCGTCTGACTCCCTAAAATGAATTTCTAATTTTATTTAATTTAATGACAGGGAGAAATTGAGAGGGGAGTGGGATAGAGGAGAGATACCTGCAGTACTGCTTTACCACTTGTGAAGTTTTTTTCTTGCTGGTGAGAACCAGGGACTTGAACCTGATAACATGTGCACTTAACCAGGTGCTCTTATCACCCACCCCCTTGAACTGTTTTCTTCAAATCCTAGCCACTACTTCACTTGCCTGTTGGTGAAGTGGTCTTTTTGATTTAAGTCAGACCCAGTGCCTCTCCTAGTAGTGACCCTAGATTTGCTGGGCAGTGAGCTCAGGGCTCATACATTCAGATACAGTAAGGGCTCATTACAGTCACTGACTCTCTACAGGGACCTAAAAGTGGATGCTACTCAATATGAATTAGGGAGCCAGGTGCCAGGCAGTGTGCACCTGGTTAAACCCACACATTACAGGGCAAGGGGGTGACATACCTGGCTAAGTGTTGCACAAGGACCCAATTTAAGCCCTTCATCCCCACCTGCAGGGGTAAAGCTTCATGAGTGGTAAAGCAAGGTTGCAGGTGTTTCTCTTCATCTCCATCTTCCCCTCCCCTGTCAATTTCTCTCTGTCTCTATCCAGCAAATAAATTAATTAAGAAAGAAATAGGGGGGTCGGGCGGTAGCGCAGTGGGTTGAGCGCACATGGCGCAAAGCACAAGGACCAGCGTAGAGATCCCGGTTTGAGCCCCCGGCTCCCCACCTTTAGGGGAGTCTCTTCACAGACGGTGAAGCAGGTATGTAGGTGTCTTTCTTTCCCCCTCTCTGTCTTCCCCTCCTCTCTCGATTTCTCTCTGTCCTATCCAACAATGAGCGACATCATCAACAACAATAACCACAACAAGGCTACAACAAGGGCAACAAAAGGGAAAAAAATGGCCCCCAGAATGTTATGCATGTACAAACTATTGTATTTACTGTTGAATGTAAAACATTAATTCCCCAATAAAGAAATAAATTAAAAAAAAATGGCCCCCAGGAGCAGTGGATTCTTGGTGCAGGCACTGAGCCCCAGCAATAACCCTGGAAACAGAAAGAAAGAAAGAAAGAAAGAAAGAAAGAAAGAAAGAAAGAAAGAAAGAAAGAAAGAAAGAAAGAAAGAAAGAAAGAAAGAAAATAATAATAAAAAAGAAATAGAGAGCCATGGGAGTCGGGTGATAGCACAGCCGGTTAAGCACACATGGTGCAAAGCGCAAGGACCGGCATAAGGATCCCAGTTCGAGCCTCTGGCTCCCCACCTGTAGGAGAGTTGCTTCACAGGCGGTGAAGCAGGTTTCTATCTTTCTCTCCTTCTCTGTCTTCCTCTCCTCTCTCCATTTCTCTCTGTCCTATCCAACAATGACGACATCAATAACAATAATAATAACTACAACAACAATGAAAAACAAGGGCAACAAAAGGGAAAATAAATAAATAAATATTTTAAAAATTAAGAAAAAAAATAGAGAGCCATGTTGGCAATCATACCCTGGGCTTTTCAGTGCTGCTGTTGAGTCCTCCTAGAAGTTTGTTTCAAGGGAGTCGGGGGTAGTGCAGTGGGTTAAGTGCAGGTGGCGCAAAGTGCAAGGATCCTGGTTCGAGCCCCCGGCTCCTCTGACACTGCAGGTGTCTATCTTTCTCTCCCCATCTCTGTCTTCCCCTCCTCTCTCCATTTCTCTCTGTCCTATCCAACAACGATGACATCAGTAACAACAACAACAATAACTACAACAATGAAACAAGGGCAACAAAAGGGAATAAATAAATATTTTTTAAAAAGAAGTTTATTTCAGGTTAGGAGACACTCAGTGGTTAGAATGTATGCCCTGGCTCCAAATCCTAGAACCGAGTCCCATCAATGAGTGACCAAGTGTACTGAACAGTTCAAAGCACCCTGTTCTCATGTTCCCGCTCAACCCCTGGCACTACTTCTGGGTGTGTTTGCATGATTGCTATTCCCATGTGAGAAGAGTCTCACTCAGTCTGCAGCTTTTCCTCTTACTTGTTTCTTGCAGCCCTAACAGTGGAAGGTAGGTGAGCAAGATGAAATTAGGGCTGGCAGGCTATAGGTCTGAGCCTAGAAAGGATAAATTTTGTATATTAATTTATTATTGGATAGAGATAGAACTTGAGATGGGGAGGGACAGAGACACCTGCAGCTCTGCTTCACCACTTGTGAAGCTTTCCCACCACAGGTGGGGACCAAGGGCTTGAACCTGTGTCCTTGTACACTGTAGTGTGTGCGCTTAACCAGGTGCGCCACCACCTGCCCCCCCCCCCGGAAAAGATAGTATTTTTAAAAATTATTTTAAAAAATATTTATTTATTCCCTTTTTGTTGCCCTTGTTTTATTGTTGTAGTTGTTGTTGTTATTGATGTCATCATTGCTGGATAGGACAGAGAGAAATGGAGAGAGGAGGGGAAGACAGGGGGAGAGAAAGAGAGACACACCTGCAGACCTGTTTCACTGCCTATGAAGCTACTCCCCTGCAGGTGGGGGGTCGGGGGCTCCAACCGGTATCCTTATACTAGTCCTTGGGCTTTGCGCCACGTGTGCTTCACCCACTGCACTACCACTCGACTCCCAAAAGATAATTATTTTACATAGCTTAATGTAATAAAAGAAAGAATAAATTTCATTCTGGGCTGCTAACTTGCTGAACCACCATCAGTGAGATGAGGGCATACAGGCTTGGTGATTGGTATTTAGAAAAGATTAACTTTTACAATATAAAATACCCTGTGAGCATATGCTGCCTAGACCTCTGGTCCTGTAAGACAAAGGGAAAGAAAGAAGGTTCAGGGAGATAGTGCAACTGCAGTGCACAGGACTTTTTTATTCAATTTGTTTTTTCTTTATTGGTGGATTAATGTTTTACAGTCAACAGTAAAATATAATAGTTGGTACATGTATAACATTTCTCAGCTTATTATTTATTGACTATGATAACGATATGGTTATTTTTAAGAATTTATTTATTCATAAAGATAGAAGGAGAGCGAGAGAAAGAACCAGACACCACTCTGGTACATGTGCTGCCAGGGATTGAACTCAGGATCTCATGCTTGAGAATCCAACGCTTTATCCACTGCACCACCTCTCAGACCACAATCATTACTTTTTTTTTTTTTTTTTTTTACCAGAGCACTGTGCAGCTCTTGCTTATGGTGGTGCAGGGGATTGAACATGGGACTTTGGAGCCTCAGGCATGAAAGTTTCTTTGCATCACCTTTATGCTATCTACTCCTGCCCTTTTAAAATTCCTTTATTGGGGGATTAATGGTTTATAGTCGACAGTAAAATACAATAGTTTGTACTGCATAACATTTCTCAGTTTTCCACATAACAGTTCAACCCCCATTAGGTCCTCCTGCCTTCCCCCTACCCCCGAGTCTTACTTTGGTGCAATACACCAACTCCAGGCCAAGTTCTGCTTTTTAAAAAATATTTATTTATTTATTATTAGAGAGAGAGAGAAAGAAATTGAGAAGGGAGGAGGAGATAGAGAAGGAGGAAGACAGACACCTGCAGCCCTGCTTCACCACTCATGAAGCTTTTCCCCTGCAAGTGGGGACCAGGGGCTTGAACCCAGGTACTTACACACCATAGTGTGTATGCTTACCAGGTGCACCACCTCCTGGTCCCAGTCCAAGTTCTGCTTTGTGGTTTCCCTTCTGTTCTTGTTTTTCAACTTTTGCCTATGAGTGAGATCATCCCATAGTCATCCTTTTCTTTTTTTCCTCCAGGGTTATTGCTGGGCTCGGTGCCTGCACCATGAATCCACCGCTCCTGGAGGCCATTTTTCCCCTTTTGTTGCTCTTGTTGTTGTAGCCTCGTTGTGGTTATTATTATTGCCATTGTTGATGTTGTTCGTTGTTGGATAGGACAGAGAGAAATGGAGAGAGGAGGGGAAGACAGAGGGGGAGAGAAAGAGAGACACCTGCAGACCTGCTTCACTGCCTGTGAAGCGACTCCCCTGCAGTTGGGGAGCCGGGGGCTCGAACTGGGATCCTTATGCCTGTCCCTGCGCTTTGCGCCACGTGTGAACCCACTGCACCACCGCCCGACCCCTTTTTCACTTTTTAAAAAAATTTTATTTATTTATTTTCCCTTTTGTTGTTCTTGTTTTTTTATTGTTGTTGTAGTTATTATTGTTGTTATTTATGTTGTCGTTGTTGGATAGGACAGAGAGAAATGGACAAAGGAGGGGAAGACAGAGGGGAAGAGAAAGACACCTGCAGACCTGCTTCACCGCCTATGAAGTGACTCCCCTGCAGGTGGGGAGCCGGGGGCTCGAACTGGGATCCTTACACTGGTCCTTGCACTTAACCCACTGCGCTACCACCTGACTCCCAGTCATCCTTTTTCTTTCTGACTTATCTCACTTAACATGATTCCTTCAAGCTCCATCCAAGATTGGTGACAAAGGCGAATTCACCATTTTTTCTTTTGCCTCCAGGGTTATTGCTGGGGCTCAGTGCCTGCACTAAGAATTCAGTACTCCTGGAGGCTCTTTTTACCCCTTTTGTTGCTCTTATTGTTTATCATTATTGTTGTTATTGTTATTGCTGTTGTTGTTGTTGGATAGGACAGAGAGAAATTGAGAGAGGAGGGGAAGACAGGAGGAAAAAGACACCTACAGACCTGCTTCACCATCTGTGAAGCGACCCCACCCTGCCAGTGTAATTCACCATTTTTAATAGCTGATGAGTTGTATTCCATTGTGTATATATACCATAACTTACTCAGCCACTCATCTGTTGTTGGATACCTGGGTTGCTTCCATGTTTTTGGCTTTTGCAGATTGTACTGCTATGAACATAGGTATACACAGATCTTTTTGGATGGGTGTGTTTGGTTCCTTAGGATATATCCCCAGGAAAGGAATTGCCGGGCCATAGAGTAGGTCCATTTCTTTTTTTGCTTCCAGGGTTATCACTGGGGCTTGGTGCCTGCACCACAATTCTACTGCTCCCAGCAGCCATTTTTTTTCCATTGTTGTTGAATAGGACAGAGAGAAATTGAGAGAGGAGGGGGAGAGAAAAACAGACACCTGCAAACCTGCTTCATCGCTTATGAAGTGACCCCCCTGAGTTGGGGAGCTGGGGACTTGAACTTGCACTTAACCCAGTGTGCTACCACCTGGGGGCTGCTACCTTTTCTGATGTATGACATTCTTTCGGGAATGAAGTGTTATCATTGTCTTTATTTGCATTTCTCTGACAATCAATGACTTGGAACATTTTCTCATGTTTGTTGGCCATTTAAGTTTCTTCTGTTGTGAAAAACATTTCTTAGTTTCTGCTTAACACTCTAACCCCTCACCTAGGACCTCCTCTACCATCATGTTGCAGGACCTGAACACTCCCCTCCACCCCAGGACTTACCTTTTTTTTAACTTTCTTTTTTAAATATTTATTTATTTATTCCCGTTTGTTGCCCTTGTTGTTTTTATTGTTGTAGTTATTGATGTCATCGTTGTTGGATAGGACAGAGAGAAATGGAGAGAGATGGGGAAGACAGAGAGGGGGAGAGAAAGATAGACACCTGCAGACCTGCTTCACCTCTTGTGAAGCGACTCCCCTGCAGGTGGGTAGCCAGGGGTTCGAACCAGGATTCTTACTCCGGTCCTTGTGCTTGGTGCCACCTGCACTTAACCCGCTGTGCTACTGCCCAATTCCCTAGGACTTAGTTTTAAAGGTGCCAGGTTTGGTACCCAGCACCACTAACAGCCAGAGTTTAGTGATGCTCTGAGATAAAAAAACAAAATAAATAAATCCCCCATATTTGGGGGTTGGGCAGACAACATAGTGCTTTTACAAAGTATTTTAATGACTAAGGCTCTAAGGTTTTAAGTTCAACCATTGCTGTGGTCTCTCTGTGTCTTCCATTAAAGTAAACAAAAATATTAAAAGAGGGAGACTTTGATTGTACTTTTACGTGCAGTGAGAATGAAGGGAAACAATAAAGACTTAGGAAGGGAATGAGTTATGATGATGGTGTAGACACAATAAAGTGGGGTGGAGTAGATAGCATAATTTTTTTGCAAAAGACATTAATGCCTGAGGCTCCAAAGTCTCAGATTCAATCCTCTGTACCACCATAAACCAAAGCTGAGCAGTGCTCTGGTAAAAACTAAACAATAACAATAGCAACAAAAAACTATTGCCTACTGGTCTGCTACCTGGGGCTAAGAACTGCTTGGAATCCTTTTTCTGTAGGAGACAACAACCGGATCCCCGTCATTGGGTCCCTGAAGATCCGGGAACAACAGCGGTCTGCTGTCTCCACCAGCTGGCTGCTGCCCTACAACTATACCTGGTCCCCTGACAAGATATTTGTGCACACGCCCACGACCAACTACACATTGAGGGACTATCAGCGCTTCTTCCAGGACATTGGCTTTGAAGATGGCTGGCTCATGCGACAAGACACAGAGGGGCTAGTTGACATCATGGTGCCACCTGGAGTGGAGTTGCACTGCCTCTATGGCACTGGAGTCCCCACCCCAGACACTTTCTACTATGAGAATTTCCCAGACCGTGAGCCGAAAACCTGCTATGGTGATGGTGATGGTACTGTGAACTTGCAGAGTGCCCTGAGGTGCCAGGCCTGGCGCAACCATCAGGAACAACAAGTGTCACTGCTGGAGCTGCCGGGCAGTGAACACATAGAAATACTGGCCAATGCCACAACCCTGGCCTATCTGAAAAGCCTGCTTCTCGAGCCCTGATTCCTAGGCCAGACAGACCTGCTAGATGGCTTGGCCATGGCTGCTTTTCTGGTCCAGAGATGCCATGGTCTGCAGAGTTGAGCAATTTGTGACTGGCCTCATCCAAGGCTTTGGGTCTTGGAGTTGTGAAATGTCTGCTATGGGGAAGTGTTATTTCTTATTCTTCCTCTGTGGGAGTGAGGAAAGGAGAAATTGTCTAGACTCACTCCAGGAATACTTCATGTGTCTGGTGATGGAATTGTTGACACCTCAAGACTGACTCTAGGCAGATTGGCTGGCACCTTTCCCCATCCCCAACTTCAGGGTCATGCGTTCCTCTGACCCCTGTGGCCTTTTGACACTTGCCCATCAGTCTGTGGCTTCTCAGCCTTTCTGTGAAGGATTTTACTGAGCTGTGACCCCTGTTCTCAAAGGTCCTAGGGATGAGATCCTGGTCTCTAGGGCGGTCCTACCAGCACTGGCCACAGGTAGGCCTATTACTGGCCATGGGGGTCTAGAGCTACTGGCTTTCTGGGGGTAGCCTGGTGACCCCTGCAGGCAGGGGCAAGATTGTTAGGTTCTGCATGGCTCCCATGACCCCAGAGTATTTGTTCCTACCTCCCCCACCTCCATGAGTCACTTAGCTCAGGACTGGATAGTAGATGACCCCCTCCCCCCAGTTCTAGGGACTATGTAACAAGAGCCCTAAGTCCCCCAGTAGTATTCTTGTTCACAGTATTAGTGCTAGTTTCTTTTGCCCTGGGACTGTTTTGAGGGTAAGATTGTCCCTAATGCCATGGCCATCTAGGTACTCAAGGAACAAAGAGAACTCAAGTATCCAAGGTCACTCAGACCTGCCTGCACTGCCCTCTTGCTAGTCTCACCACTACACTGCCACCATGCCACTGGTACTCCAGTGGGCTGGCACAAAGCTAAAAGGAAGTAGGGAATCCCCACAAGGCAGCTCAGTGGTGTGTAGTCTGTAAGGACTAGCCATGCAATTTGAGTGGGCCTTGGACAGCCAGGTGCCTTGCCTTCCCCACAGAGGGATTTGAGTTTTTTTTTTTTTTTTTTTATAGTCTGCTCCAGTGGTGCTGCATCAACCTCCCTGTTATAGCAGTGATGGAGAACCTGGTTCTGCCTTGGTGACAGTGGGCTTAAAGTGGGCTATAACTATATCCTGAAACTTGGATCTGGCCTCTAGGGTAAGAGCCCAGAGTCATATTCAGGCTGGACTGTGCTGCTTTCCAAAACGTTTCTGTGGCACTGAGTCTCTGTACCTACCCAGCATCTTTCTCTTTGTTTCTGAGTGATGGGCCCCATGGGGGGATTGGAACAGGCTGTACCTCAATTCTGGCAATAAAAGTATTCTGGATGCTGTATGGTGTCTAGCCTTGGTTCTTCATGAAAGGAGGATAGTGGAGAGACAGGGGGCTGGAGAGACTGGGAGTCAGAGGGCCAGACCTTGCCTGGAGTGGGAATGGGTTCTCAGCACTAAAGCATGTTTCATGTACACTAATTCTAGTTCTCTTCTGGAATTTAGTTTCTCTCTTAGCACTAAGAGTTGATCCTGGTGGTCCAGGAAGTGGCACAGAGGATAATGCGTGGAACTCTCAATCATGAGGTCCTGAGTTCGATCCCTGGTAGCACATGTACCAGAGTGATGTCTGGTTCTTACTCTCTCCTCCTATATTCCTCATAAATAAATACAATCTTAAAAAAAAAAAAAAGCTGATCCTGAGATATTCTTGCTAGAATACAGTTTCTGCACCTGTTCCTGTCCTGCCTAGTCAGCAGGGTCTTAACTGCCCTGTACATTTACCACCCCTCAGCCTCTGTCCTCTCTTCTTTGAAAGTTTCAGTGTGGTTTGACCCTAGACTTTCTCTTAAGCTGCCATCTTTCTCTTTGCTTCCTCAGCTTTTCTTCTAACCATCTGTTGCCCATTCAGGACCAGGAGGCTGGATTCAGTTACCACAGAGCGTTTGCAGCCTGGGATTCAGGCTTGCATACACATGGACCACTAGAGGGTGCTCTGAATCCTCTCACCTCACTAGTTACTCACCAACTCTAGAAAAAGAGGTGGCCTAGAGGATGAGGACGCCTGGGAATACAGTGGCTTTGCTGGCCTTGGTAAAAGGATGACAGATGGGGGCCGGGTGGTAGCACAGCAGGTTAAGTGCACATGGCGTGAAGTGCAAGGACCGGCATAAGGATCCTGGTTCCTGAACCTGCAGGGAGTTTGCTTCACTGGTGGTGAAACAGGTCTGCAGGTGTCTGCCTTTCTCTCCTTTCTCAGTTTCTCTCTGCCCTATCCAACAATAGCAATGGCAACAATAAGAACCACAAGGGCAACAAAATAGGAAAAATGGTATCCAGGAGCAATGGATTCGCAGTGCAGGCACCAGCCCCAGAGGGCAAAAAGAAAAAAAGGATGACAGACATGAATGTACGCAAGTGTTGGTATCTTCTAATTCTGCTTTAAAAAACCCCTTCTGTTTCATTTGGTTTAAATCCCCCCTGCTTAACACTGCATTCTATTTACATAACCACTGTATTCTATTTACATAACCACTGCCATCTATTTACATAAATCACTTTTACATTTACATAAAGCACCACCTTCCCTCCAGGGCATTGGTGGTTTAGTGGTAGAATTCTCACCTGCTCCACCCCCTCTCCTTGTCACACCCTGATCCTCTCCTTGTCACACCCTGATTTTCACCAGTCACTTTTCTCTCCACCCTCTCTGCGTCACATCCTGTTCACACCCTACTTGGGAAGTATATATAAAGACAACATTGTTCGTTTTAGTTAGTTGTTAGTTTAGCTTAGCTTGGTATAGATGGTGCTGCATCCTGCATGAATAAAGAGATACTGCGTACAGCTCAACCATGAGTCCCTGGTCGTCTGTCTCCTGTCAGTGAAGCTCAGCCTGACAAGCAAGTACTCATCCTTGGGCACAGCCAGTCTCTCTCTCTCTCTCTTTCTCCCTCTTTCTCTCTCTCTCTTTCCCTCTTAATATTTTACTTATTTATGAAAAAGATAGGAGGAGAGAGAGAGAGAGAAAGAACCAAACATCACTCTGGTACATGTGCTGCTAGGTATTGAACTCTGGACCTCATGCTTGAGAGTTCCACGCTTTATCCACTGAACCACCACTTTTTAAAAAATTATTTATTTGCCTCCTGGGTTCAGTGCTGGCACATGAATCCACGCTCCTGGCAGCCATATTTTCCTTTTTTTTTTTTTCCATTTTATTTAATAGGACAGAGAAATTGAGAGAGGAGAGGGAGAAAGAAAGATAGACATCTGCAGACCTGCTTTGCTGCGTGTGAAACAACCCCCTGAAGAATGGGAGCCAGGATCCTTGCATGAGTCCTTGTGCTTAGTACTATATGCACTTAATCAGGTGTGCCACTGCCTGGGGCCCTTTCAGCCTTACTCATAGCTCTGACACCCATCACCCATGGAGTCTCAGTCACCAGCTCCCCACCCACCAACCCATTTCAGCTCCTGCCAACTTGGTTTCACATCTACACAGGTGTGGAGTCAAAGCAGTCTTCAGGCTTAGCAGACCAAGATTCAAATTCCATCTCTACTATCTCCAGCTAATGTGTTTAGAAGAGTCCTCTTATCATCCCAAGTCTCAGTTTTCCCCAGAATGGGGATGAATAAAGGAATAGTGATTGACCTTAAAGAATGTCTGATTCAGTGCTTGATGCTAGCTGGTTATTGTGAGTATAAAACAGCAAAGCTGAAGATCTGGGAATTGGTAGATTGTATATGTGCCTATGGCGAGGTCAACTGGACTGGATGCCACTGAGTGACACAAGTGTCTAGAATCCTTTCTCCGCCCAGCTAGAGATGCAGGAGGAACTGATTTAGGAGGTAAAGGGTCAGCCTGCCTGCAAATTATTCCAAATACATGTGTATGCCCATTCATACTTAGTGAAGGAGGGTAGTACCAGTGAATGCTCTTTGAAAATTATCTCGAGAGTCAGGCGGTCTAGAGGTAATGTGAGGGTAGAGCACTGGATTTAGAAACATAAGGTGCTGAATTCTAGACCTGGCACCACATGTCAAGAGAGTTGCTCTGGTCTCTTTGCCTTTCTGTCTCTGAAATAAAAAAATCATTATCTCAGGAGCTGGGCAGTAGCGCAGCGGGTTAAGTGCACATGGCAGAAAGTGCAAGGACTGGAGTAAGGAGTAAGGATCCCAGTTTGAGCCTCCAGCTCCCCACCTGCAGGGGGTTGCTTTGTAAGCAGTAAAGCAGGTCTGCAGGTATCTTTCTCTCCTCCTCTCTGTCTTCCCCTCATCTCTCAGTTAATCTCTGTCCTATCCAACTATGACAACAATAACAGTAACAACTACAACAAGGGCAACAAAATGGGAAAAATGGCCTCCAGGAGCAGTGGCTTTGTAGTGCAGGCACCAAGCCCCAGCGATAACCCTGGAGGCAAAAAAAATCATCTCATATCTATAGGGAGGAGGATTGGATGGGTGTTAGAGGAGATAACGAATTCAAGTCAATCTGTATATTTCATAACAGCAGTTTAGGAGCGTTCCTTACCGTGTGTGTGTGTGTGTGTGTGTGTGTGTGTGTGTGTGTGTGTCCGTCCGGGTTGGGAGGCTGTTATCATCAGGGAGAAGAAAACTGGCATGCAGGTCCTGAGCTGGGAAGAAGTTGTTGCCCATCACTGGCTGAATCAGTGGTTAACCAGAAACAGGATTTTGGATAGTCAGTCTGGAAAGCAGAGAATATGTCGTTGTGTCTTGGGTAAAAGACTTCATGATCTTTGACAGAGTGTTGGTTTGATGGGTGGACAGGAATCTAAGGAGAAGGACTTAGCTGTCCATGAGGTCAAGAGACCAAGACAAAACACCAGAATTAACAAAGGAGAGGAGTCTTAGCAGGAGATGGAGGAGGTATAGGAAGAGAAGGGAGGGCTCAACTTCCCCCAAAGGGGTGTCTGAATGGTCAGACAAGATGAAACTGAAGTTTGTCTCCTGGGGATGGGGTGCTAGCATAGTAGTTATGCAAAAAATATTTTCCGAGTCACCAAAGGTCCATGGTTCATTCCCCAGCATCACCATAACCCTGAGCTTAACAGCACTCTGGTTAAAAAAAAAAATAGTCTGTGTGAACCTAGGGAGGCATGAAGTTGAATATAGATGCTCAGCAGTTTTCATGTGTCTGGTGGGGGTGATCTGGGGTGTGAGTTTAAGTGTCCTTAGGGGGAATGGGTGATTGTCTCCGTAGGGCTGTGAGCATGGTGTGGGGGCTGGTCAGGGCTGTGAGTTGCGTGGGTTCCCCGGGGTGTGGAGTCCCTGTCTACAGCCCTGTGGGATACCCTGAAGCCCCAGGGTCCATGGTGGGGAGCGGCCCTCCAGAAGCTGATGGCTCCCGGCAGGCGCCTGGCCCGCCCGGGGACACAAAGCCCAGGGTCGCCCCGGCGGCGCTCAAGCGCGCTCAGGCCCAGGGCAGGGCCCGGAAGCACCCCCGCCCGTCGCCCCGCGCCGGGTCCGGACGCGGTGCGCTGTCGCGATCGGTGGTGGTGACGTGTTGGGGGCGGAGCCTGGGCGGCCGCGGCGTCGCAGCAGCAGAGCTGCAGAGCATCCCGGAGGCGCCACCACGCGAGGTAGCGGGCCGCAGTCGGGCGCGCGGGGCGGGCGGGCATGATGCGGCTGGAACCCGCGCGCGGGGGTGGGGGCGGGGGCGGGGGGCGGGCGCCGCGGGGCGAGCTTGCTGCGGGGAGAATGTGAGTGCGGGGGGCGAGCGCGTGAGGAGACCCCCGAGCACGTGAGGGAGCCCGGCAGCGAGGTGAGGGGGGTGGGGGGCCGCCCGCCGACGCGAGCGTGGCCGCAGGTGTGGGCGAGACCAATTGTGTGGGAGACCCCCTGAGAGAAGCTGAAGGGGACCACGGTCAGCGGCCCCGGGTGTGTCCGCAGAGACTCGGAGCCTCCCCCGGGCTCGGAGCTGCGAGCCGACCCGGCCGAGGAGCCTCAAGTGGACCGAGCGCTGCTTTGCCGCCTGCACCACCTGGCTTCCAGGCCAGCGCGCACCGCATGGAGCAAGCTCGGTGCTGCGGTGTCTTTCTCTCCTCCTCTCTTCTCTCTCAGTCTCTCCTCTCGCTCTGATAATCAGAGCTTTTGTGTTCCCGGCTGACTTTTTCAGAAAGAGAGAGAGAGAGAAAAAAAGAAAGGATGCAGGAAAACGAATTTCCTTCAGTATAGTGGCGCCTGGAACACAACCTGCATAGCTCACATGTAGCTGCATTCCCCTATCCAGGTGAGGTATTTTGATGGCCTGTCTAAATACTTTTACTCATGTGTTTATTTATTTAGAGAGATCAGAGCATAAACATGTGGTGCCAAGGATTGTTCCCAGGACCTCAAGGAATGCACTTTACTTTTATTGTATTTTTTTAGACAGACAGACAGACAGACACACACACACACACACGGGCACTGTTCAGCTTTGGCTTATGGTGGTGCTGAGGATTGAATACAGCCATGAAACACACACACACACACACACACCATGAAACACACACACACACACACACACCATGAAACACACACACACACTCATACACACACACACACCATGAAACACACACACACAAACACACACGAGCACTGTTCAGCTTTGGCTTATGGTGGTGCTGAGGATTGAATACAGCCATGAAACACACACACACACACACACACACACACACCATGAAACACACACACACACCATGAAACACACACACACACACAGACACACTCACATGAGCACTGTTCAGCTTTGGCTTATGGTGGTGCTGAGGATTGAATACAGCCATGAAACACACACACACACACACACCATGAAACACACACACACACACACACACACACACACATGAGCACTGTTCAGCTTTGGCTTATGGTGGTGCTGAGGATTGAATACAGCCATGAAAATGTTTTGCATAATCATTATGTTGTCTCCCCAGTCCTGCAAATTCTTTTCTTTTTTTAAAGATTTTATTTATTCATGAGAAATGATAGGAGAGAGAGAAAGAACCAGACATCACTCTGGCACATGTGCTGAGGGGGATTGAATTTGGGACCTCATACTTGAGAGTCCAATTCCTTATCTACTGCACCACCTCCCGGACCACAGAAAATTATTTTCTATTAGGCAGTCTTGTCACAATGTTGTGTAATAGTCAGTATAAATAGGAATTGATATATATATATATATACATTTTTTTTGCTGGGGCTCAGTGCCAGCACTACAAAGCCACTGCTCCCGGAGGCCATTTTTTCCCCCTTTTGTTGCCCTGGTGGTGTTGTGTTATCTTGTGGTAATTATTATTATTGTTGTTACTTATGTCCTTGTTGGACAGGACAGAGAAATCGAGAGAGGTGGGGAGATAGACACATGCAGACCTGCTTCACCGCCTGTGAAGTGACATGCCCTCCCCGCAGGTGGAGCCGGGGCCTTAAACCAGGATCCTTATACTGGTCCTTGCACTTTGCGCCATGTGCGCTTAACCTGCAGCACTACCGCCTGGCCCCCAGGAATTGATATTTAACAGGTTTTTTTTTTTTTTTTTTTTTGAGTATCTCTTGTGTGCATGGAGCTGTGTGTTTGGTGACACAATTAAAAGGATTCAATCCCTGCCCCTTGACAGGGTGGAGGAAGCACAACCAGCAAATCTAGAACTGTGGCTGCACAGTGTTCAGCCATCTGCTGCTTATCACTCAGTGCTGCTGTCTGATTTGAAGATCTGGGAAGAACAGACTTTCAATGCATATGAATGTTCCCTGATATTATTTCTACCTCCCCTATGAGACCATTTAGGTAACTGCCTATCTTTTGCTTCCCAATTTTGGTCTCAGATATCATTCATGTTTTTTTTTTAAATTTACTATTATCTTTATTTATTGGATAGAGACAGATAGAAATCAAGAGGGAGGGGGTGATAGAGAGGGAGAGAGACAGACAGACACCTGTAGCCCTGCTTTACCACTTGTAAAGCTTTCCCCCTGCAGGTGGGGGCCGGGGGCTTGAACCCAGGTCCTTGCGCATTGTGATACATGTGTTCAACCAGGTGTGCCACCACCCGGCCCCATCATTCATGTTTTTATGCTTGTTTTTTTTTTATTAATTTATTGGATTAATGCTTTACATTCAATAGTAAATACAATAGTTTGTACATGCATAACATTTCCCAGTTTTCCACATAACAATACAACCCCCCACTGGGTCCTCTGCCATCATGTTTCAGGACCTGAATCCTCTCCTCACCCACCCCAGTCTTTTACGTTGGTGCTGTCAGTACACCAAGATTTTTCTTTTTCAACTAAACTAACTTTTTCAGCCTGATTTTTCTCTCATCTTCCTCCTTTCCTGTTAGCAGTGAATATATTTTTATCTGTAAAATAAATATCAGTTATGTCACTTACTTCCATGGCACTTTTTGGCACAGGAAATTTTCTAGCCTCTGTCCTCATTGTTTCCTACTGTAATTTCCAGGATGTGGATCCATTTTTTGAAAAGGTGACACAAAGATTCAGGGGACTTGAGACTTACAAAGTAACAGCTGCCAGAAATGCACTATTTAGGGAGTCAGGCGGTTACGCAGTGGGTTAAGCCCACGTGGCGCAAAGCGCAAGGACCAGCGTAAGGATGCCAGTTGGAGCCCCCGGCTCCCCACCTGCAAGAGAGTCACTACACAAGCAGTGAAGCAGGTCTGCAGGTGTCTGTCTTTCTCTCCCCTTCTCTGTCTTTCCCTTCTCTCTCCATTTCTCTCTGTCCTATCTAACAGTGACGACATCAATAACAACAACAATGAAAAGCAACAAGGGCAACAAAAGGGAAAATAAATAAAAAAAAAAAAGAAAAGAAAGAAAGAAATGCACTATTTGAGATGACCAGGCTAGTTCCCTGATATATTTAGGCTGGTTACTTTAGTACATCCTGGTATGGGTGTGATGATGGAGCTTCTTTGTGGTTGTTGCCCCTGCAGGGCATGAATAGAGAAAAATATCTTTCTGCTACTTGCTAATACATGTATATAAATATGACAGAGGTAGAGAGGAGGAAAGATACCTGCAGCACTGCTCCACCACTTGTGAAGTTTCTCCCCTGCAGGTGGGGACTAGAGGCGTGACATTTATTTTATTTTGATAGTTACCTCTTACTCTTTGTTGCAGAGGTTAAATGATCAGGACAGTCAAGTGGAATTAGGCCTTGCTGTGAAGACTTCATTTTCTTCTCAGTTCCTGACCATTTATGAAGAGTCAACTTATGAAAGTGTGATGTTTACTTATTTCCTCACAGGTGAATATCATTGCTGTTACCTTTTAGCTTTCTTGGTTCTTTGTAATTTCTAAATAATTCTATTTATTTTTATACAATGTGAAAAGAATACTAAAGATAATTGCCCATACATAATTAACAATTATGTACTTAATTTATCATATATATAATCATAGAAATTATATATATACTCATTGTAGTTTATCATACATCTATTGTAGAGTAACTGGGCACTTTACAATTAAAGATATTTGCAGGTGGGGAAAGAACTCAATTGGCAGAGCTTCCGACTTTCATGCCTCAGGTTGCAAATTTGATGCCTAGTGCTTCAGGTACCCAGGTGGTGCTCTGGCTTTTCTTTCTGTCTGTCTCATATGAGACTCTCTCATATGTAGTAAATAAAATAAACCATTTTAAAATTTTTTGCAGTATGGTCTGGCGAAATAGCATAATGATTATTCAAAAGACTTTCATGCCTGAGGTTCTAAGGTCCCAGGTTCAATCCTCAGCACTATCATAAGCCAGGGCTGAGCAGTGCTCTGGTTAAAAAATAATAGATATATGGTCTGGTAGGTGCACTGTGGATAAAGCAGTGGAACTCTCAACCATGACGTCTCGAGTTCAATACATAGCAGCACATGTACCAGAGTGATGTCTAGTTCTTCCTCTCTTCTATCTTTCTCATGAATAAATAAATAGAATCTTAAGAAAGACACTTTAAATATATATATTTGCTGTGAGAGTGTTAAAAAGAAATAGGAAACTAGTTGGGACCTGGCAGTAGTGCAGCAGGTTAAGTGCACGTGGCAAGAAGTGCAAAGACTGGTGTAAAGATCCCAGTTTGAGCCCCTGGCTCCCCACCTGCAGGGGGGTTGCTGCACAAGCGGTGAAGCAGGTCTGCAGGTGTCTATCTTTCTCTCCCCCTCTCTGATTTCCCCTCCTCTCTCGATTTCTCTCTATTCTATTCAACAACACCAGTAATAACAATAAAATAACAACAACAATAAACAACAAGGGCAACAAAAGGCAAAAAATAGCCACCAGGAGCACCAGGATTCAAAGTGCAGGCACAGAGCCCCAGAAATAACCCTAGAGGCAGAAAAAAAAAAAGAAATAGGAAACTAGCACCCAGGAGTAGTTACCCAGAAGTAGTAGTACAACAGAGGTTTTGCATGTTCAAAGCCTTGGGTTCATCCCTTGGCTCTGCATAAAAACAAAATAGATAAGAAATGAAAAAAAAAGTGGCAGAGCTACTTTCACTCTGTCTTGCAGTTCTGTTTTCATTACAGTTAAAATTTTATTGTTTTTTGGGAGTCAGGCGGTAGTGCAGTGGGTTATGTGCAGGTGGCGCAAAGCACAACGATTGGCGTTAAGGATCCTGGTTTGAGCCCCACCTGCAGGGGAGTCGCTTCACAAGCGGTGAAGCAGGTCTGCAGGTGTCTGTCTTTCCCCCTGTCTTCCCCTCCTCTCTCCATTTTTCTCTGTTCTATCCAACAACAAACAACATCAGTAACAACAGTAGAAATAACACGGGCAACAAAAGGGAATAAATAAAAAAATATATATATATATAAGATTTTATTGTATTTCTCAGCATCTTTTCTCCTAGTTGCCTTTTTCCTTCAAATTTTTATTTAAATTTTTTTATTATCTTTATTTATTATATAGAGACAGCCAGAAATTGAGAGGGAAGGGTGATAGGATGAGAGACAGAGACACCTGCAACACTGTTTCACCACTTTCAAAGCTTTCCCCCTGCAGCTGGGGACAGGGGCTTGAACCTGGGTCCTTGTGCATAGTAACATATGCACTCAACCAGGTGCACCACTACCCGGCCCCTTTTTTCTTCAATTCTTAAACGTAGCTTATAAAATAGTCTTTACAAATTTATTTATATTTTCGAGAACTCTGCTCAGCTCAGGCTTATGGTGGTGCTAGGGTTTGAACTTGGGACTTTGGTACTTCAGACATGAAAGTTTTTTTTTTTGCCTCCAGGGTTATTGCTGGGCCTTGGTGCCTGCACTATGAATCCACTGCTCCTAGAGGCCACTTTTCCCATTTTGTTGCCCTTGTTGTTGCTGTTATTATTATTGTTGTTGGATAGGACAGAGAGAAATCGAGAGAGGAGGGGAATTACAGGTGTGGGAGAGAAAGACAGACACCTGCAGACCTGCTTCACCACCCATGAAGCGACTCCCCTGCAGGTGGGGAGCTGGGGGCTCAAACCAGGATCCTTACTCTGGTCCTTGTGCTTTGCGCCATGTGTGCTTAACCTGCTGCACTACCGCCCGACACCCCCACGCCCCCAGACATGAAAGTCTTTTTGTACAACCATATTCTATCTCCTTAGCCCCTGAAATGCTTTTTGAATTTGTGTAGATACTATGTTGAGACTAAAGACAAATGAATTCAAAATCACTATTGTAGTCTTACAGTTTTTTTCTCCCTTACTCCTTTATCACCTGTTACCTGAAGAACAATCACCATAACAGAAAATGATGAGAACCACTGTTAGGCTGACGAATCACTCCTTTTAGTTAATTTTTTTATTACTGTTTCTCTGGAGAGCAAGTGGCTCAAAGTGTTAGGCTTTCAGTAGGGTATGCTGTGTGTATTCTCTTCTGGCATTAGTTGTCCTTGATTTTTTTTTCATTCAATACTTAATTTTTTTTTGATTTAGTGATCACGAACTGTGTACCGGTTAAATGTTAGGCCTTGTGCTAAGACTTTGTTAAAATAGGACAGTGAGTTCACAAACTAGCTGAGAGACTGAAGGGAGTAAAGGACTGAGGTGGCTGTGAGATAGAAGTATGTACTAGAAACTTTAGGGGCATGAAGGTCGGGCAGTAGTGGACTGAGGTAAACAAACATAGTAGTACAAAGTAAAAGGATCATGGTTCGAACCACTGGCTCCCCACTTGCAGGGGGGTTGCCTCACAAGCAGTAAAGCAGGTCTGCAGGTGTCTTTCCCCCTCTCTCCTAGCCAATAAAATGGGGGAAAAAATTTGCCTCCAGGAGCAGTGGATTCATAGTATAGGTACCAAGCTCCAGCAATAACCCTAGAGGCAAAAAAAAGAAAGTTGAGGAGGTATAAGTCAGTATTTGAAGTAGAGGGCTCAGCATGAGCAAGATGTTTGATTGTTGGACTCTGGAAATCTTGAAGCTACTAAAACTTGGAAAGTATAAGTAATTCAGTTGGGACTATATGCAGGTGATCTAGTGGTAGTCCTAGCTAAACACATTTGGAATTGATCCTAAGGCAGCACTTGAAGGAGGGTCCCTTCCTGCTCAAATGCCAAGTAGTAGGGCTGGTAATCTCAACAAAACAGTGTTTTTACTGTGGTGGAAAGTGGTCTGCCCTGTCTTGCCTCCATCTCCTGCACAGAGATAAGATTCTATTGCAAACAGTATTGTTTTCCATCCTCTCAGAATTCACATAATTACTTAGATAAGAGTTGTTGGGACATTCCATTTTATTTCGTTTAGATTCTTGCCAAATTCCTATTTTTGTTTTGTTCATTCTGTTGATGGCTGAGAGAGGTGTGTTGAAATCTCCAACCCTAATCATGGTTTTGTCTTATTTCTCCTTTCATATCAATCAAATTTTGCTTGTGTTTTGAAGCTATGTTTTTGGAGGAAATATTTAGAATAGTCTTCTATATAGTCAATAGAATTGACTTAAGGGGCCGGGTGGTGGCACATCTGGTTGAGTGCACATGCTACAATGCACAAGGACCTGGGTTTGAGCCCCTAGTCCCCACCTGCAGGGGGAAAGCTTTGTGAGTAGTGAAGCAGGGCTTCAGGTGTCTCTCTGTCTCTCTGCCTCTTTATCTCCCCCATCCTCTTGATTTCTGACGGTCTCTATCCAATAAATAAAGATAATAATAATAATAATAAAAAGAAAATTGACTTAAAAGATTTAGCACACAAATTACAGTGCACAAAGACCCAGGTTCAATCCCTTGGTTCCCACCTGCAGGGGGAAAGCTTCATGAGTGATGAAGCAGTGCTGCAGATGTCTGTTTCTCTCCCTCTCTATTTCTCCTTCACCCCTCTCAATTTCTCTCTGACTCTATCCAATTGTTGGTATGCTTCTAATTCTACTTCTAAAAACCCCTTCTGTTTCATTTGGTTTAATCCCCCCTGCATTCTATTTACATAACACTGTATTCTATTTACATAACCTCTGTTAACAAGCACCACCCTCCCTCCAGGGCATTGGTGGTTCAGTGGTAGAATTCTTGCCTGCTCTGCCCCCTCTCCTTGTCATACCCTGATTTTCACCAGTCACTTTTCTCTCCACCCTCTCTGCATCGCATCCTGTTCCCACCCTACAGGGCTAGTATATTTATAAGGACAAGATTGTTTCTAGTAGACAGTTTAGCTTAGCTTGGTATAGATTGCGCTGCGTCCTGCATGAATAAAGAGATACTGCGTACAACCCAGCCATGAGTCCCAGGTCGTCTGTTACCTGCCCGTGAAGCCAGCCCGGCGAAAATGACATCCAATAATGAATAAGAATATTTTAAAAAACTATATACTTATTAATGGGGGGGGGTCAGAGAGAAAGGGGACTAGAGCAGCACTCTAGCACATATGATACCAGGGACCAAATACAGTACCTCATGCTTTAAGAGTACAAGGATTTATCCACAGCACCACCTCCAGGGCCTATCAATTGAATGAACTGACTTTATTATCATTATGTAATGTGTCTCTTTACTCTTAACAATGTTTCTTATTTTGATGTCTATTTTGTCTCATGTTAATATAGCTACTTTGTTCTGTGTGTGTGTGTTACCAGAGCATTGTTTGGCTCTGCTTTATGTTGGTGGTAATGACTGAACCTGGGATCTCAGAGCTTAATGCATCAGCCTTTTGCATAACCAGTGCTAGCTTCCTGGTATTTTTTGTTTGTTTGTTTTTGCCACCAGGATTGTGACTGCTCCTGGTGGCCATTTTTTAAAAAAATTATTATCTTTATTTATTGGATAGAGATAGTCAGAAATGGAGAGGGGGGAGAGTGATAGACACCTGCAGTCCTTCTTGACCACTTGTGAAGCTTTCCCCCTGCAGGTGGGGACTGGGGGCTCGAACCAGGGTCCTTGGGCACTGTAACATATGTGCTCAACCAGGTGAGCCACCACCCGGCCCCCCTGGTGGCCATTCCCCCCCCCTTTTTTTTTTTTTTTTTTTTTTTTACCAGAGCACTGCTCATCCCTGGCTTATGGTTCATTCCCTGGGGACTAAACCTGGAAACTTTGGTGCTTCAGACATGGAAGTCTTTTTCTATAACCATTATGCTATCTCCACAGCTGCCCCTACCCTTAAATCTTTCTATTTTATTTGATAGGACAGAGAATTTGAGGAGAAGGAGAAAGGGAGATACCTGCAGACCTGCTTCATCTCTTGTTAAGTGTCCTCCTTGTAGGTGGGGAAGCAGGGGCTTGAACCAGGGTCCATGCACATAGTAATGTGTGCACTCAACTGGGTGTGCCATTGCTTGGACCTGTGTCCCTATTTATTATTATTTTTAAAGACCCTCTTGCTTTCAAGTCCAATGTTCTAGCCTCTACACCTGCTCCTCGACCACAATGGCTGTTTATTTAATTTACCAGAGCAGGACTCACCTGGCTTATAGTGGTGCTGTTTATTGAGCCTGGGACATATGAAAGTCATTTGCATAACTATTATGCCATCTTCCCAGCCCAATAAACCTTTTTTTCCTTTTTTAAAAGATCTTGTTTATTAATGAGAAAGATAGGAGGAGAGGGAAAGAACCAGATATCACCCTGGTACATGTGCTGCTGGGGCTTGAACTCAGGACCTCATGCTTGAGAGTTCAGTGCTTTATCCATTGAGCCATCTCCCAGACCACCCAATAAACCTTTTTAAAAAAGGCAATTTGACCTGAAAAAAAGAAAAAAAAAGGCAATTTGTTCCCAGTTTGAGCCCCGGGCTCCCCACCTACAGGGGGTTTGCTTCAAAAGCAGTGAAGAAGGTCTGCAGGTTTCTGTTTTTCTCCCCCTCTGTCTTCTCATCCTCTCTTGATTTCTCTTTGTCTTACTCAACAATAACAATAAACAAGGACAACAAGGGAGTCTGGTGGTAGAGCAGCACCATAAGCGCACATGGCACAACAAGGACAACAAAAGGGAAAAAATAGCCTCTAGGAACAGTGGATTCTTAGTGCAGGCACTGAGCCTCAAGAATAGCCCTGGAGGCAAAAAAAAAAAAGTAATTTGTGGGCCTAGGTGGTGGCACACCTGATTGAGTGCACCTGTTAAAATACACAAGGACCTAAGTTTGAGCCCCAGCAGGTGGAAAACTTTGCAGGTGGTAAGGCAGTGCTGCAGGTAACTCTCTGTCAGTCTCCCTTTTTCTCCCTCTTACCTCTTGATTTCTGGCTGACTCTAATAAATAAATAACAATAAGTTAAAAAAAAAGAGACTTTCATACCTGAGGCTTCAAAGTCCCAGGTTCAGTCCCCAGCACTATGATAATCCAGAGCTGAGCAGTGCTCTGGTCAAAAAAAAAAGAAAAAAATTAATGTGCCTTAAAAAAAAAACTTAACAGTATAACTCCCAGTCCTTCCTTTCTATTTCTGTGCTATTTTAACTTTATATCTGCTATGAATCCACATTGTTACTACCTTTGCTTTACATTGTATAACAATTAAAAATAGTAAAAAGTGTTTTTATTTTTATTTATTTATTAAATATTTATTTATACCACTTGACTCCCTATTTTTATTTACTTGTTTTTTCCTATTTTTATTTTTTAAATTTTTTATATTTATTTATTTTCCCTTTTGTTGCCCTTGTTTTTAATATTTATTTACTTATTTATTCCCGTTTGTTGCCCTTGTTGTTTTATTGTAGTTATTATTATTGTTGTCATTGTTGGATAGGACAGAGAGAAATGGAGAGAGGAGGGGAAGACAGAGAGGGGGAGAGAAAGATAGACACCTGCTTCACCGCCTGTGAAGCGACTCCCCTGCAGGTGGGGAGCCAGGGCTTGAACCGGGATCCTTACGCTAGTCCTTGCACTTTGCACTTAACCCGCTGTGCTACAGCCTGACTCCCAGCCCTTGTTTTTTATTGTTGTTATAGTTACTGTTATTGATGTCATCATTGTTGGATAGGACAGAGAGAAATGGAGAGAGGAGGGGTAGACAGAGAGGGGGAGAGAAAGATACCTACAGACCTGCTTCACCACCTGTGAAGCGACTCCCTGTGGTTGGGGAGCGGGGACTCGAACCCGGATCCTTATGGTGGTCCTTGCGCTTTGCGCCATATGCGCTTAACCTGCTGCGCTAAACCTGCTGCGCTACTGCCTGACTCCCCTGTTTTTATTTTTATTTATTTTTTTTATTTATTTAATTAAGAGTGTAGGGGATATAGAGAGGGAGAAAGAGAGATACCTGCAGACCTTCCTCATCGCTTGTGAAGCTTTCCCCCTGCAGGTGGGGACTGGGGTCTTGAACCTGGGTCCTTGAGCACTGTAACATGTGCGCTCAACCAGGTGCACCACCACTGCCCCCCTATATTTATTTATTTATTTATTTATTTATTTATTTATTTATTTTTTCCCTCTTCCAGGGTTATTGCTGGGCTCGGTGCCTGCACCATGAATCCACCACTCCTGGAGGCCATTTTTTTTCCCCCTTTTGTTGCCCTTGTTGTAGCTTCGTTGTGGTTATTATTATTGCCCTTGTTGACGCAATTCGTTGTTGAATAGGACAGAGAGAAATGGAGAGAGGAGGGGAAGACAGAGAAGGGGAGAGAAAGATAGACACCTGCAGACCTGCTTCACCACCTGTGAAGCGACTCCCCTGCAGGTGGGGAGCCGGGGGCTCGAACCGGGATCCTTACGCTGGTCCCTGCGCTTTGCGCCACATGCGCTTAACCCACTGCGCCACTGCCCGACCCCCCTATTTTTATTTTTTATTTATTTATTTTAATTACTGTACACAGTAATTTTAAAAAAATTTTATTTATTCCCTTTTGTTGTCTGTATTATTGTTGTTGTTATTGATGTCGTCATTGTGGGATAGGACAGAGAGCAATGGAGAGAGGGGGAAAGACAGACACCTGCAGACCTGTTTCACCGCCTGTGAAGCAATTCCCCTGCAGGTGGGGAGCTGGGGGCTCGCACTGGGATCCTTCTGCAGTCCTTGCACTTTGTGCCACGTGTGCTTAACCCACTGCGCTACCGCCCAACTCCCTTATTTTTATTTTTTATCTTTTTATTATTTATTCCCTTTTGTTGCCCTTGTTGTTTTATTGTTGTAGTTATGATTGATGTCGTTGTTGTTGGATAGGACAGAGAGAAATAGAGAGAGGAGGGGAAGACAGAAAGGGGGAGAGAAAGATAGACATCTGCAGATCTGCTTCACTGCTTGTGAAGCGACTGCCCTGCAGGTGGGGAGCTGGGGCTTGAACTGGCATCCTTATGCTGGTCCTTGTGTTTTGCGCCACCTGCGCTTAACCTGCTGCACTACCGCCCAACTCCCTATTTTTATTTTTTTAACCTCAGACCATTGTATTACAATTCTTGGAAGGCCTGTTTTATTATTATTATTATTATTATTATTATTATTATTATTATTGTTATTTAACTTTTCCCATTTTGATTTATGTTTTTCATCTCTGGTGAAATTGCATATCTGTTAATACATGCTGTCCCAATTTTTACATCATTACATTTAATATTTCAGCCCTAGTTATTTTAGACTCCCTCCCATATAGTGCTATCATCTCTAAGTCTTGTCCTATTAATTATTTTTTTAAATTAATTTTATTTATTTTTTCCCTTTTGTTGCCCTTGTTTTATTATTGTAAGTTATTGTTGTTGTTGGATAGGACAGAGAGAAATGGAGAGAGGGAGGGGAAGACAGAGAGGAGGAGAGAAAGATAGACACCTGCAGACCTGCTTCACTGCCTGTGAAGCGACTCCCCTGCAGGTGGGGAGCCGGGGTTTGAACTGAGATCCTTATGCTGGTCTTTGTGCTTTGCGCCACCTGCGCTTAGCCCGTTGCACTACAGCCTGACTCCCCTATTAATTATTTTTGACTATTTATACTAAGTTGTTTTGTTAGGTTTGTTTTGGTGTGTGGTGAATTTTTTTTTCCCCCTGAAAGTCCAGGCTAATTTTTTCAAATAGATATATAGAGAGAAAAAGAAAAAAAAAAAAATCACAGCACCACAGCTTCTTTCAGTGTTCTGGGGAACAAACTTGAATTTGGGTCATGCATCTGGCAAAACAGGTACACTATACAGGTGAGTTTTTCTTTTTCTTTCTTTCTTTTTTCTTTTCTTTTTTTTTTAATCAGAGCACTGTTCAGCTCTGGCTTATGGTGGTGCAGGGGATTGAACCTGGGACTTGATGGAGCCTCAGGCATGAGAGTCTGTTTGCATAGCCATTATCCTATCTACCCCTGCCCACAGGTGAGTTTTTCTATTGTAAGGGTTTTTTTTGTTGTTTGTTTGTTTTTTAATTCACTGCTCCAAGGTTGACTTTCATTCTTGTTATTTCAGATGAGGAGATAAGGAGGTGTGAGGGTGTTGGGTTAGAGATAGCATAACATCACTTCACCATCCCTGGACCTTCTCCATAGTACTCCCATGTGGTACTGGGACATTTTTTTAAGCATTATTTTTTTAAAAATTATCTTTATTTATTTATTGGATAGAGACAGTCAGAAGTTTAGAGGGTAGGGGGAGACAGAGAGATACCTACAGCTCTGCTTCAACACCTGTGAAGTTTTCCCCCCTGCAGGTGGGCCTGGGGTCTTGAACCCGGGTCCTTGTACACTGTAACATAGGTGCTCAACCTGGTGTGCTACCACCCAGCTCCTGGTACTGGGACTTTAACCTGGATGCTGCATGGTATCTTGTACACCATCTCAGTTGAGTTAACTTTCAGTCCCATTTTGTAAGTTGTTATTGATGGTTAGCTGTAGTCTATAGAATAGTAGTAGATTGAGATACAATGTATTTTTTTCTAGGGTTTACTGCTCCAGGCTGACTTTTTCATATAGAATAAGAGAGAGAGAAAGAGAGAGAGAGAGAGATGGAGGAGAGAGAGATGGAGGAGGAGATAGATGGAGGGGGTACATAATGGTTATGCAGAAAGACTCTCATCCTGACACTCACGTCCCGGGTTCAGTCCCCCTGCACTACCATAAACCAGGGCTAATCAGTGTTTATGTTTAATCAGTGTTCTGGTTAAAAATAAAGAGAGAGAGAAAGACATGGACACATGTTGTAGCACTAAAGTTTCCTCCAAGGCAGTGGAGGCTGTGTTCTAACATTATAAGATAGGTGATCCTACCACACTACTATCTCCCCCACACCCTCACCCCCACAAGAGTATTGCTTGACTGTTTTATGGTGGTACTGAGGATTGAGCTGCGTTTTTTTTTTTTTTTTCCTTTCACCAGAACACTGCTCAGCTCTGGCTTATGGTGGTGCAGGGGATTGAATATGGGACTTGAGTGTCAGGGATGAGAGTCTTCCTGCATAACCATTATATTAGCTACCCCATCCGTATCTATATTTCTATCTAGCCTCTCTAGTATTTCCTTTATTATTATTATTATTTAATTATTTATTTAAGAAAGGAGATATTAACAAAACCGTAGTATAGGAAGGGTACAACACCACATAATTCCCACCACACGATCTCCATATCCCATCTCCTCCCCTGATAGCTTTCCCATTCTCTATCCCTCTGGGAGTATGGACCCAGGGTCGTTGTGGGTTGCAGAAGGTGGAAGGTCTGGCTTCTGTAATTGCTTCCCCGCTGAACATGGGCGTTGACTGGCCGATCCATACTCCCAGCCTGTCTCTCTTTTTTCCCTAGTAAGGTGGGTCTGGGGAAGCGGAGCTCCAGGACACATAGGTGGGGTCGTCAGTCCAGAGAAGTCTGGTCGGCATCGTGCTGGCCTCTGGAACCTGGTGGCCGAGTAATGAAGCTGAAGGGTTGTCATTCCACACAGTCTGAAGTGAAGCATGCTGGGGTGGCACTCGTTGCATTGATTAGGTTGTGATTGGTGGATGCAGTATTATTTGATATGCATTGAGAGAAGCATGCAGGAAAGTGGGCCCCACCCTAAGGTTCCCGGAATATAGGCTCTATAATAGAAATGTGAGGCTCCTGCTGTCTTAGGGTTCAAGAAGACAATGGATAGTTACTGTTATCATCACATTATTTGGTGATTGGGTTAACTAATTTTGGTATTTGGTAATTGGGTTGAAAAGTCCCTTTGTTAGGGTTTGCTGTATAATACCCAGCATCTTGTATATAGCTGTGTCACCGGTTGCTTCTGTTCTACCTGGTCTAGGCTTTTGAGAGAGTCCACATATCAAAGACTCAGCCTATGTATTAAAAAGACTCAGTCTGTTTTAAAAAGTTTGAGACATACAATCAATTTTTCCCCTCTCATATTAATTAGTGATTTATATGACTACACTTTAAAAAAATTATTATTTCCTTTTTGTTGCCCTTGTTTCCATTGTTGTTGTAGTTACTGTTGTTGATGTCATTGTTGTTGGATAGGACAGAGAGAAATGGAGAGAGGAGGGGAAGACATAGAGGGGGAGGAAAGATAGACACCTGCAGACCTGCTTCACCACCTGTGAAGCAACTCCCCTGCAGGTGGGAAGCTGGGGGCTTGAACTGGGATCTTTACGCTGATCCTTGCGCTTTGCGCCATGTGTGCTTAACCCACTGCACTGTCACCCGACTCCCATGACTACACTTTAATAGGAGTGTACATAAACACCATTCCTACCACCAAAAGACTGTGTCCTGTTCCACCCACCCACCCCCGCCCCCCTGCCGCCCCAGGAAGCAGGATGTCCACCCTCCCCCTCACCACAGGGTTTTTACTTTGGTGCCCTACTCTCGATTTAGTCAGATCCTGTTTTTAGTTTCCCTTTCTGTTCTTCTTTCTCAACTTCTGTTGATGAGTGGGATCATCCCATACTCATCTTTATCTTTCTGACTTAGCTCACTTAACATAATTCCTTCTAGCTCCATCCAAGATGGGTCTAGTATTTCTTATGAGTATTCACTAAGGTCTGTGGAACAAAATTGAGTGTCTATCGCTTTTGCTAATCCATATTTAAGCAGGGAAGATGATCTCAGTGGCACCACACATTTTCAAGGTCCTGGGTTTGTTCTGGGCATCACCTTAAAAAAATAAACAAACCTTGATCCCAAGTTCAGTCCCCAGCAGCACATGTACCAGAGTGATGTCTAGTTCTTTCTCTCTTCTTGTCTTTTTCATTAATAAATAAAATCTTTAAAAAAAAATCAATAAACACACCTGATGATCTAATAAGTGAGCAATCTGTTTTTCTGAATTCTGTGTGCTATTCTAACAAATTACTTAAACCCAAGGAGTGGATATTATTAAGACCTTTCAGTTTTTTAGTCAGTCAGAAGTCCAGGTAACAACCTAGACTTGTGTGGAAGTCTGAATTGGGAGTGGGGCACTCTGTCAGTACTGAGCCCTTTAACCTAACCTGTGGAATCTGATGTTTTCTCCAGGTGAGTAGTGCTAGAACTGAGTTAAATTTTCGGACTTGCATCTGGTGTCACAGAATTGTTTGATGTGTAGACACCCATACATCTGATGTCAGAAGTCTAAAAAGAATGCTTGCTGGAGGGGACTGGAGTGGTCACTGGAACCAGGTTTTTCTGCTTTCCTCTGTTCAGTCCCACCTAATTCTAATGTGAGGCTCCTCAGCTATTTCCTGTTTTTTTTTTTTTTTTCATGGATGCCTGGACTCACCTGACAGGCAGGTGAAAACAAGCATTTTCCCATGTGCCTCCAGGGAAGCCTGCATAATTTGGTGCCAGGGGTGAAAGGAAAAGTATTGCTGCCTTAATGCCAGTTGTCTTCTAAGCAGAGTAGACTGGCTCCACTCAGCTGGGAGTCGGGGAAGACTGTCTAGTGCCCAAAAGGACTTTTCACTTGAATTCAGGTCCAGATTCTGGAAACAGACCAAGACAGATAAGGCAAGAATTTTGGGTGGGGTTTGTGGAGGCTGGCTTTTTTCCTGCAACTGCTTACTCTTGCTTGACTGTGGTTGGTTCCCTTGCTCGCTCAGAGTTCCATGAAACAAGGTTTTGGCATGCCCATCTTTATTGACTGGATGAGGGATTTAGGGAACATGATGTATAAATTGTACCAACCCCTTTTAAATTTATTTTTACCGGAGCATTGCTCAAGCCTGGCGTATGGATGATGACTATGACTACTAGGGATTAAATCTGAGATATGAAAGTTTTTTAAAAAAATATTTTACTTATTTTCCGTTTTTATTGCCCTTGTTGTTTTTATCATTGTTGTGGTTATTATTATTGTTGTTATTGCTGTTTTTGCCGAATAGGACAGATAGAAATGGAGAGAAGCTGGGAAGACAGAGGGGGAGAGAGAGACACCCGAGGTCCTGCTTCACCACTTGTGAAGTGACGCTCCCTACTGGTGGGGAGCGCGGGGGGGGGGGGGGCGGTGGCGCTCAAACCGGGATCCTTATGCCAGTCCTTGCGCTTTGTGCCACCTGCACTTAACCCGCTGTGCTACCACCCGACTCCCTTTTTTTTTTTAATTTTCTGTTATTGGATAGGATAGAAATTGAGAGAGGAGGTAAAGATAGTGAGAGATCTGCAGATCTGCTTCACTCCTGAAGCATCCCTCCTGCAGATGGGGAGTGGGGGCTCAAACCTGGGTCCTTGTGCTTGGTAATATTTAACTGTTTAACTGTGTGTGCCTCAGACATGAAAGTCTTAGGAATAACCATGGTTCTATGTACCCAGCCCTGGGTATCTATTTTCATGAGGGTTCTTTCCTTGGACAAGTCTATGCAAAAGAGACAAATCCTTATCTGAACATCTTCCTAGCCATTCCCATTACCATGTTCTTCGTCAGTCAGAGAGTAGCTCCAGACCTGTGTAAATGGATTCTGCTTATGTTCCTATTTATGTTAGCCTGAAGGTGAGTGAGCAAGATTAACTTGGGTATGGGCAGTGTAGTATGAAGTCTGTGAGACTGGTTAAAGCTATAAACTTGGTGCTGGGACTTGTCTTTTTTTTAGTTTTATTTTTTAAATATTTATTTATTTTCCCTTTTGTTGCCCTTGTTGTTTTTTATTGTTGTCGTAGTTATTGTTGTTATTGATGTCATCATTGTTGGATAGGACAGAGAGAAATAGAGGGAGGGGAAGACAGACACCTGCAGACATGCTGCTTCACCGCCTTGAAGCGACTCCCCTGCAGGTCGGGAGCCGGGGGCTCGGGTATCCTTCAGCGGTCCTTGCGTTTTGCTCTACATGCGCTTAACCCACTGTGCTACCACCTGACTCCCCTCTCTCTTTATTTAAAAAAATTATTTATTAAGCATTTTTAATATTTATTTATTCCCTTTTATTGCCCTCATTTTATTATAGTAGTTATGATTGATGTCATTGTTGTTGGATAGGACAGAGAGAAATGGAGAGAGGAGGGGAAGACAGAGATGGGGAGAGAAAGATAGACACCTGCGGACCTGCTTCACTGCCTGTAAAGAGACTTCCCTGCAGGTGGGGAGCCGGGGGCTTGAACCGGGATCTTTATGCTGGTCCTTGCAGCTTTGCGCCACCTGCACTTAACCCGCTGTGCTACCACCTGACTCCTATATATTTTTTTATTTATTAATGAGAAGAATAGGAGAAGAGAAAGAACCAGACATTAGTCTGGTACATGTGCTGCTGGGGATTGAACTCAGGACCTCATGCTTGAGAATTCAATGCTTTATCCACTGCACCACCTCATGGACCACCTGGGACTCTTCTCTGTAGGGCAGGGTTGCCAAGTTTTTAAGCTGGTAAGAATAGAGCAAGAACTAGCTTTTGGGAGTTTTTTTATTTTTTAACCTCCAGGGTTATCGATGTGGCTCAATGTCTGCACTGTGAATCCACTGCTCCTGCTGTCCATTTTTTCCATTTTAGTGGATAGGACAAAGTTGAGAGGGAGTCAGGTGATAGCGCAGCGGATTAAGCGCACATGGCGCAAAACGCACGGACCGGTGTAAGGATCCTGGTTTGAGCTCCAGCTCCCCACCTGCAGGGGAGTCGCTTCACAGGCGGTGAAGCAGGTCTGCAGGTGTCTGTCTTTCTCTTTCCTTCTCTTGTCTTCCCCTCCTCTCTCCATTTATCTCTGTCCTATCCAACAATGAAGACATCAATAACTACAACAACAATAAAAAAACAAGGGCAATAAAAGAGAAATAAATAAATTTAAAAAAATTTTTTAAAAGTTGGGAGATAAGGGAGAGAGAGAGGGGTAGACAACTGATAGTCTGCTTTGCTGCTTGTAAGGCTTCCCCCTGCTGGTGGGGAGCGGGGGGCTTATATTTATACTTACATATTATACTTATTTTACTTATATTTTTTGCAGGCCACAGTAAACACAGGTGTGAAGGAACTGTTTGCCATGGAAGCCAGGGAGGTGGGGAACCCCACTCCCACCTATCATCTCATTCCTGGGGCCAGCCCCCCCAGAGAGGAAGCTGACAGTGTACCATCTAAGGCAACCGCAGAAACTATGCAACTGAAAAAGGAGATCTCTCTGCTGAATGGAATCAGCCTGGTGGTGGGCAACATGATTGGCTCAGGAATCTTTGTTTCACCCAAGGGTGTGCTGATATCCACTACCTCCTACGGGTTGTCACTGGTTGTTTGGGCCATTGGCGGGCTTTTCTCTGTTGTGGGTGCCCTTTGCTATGCAGAGCTGGGGACCACCATCACCAAGTCTGGGGCCAGCTATGCTTATATTCTAGAGGCCTTTGGGGGCTTCATTGCCTTCATACGCCTGTGGGCCTCTCTGCTAATTGTGGAACCCACCAGCCAGGCCATCATTGCCATCACCTTTGCCAACTACATCATCCAGCCCTCCTTCCCATCCTGCAATCCTCCGTACCTAGCCTGCAGACTCCTCGCCGCTGCTTGCATATGTAAGTCTGGGGACTTGGCAAGGGAGAATATGTGGGAATGGGGGTTATGTTCATAATGACAGTGGTATCTTATATTTGAATAGCATATTTCACTTTTTTGGAAGGGGAGTGTGGAGTGGGCTGAGTGGAGGCATTTTACTTTTGAGGAGGTAATCTCACCAAAATCACTTAATCCTGAGAGATAAGTAAGGATAAAAGATGGGGGTGGGAGAAACTTGAATCTGTTTGTGGTTTTTGGGGCTTCTCAGTCCTGTGACTGTTGGCTGTTCCTATTTTTGTGTTCCCAGCCTGTGTGACAGGTTGGTGCATGTCTTGTGAGATTTTTTTTTTTTTCTAAGCAGGGTTATAACTTGAGCTCCACACCTGCATCATTTCACCATTCCTGGTGGACTTTTTATTTATTTATATTTATTTATTAATGAGAGAGAGAAGGGTAAAGAACCAGAGCATCACTCTGGTGTATGTGGTACAGGAATTGGACTCAGGACCTCATGCTTGCAATTCCAGAGCTTTACTCAGTGCACCATCCCAGGCTGCTTTTATTTTGTTCCTTAGAGAGTGAGAGACAGTGACAGATAAGAGACATCATAGCACTGCTTCACAGGTCTTCCTGGGACTGGAACCTTGGTCCTTGCACATGGTAAAGTGTGTGTTGTATTGGGTGACCTATCTCCTGGTTCCCAAAATAATTTCATTGATGTCAACATCATTAATTGTAATTTAACTCAAGGGGTGAGAAAAAGCCATCAATTCTGTGGTCTGGGAGGCGGTGCAGTGGATAAAGCATTGGATTCTCAACCATGAGGTCCTGAGTGTGATTCCCAGCAGCACATGTACCAGAGTGATGTCTGGTTCTTTCTCTCCTCCTATCTTTCTTATGAATAAATAAGTTATTAAAAAAAAGCCATCAATTCTGAGAAATTTATTCTGCTTCTTAAAAAAAATTTACTTCCCAGCTTTTTAACTTAAACAAGTTTAAAGACATTAAGTGGGGAGTTGGGCAGTAGCGCAGTGGGTTAAGCACACGTGGCGCAAAGTGCAAGGACCGGCATAAGGATCCCGGTTCGATCCCCTGCACACTTGCAGGGGAGTCGCTTCACAGGTGGTGAAGCAGGTCTGCAGTTGTCTCTCTCTCTCTCTCTCTCCCTCTCTGTCTTCCCCCTCTCCATTTCTCTCTGTCCTGTCTAACAACTACAACATCAATAATAACTACAACAACAATAAAAAAACAAGGGCAACAAAAGGGAAAATAAATATAATAATAATAATAATAATAATAAAACATAAGTGAGTAAATCGCCTTGATGCATCCTAGATTATGGGCTTCCCAAGACATTGTCCCTTTGGCCCACAGTACCTGTTTTTTTTTTTTTTTTTGCCTCCAGGGTTATCACTGGGGCTTGATGCCTGCACTACGAATCCACTGCTCCTGGAGGCTATTTTTTTCCCTTTTGTTGCCCTTGTTGTTTATCATTGTTATTATTATTGTTGTTACTGCTGTCACTGTTGTTGGATAGGATAGAGAAATCGAGAAAGGAGGGGGAGACAGGGAGAGAAAGATAGACACACATAGGCTTGCTTCACCACTTTTGAAGTGACCCCCCCCTGCAGGTGGGGAGCCAGGGCCTCGAACTGGGATCCTTATACAGGTCCTTGTGCTTTGCGCCATGTGCGCTTAACTCACTGCACTACCGACTGGCCCAAAGTACCTGCTCTTTTCTACACTGCCATTCTGCAGTCATTTTTTTTCTTTTTTCCTTATTATATTTACTTACTTATTTCCCTTTTGTTGCCCTTGTTGTATTATTGTTGTTGTTATTGATAACATTATTGTTGGATAGGACAGAGGGGGAGAGAAAGATAGACACCTGCAGACTTGTTTCACCGCTTTGAAGTGACTCCCCTGCAGGTGAGGAGCTGGGGGCTCAAACTGGGATCCTTATGCCAGTCCCTGTGCTTTGCACCACATGCGCTTAACCCGCTGTGCTACTGCCCGACTCCCTCTGCAATCATTCTAATGTAGCAGATAGCACACTAAAAATGCTTTTTCCCCACTGGTGCTTCAGATTTCTTTACACTGATTTTGTAAATAAGCTCTACCTTTAGAGAGTTGGGCGGTAGCACAGCAGGCTAAGCACAGGTGCGCAAAGCACAAGGACCGGCATAAGGATCCTGGTTCGAACCCCCGGCTCCCCACCTGCAGGGGAGTCACTTCACAAGTGGTGAAGCAGGTCTGCAGGTGTCTATCTTTCTCTCCCCCTTTCTGTCTTCCCCTCCTCTCTCCATTTCTCTCTGTCCTATCCAACAACGATGGCATCAACAACAATAATAACTACAACAATAAAACAACAAGGGCCAGCAAGGGCAACAAAAGGGAATAAATATTTGAAAAAAAACAATGGCAACCAAAGAGAATAAATAAATAAATATTAAAAAAAAAAACTCTGCCTTTAGTCAGTGAGAGGAAAGTAACTTCTACCCCATGTTTGGGTTTCTGAAGACAGAACCTGAGGTCTAAATAGATTACTCTTTATTTTACCTTTTCTTATGAGATTGTAAGGAGGAAAGTGGGAAAGGATTGATCTCTGAATTTTCCCAGTCTTAACTTTTCCCATTTTAGCTGAGAAGTGGCTCAGAATCCCTGTGTTACAAAGACACTTAATTACATTCTGTTCTTTCCATATCTCTGCTTGCAAAAGCTTTGGCAGTATATGCAATTTATCCAGTATTAAAAATAGTCTTAGTGTGCCTTGGAGTTGGCAGTAGAAGATTGTGCAGTGCACTGTGCCTTTATACTCAAGGGATTTGCCTCATATGGAACTCTCTCAGAAAAGTTTCTATAGGGGCTAGGTGCTGGTGCACATAGTACTAAGGGCAAGGACTCTCTCAAAGTTCTGGGTTTGAGCCCCTGACCGCCTACCTGCAGGGGAGACATTTCACAAGCAGCAGAGCTGGTCTACAGGTGTCTCTCTTCCTCTCTATCTCTCTCTCCTCTTTCAATTTCCCTCTTTTCTATCCAATTAAGAAAAAAAAAAAAAGGAAAAAATGGCCATCAGGAGCAGTGGATTTGTAGGGCACTGAGATCCAGCGATAACATTGAAAACAAGGAAAGAAAAGAAGGAAAGAAATTATATAATGCCCAGGGTATCCCCACACAACATAGACTTATCTGACCCAAAATGTCAATAGTGCTGAGGTTGAGAAACTCTCCTGAAGGTACATTCTGCTCCTGCATGTTTTGGGATTGTACAGTCTTCTGTAGTTGTTCTGATCTCAGCCTGCAGACTGAATTTAGTAAGCTCAGGTGCTCTTATGCTCACATGTGACTATAGGACTCTAGGGGAAAATGGCAGTTCTCACAAGCTATTGGTCCTTCTGTCTGGCATGGTGAGTAACTGTATTCTCAGTAATCCAGGTACCCAGCATTGTGAGTACTTGACCTGAATGCAGAAAAGGCATGATTCTGGCTTAGAGTTGCTAGTCCATTTATGCCTGTGGGTCTTGCCTGATGGGTAGCCTCACACTCTTCACTAGTTTTGGCATCAGCATGGTAATCAATTCAGTACTGACTTAGTGACATCAGAACAGAGGTCTACTCACAGCTGTTTCCTCTTCAAGGCTTGCGTGGCAAAGTGATGGAAATGGAGGGAGACTACCACAGTGAAAAAGGAATAGTGCTGGGAGGCCATGTGATAACACACCTGGTTAAACACACACATTACAGTACACAAGGACCCAAGTTCAAGCCCTGCTCCCCACTTGTGGGGGAAAGCTTCATGAGTGGTGAAGCAGGGCTACAGGTATCTCTCTGTCTCTTTCCCTCTCTATCTTCCCCTCTCTTAGTTTCTGTCTCTATTCAATAATAAATAAATAAAACAAGTAATAATTTTAAAAAAGAAGTAATAGTGCTGGAATAGCTTTCTGTTGTTTCTTGCCATCTTGGACTAGGCATGAGCAGGCTTCTGTAGGCTTCTGTTATAGTTGTTTTTTGCTATAAGTAGACAGTTTTATATCAACAGCACCAAAGAAGACTGAGTTTTAATCATAGTTGCTCAAATTACTTCGACTCTATCACCATATAGCTTTAAAACTTTTACAGTAAGACTGAATAGACTTAATATGTATATTTGTGTAGGTAAAAAACAAAGTGGTTTTCAAATTTGTTACTATTTTATTTTATCCCTGCTCAGCTCTGGCCTGTGGTGGTGCTGGGGATTGAACTTGGGACCTTAGAGCCTCAAGCATGAATCTTTTTGCATAACCCTGCCCTAATCTCATTTTATTTTATTTTTTAGATAGATACAGAGAGGCAGAAAGTAGAAGAGACCACGGTACCAAAACTTTCTTCAATGCAATAGGGGCCAGGCTTGTGCATATGGCAGAGCAGCACATTATTTATGTATGTATTTAGGATAGAGAAATTGAGATGGGGAGATAAAGAGGGAGAGAGACAGAGAGACACCTGCAGACCTGCTTCATCACTTGTGAAGCTTTCACCCAGCAGATGGGGATCGGGGGCTTGAACCTGGGTCCTTGCACATTGTAATATGTTTTTTTTTTTTAATCTTTATTTATTGGATAAGGACAGCCAGAAATCAAGAGGGAAGGGAGTTATAGAGAGGGAGAGAGACAGACAGACACCTGCAGCACTGCTTCACCATTTGCAAAGCTTTCCCCCTACAGGTGGGGACCGGGGGCTTGAACCTGCATCCTTGCGCACTGTAATACATGCACTCAACCAGGTGCACCACCACTCGGCCCCTTGCACGTTGTAATATGTGTGCTCAACCAGGTGTGCCACCACCTGGCCCCCTGAGCAGCATACTATCCAAGTGAGCCATTTCTCCAGCCCTATTTGTAATAAATTTAAAAAAAAATATTTATTATAATAAATATTTATTAGTTGACCACTATGTCACTTTGGCACATGAAGTGGCTATGGTTTGAACTCAGGACCTTGTACTTGTTAGTCCTAGGCTCTTACTATGTTTCCTGCTGGGCCAACAGGGCTTTTTTTTTTTTTCTTTCTTTCTTCCCTCTGTAAGGCATGTGTATTGCATATTCAAAGATATCCCAAGAGCTAGCTCCTGATTCTAGAATCTCCATTTGGAATAGTCTACCTCTCCTGAATGGTTGCAGAAATTTCTCTCTTAATTGACGTCTAGTTGTTTTCCCCTTCTAACTAGCTAAGTGTTGTTGCACTCTTGTCCTTGAATGCCCCTTAGTAACTCCCAGCCTGTTTTGGGGAGGAGTTGGAAAGTTTCCCTCCCCTCCCGATTGCCTGTGGGTAAAGGAACTCTCAGTATAACTGGAGCTGCTACATAAGACTGCCAGACTAAGTGATCCTCATCAGGAGACGAGAGGAGCAGTTCTGTCTGAGGGCACATATATTATTCAAGATTAGTTTGGGTTTCAACCAGCTCAGCAGCAGTATGACTCAGGCACATTGAGGTGTTCCTGTCACATGTTAAAAGTAGGCAGTGTGGGATGGTTGCATGACTCATAAGTATTCTGGGAGCGAGGTCCACAACTGCTCTGCCATCCTCAGCCTAGGACTTTTCCTGGTGGGCCAGGTTGGCTATACAAGCGCTGACAGTCATGTCTGCATTATACCTGACAGAAGTGACAAAGGCTTGCCCAATCTTCAGTACTTCAGATCTTATTTTATTTATTTATTTTAAATATTTATTTTCCCTTCTGTTGCCCTTGTTTTATTGTTATAGTTATTGTTGTTATTGATGTTGTCATTGTTGGATAGGACAGAGAGAAATGGAGAGAGGAGGGGAAGACAGAGAAGGGAGAAAGATAGACACCTGAAGACCTCTTTCACTGCCTGTGAAGTGACTCCCCTGCAGGTGGGGAGCCGGGGGCTCGAACCAGGATCCTTACCCCTGTGCTTCCACTTCGCACCACGTGTGTGCGCTTAACCTGCTGCGCTAATGCCCGACTCCCTTATTTTATTTTATTTTTTTTATCATTTTACCCATTTTTTTTTTTTTTGGATGAGAGCCTTGGAATTTCTTTCTTTTCTTTTTTTTTATTTAAGAAAGGATAAATTAACAAAACCATAGGGTAGGAGGGGTACAGTTCCCACCACCCAATCTCCATATCCCACCCCCTCCCCTGATAGCTTTCCCACTCTCTATCCCTCTGGGAGCATGGACCCAGGGTCCTTGTGGGTTGTAGAAGGTGGAAGGTCTGGCTTCTGTAATTGCTTCCCCACCGAACATGGGCGTTGACTGGTTGTTCCATACTCCCAGTCTGCCTCTCTCTTTCCCTAGTAGGGTGGGTCTCTGGGGAAGCGGAGCTCCAGGGCACATTGGTGGGGTCTTCAGTCCAGGGAAGCCTGGCCGGCATCATGATGACATCTGGAACCTGGTGACTGAAAAGAGAGTTAACATACAAAGCCAAACAAATTGTTGAGCAATCATGGACCCAAAGCTTGGAATAGTGGAGAGGAAGTGTTAGGGGGATACTCACTGCAAACTCTAGTGTACTTCTGCTTTCAGGTATATATTTTGCAGTAGTTTATGGATACGTGTGAACATATGCTCTCTCTCACAGAAACTGGTGTATATCTATCTAGGTTTTGGGTCTTTGTTAGAAAGTGAACCACCTGGGATATAATTAGAGAATACTATGTAAGGAAAGGTCTCACCCGAGTAATGAAGCTGAAGGGTTGTCATTCCACACATGAAGTCTCTGGACACAGTCTGAGCTGAAGCATGTTGAGGTGGCCATCGTTGTGTTGATTAGGTTGTGATCGGCAGATGCAATATTATTTGATATGGATTGGGAGAGGCATATGGGGAAGTGGGCCCTATCCAAAGGTTCAAGGACTGGGTGAAGTAGAGGCTCTATAGTGGAGATGTGAGGTTCCTGCTGTCTTAGGGTTCAAAAAGACAATCGATAGTTAATGTTATCATCACATTATTTGGTAATTGGGTTAACTTTGAAAAGTCCTTTTGTTAGGGTATGCTGTACAGTACCCAGTATCTTGTATATAGCTGTGCTATTGGTTGCTTCTGATCTACTTGGTCTAGGCTTTTGAGAGAGTCCGCATATCAAATACACAGCCTATATATTAAAAAGATTCAGTCTGTGTTTTAAAAAACTTCAAGACATACAATTAATTTCCCCCCTCTCATATTAATTAACTAGTGATTTATATGACTACACTTTACTAGGAGTGTACATAAACACCATTCCCACCACCAAAAGACTGTGACCCATCCCTCCCACCCACTCCCACCCCCCACTGGCCCAGGAAGCTGCATGTCTACCCCTCACCACAGGGTTTTTACTTTGGTGCCCTACATTTTACCCATTTTTCTTTCCTTTTTAATTAATTATTTATTTTCCGTTTTGATGCCCTTGTTTAACATTGTTGTGGTTATTGATGTCGTTGTTGTAGGATAGGACAGAGACAAATGGAGAGAGGAGGGGAAGACAGAGGGGGAGAGAAAGATAGACACCTGCAGACCTGCTTCACCGCCTGTGAAGTGATTCCTCTGCAGGTGGGGAGCTGAGGGCTCGAACCGGTATCCTTATGCCGGTCCTTGCGATTTGTGCCACGTGCACTTAACCCGCTGCGCCACTGTCCGACTCCCTATTTATTTTTTAATTAAAAAATTTTTTTTATTTATAAAAAGGAAACATTGACAAAACCATAGGATAAGAGGGGATACAGCTTTGCACAATTTCCACCACCAGCACTCTGTATACTATCCCCTCTCCTGATAGCTTTCCTATTCTTTAACCCTCTGGGAGTATGGACCCAAGATCATTGTGGGATGCAGAAGGTTGAAGGTCTGGGTTCTGTAATTGCTTCCCTGATGAACATGGGTGTTGACAGGTCGATCCATACTCCCAGCCTGTCTTTCTCTTTCCCTAGTGGGGAAGGGCTTTGGGGAAGCAGAGCTCCAAGGCACATTGGTGGGGTTGTCTGTCCAGGGAAGTCTGGTCACATCCTGCTAGCATCTGGAACCTGGTGGCTGAAAAGAGAGTTAATATACAAAGCCAAACGAATTGTTGAATAATTATGGACCTAAAGGCTGGAATATTGCAGATGAAGTGTTGCGGGGGGTCCTCCAGTTTGTAGATAGCTAATAGGCATATTTTAGTTATTTTTCAAAGGGCCTATAGCTATACTAGTTTTTTTTTTTTTTTGCCTGAGCCTGAAATCTGGTGTGCAGGTGGATCCTAATTATTTTCTGGGGAGATGATGTCAAGGCTGGGAAAAGGACCATACTTTATTTTTTTAACCAGTGCACTGCTCAGTTCTAGTTTATGGTGGTGTGGGGGATTGACCCAGAACCTGGGAACCTCAGGCATGAAAGTCTACATAACCATTATGCTATCTGCCCTGCTCTATTTTATCTTTTTAAAAAGAGCATTAAAGGGAGTCCGGTAGTAGCACAGCGGGTTAAGCACATGTGGCGCAAAGCACAAGGACCGGCATAAGGTTCCCAGTTCGAGCCCCCGGCTCCCCACCTGCAGAGGAGTCGCTTCACAGGCGGTGAAGCAGGTCTGCAGGTGTCTTTCTCTTCCCCTCTCTGTCTTCCTCACCTCTCTCCATTTCTCTCTGTCCTATCCAACAACGACGACATCAGTAACAACAAGGGCAACAAAAGGGAATAAATAAATAAACAAATATATATATATATATATATATATATATATATATATATATATATATATATTATTGTTGTTGGATAGGACAGAGAGAAATGGAGAGAGGAGGGGAAGACGGAGAAGGGGAGAGAAAGATAGACACCTGCAGACCTGCTTCACTGCCTGTGAAGTGACACCCCTGCAGGTGGGGAGCCGGGGGCTCGAACCAGGATCCTTTTGCAGGTCCTTGCAATTGCGCCACCTGCGCTTAACCCACTGCACTACCGCCCGACTCCCACAAATAAATATTTTTTAAAAAAAGTATTAAAAAAGAAAAGAAAGGGAAGGGGGTTGGCAGTGGTGCACATCATGTGTAGGGGCCAGTGTTCAAGCTCCCAGTCTACCTGCAGGGGGAAAAAGCTTCACAAATGATGAAGCAGTGCTGCAGGTGTCTATCTTTCCCTCTCCTTTCCTCCCTTCCTCCTTCTTTTCTTTCCTACCTGTTTTTTTTTTTTTTTAAAGAATTTTATTTATTTATTCATGAGGAAGATAGGAGAAGAGAAAGAATCAGCTATCACTCTGGTACATGTGCTGCCGGGGATTGAACTCAGGACCTCGTGCTTGAGAGTCTAGTGCCTTAGCCACTGCACCACTTCCTGGACCACTTACCTCTCAGTTTTTTACTGTGCTATTAAATAAAAGAGAGGAGCGGTGGTGGATGGAAAGGCTACAGGAAGTGTTGAATTCATAGTACAGGCACAAAGTCCTAGCGATAGTCCAGTTGGCAAAAATAAATAATAAAATTATTTATTTATTTTAAAAAATATTTATTTCCTTTTTTTTTGCCCTTGTTTTATTGTTGTAGTTATTACTGATATCATCATTATTGGATAAGACAGAGAAAAATGGAGAGAGGAGGGGAAGACAGAGAGGGGGAGAGAAAGAGAGACACCTGCAGACCTGCTTCACTGCTTGTGAAGCGACTCCTCTGCAGGTGGGGAGCCGGGGGTTCGAACCGGGATCCTTACTCTGGTCCTTGTGTTTTGTGCCACCTGTGCTTAACCCACTGTGCTACCACCCAACTCCCAGAATAAAATTATTTTATGAGTAGGAAAAAGCCAGAGCACTTCCCCAGTGTATGTGTTACTGGGGATTGAACTTGGGGCCTCCCACAAGAAAAACATGCTTTGATAAAAAGTACTAACAATAATGATAATAAATAGGGGGCCACATGGTACCGCAGTGGGATAAGTGCACATGGTGCAAAGCGCACAGACTGGCGTGAGGATCCCAGTTCGCACCCCCAGCTCAAGTCGCTTCACAAGTAGTGAAGCTGGTCTTCAGGTGTCTTTCTTTCCTCCTCTCTGTCTTCCCCTCCCCTCTCCATTTCTCTCTGTCCCATCAATAACAACTACAACAGTAAAACAATAAGGGCAACAAAAGGGAATAAATAAATAAATATTTAAAAAATTTAAAATAAAAAAAGATAGATGCCAAGACACCAGAGCACCAGAGTTTCTCCCAGTGCAGTGGGGACTGGGCTTGAACTTGAATTGTACATATGTGCATGGTTAATAGGCTGGAGTATGAAGAAAATGTCTCCTTCCCTCAAAGCTTCAGTCTTGCTCCTCAGAGACAGTGTGACTGGGTCCCTTTGTGTCATACACCTGGTCTTCTTCTTCTTCTAGCGTTTGCCCTTCTTCCGTAGCCAGTCAACAGCGTCAGGTTGAGCCTGATGTAAAGTTTCGAGACCTCCTTTGAATCTGGAGAGGTGGCAGTCGTTGACTATGTGGGTGATAGTCTGTCTGTAGCCGCAGGGGCAGTTCGGGTCGTCTCTGGCTCCCCAGCGATGGAGCATAGCGGCGCACCGGCCATGGCCTGTTCGATAGCGATTGAGGAGGGCCCAATCATAACGTGCTAGGTCAAAGCCGGGTTGACGCTTGCAGGGGTCTGTGATGAGGTGTTTGTTCTTTACCTCAGCTGACTGCCAACTCTGTTTCCAAGAGACTGGAACAGAGAAGATTAGTGTAAGCGTAGGAGACCAGATTGGATGACGAGACGTCAAGCGTTGGACAGGGAGGACTCGAAGAGCAGGACCAACAGCTTGAAAGCTGTCAGGAGCTTGTTGCTGGCTTTGAAAGTGACTGGGATCCATGTGGATTCAGTCGGCTAGGAAGGATTGTCAGTTTCCCCAATAAATGGGTACTCACGGGATGCACCACGGGAAGGTCGATCCAATGCATCCCACCTGGTCTTTGGGAATGGAGGTTACCTTCATGCACTGACTCCTAACAGTATGTAGTATTTACTCTGTATGCAGGGAGGACCAAGTCCTGGGAAATTGTAGGGAGGGGAGTTTAGCAGGAAGGAAGGGGGGAGGAGAGAGAGCAGTAGTAGAGGATATGTCTGTCAGACTGTAGTGTGTCAGCTTCTCTTCCCCATTTTACAGCCCCATCTGGTGCCTCAACCAAAAGATCAGAGAGTACCTGCAGGCCTCTGTGGGAGTCTCTTTTTTCTATGTGTATGTCCGTCTTTTTGTTTCTCCCTTTTGTCCCCTTCTTTCTGTCAGTGACTCCTGTGAATTTTTGTCTCCTGTTTATTTCCTCACAAACCACACACTCTCTCACTTTTGATTCTGTCTGTAACTCTTGCTTTATTGTGGTATTTAGCTACTCTAGTACAGAAGTTTGTATATGCTTTTGCTATGATGGAACCCTGACTTTACTGCTGCTCTTAGATAGATTCTACTACTACGACTACTACTTCTCCTCCTCCTTCTTTTCTTCTTTATTGGGACTAATGGTTTACAGTTAACAGTAAAATACTGTAGTTTGTACATGTGTGACATTTGTATTTTCCACATAACACTAACCCCACACCTAGGTCTTCCTCTGCTGTCATGTTCCAGGACCTAAACACTTTCCCCCACCCCGTCTTTTACTTAGGTGCAGTACACCATATTTATCTATTATTTTAGAGATTTTATTTATTTATTAGAAAGATAGGAGGAGAGAGAGAAAGAACCAGACATCACTCTGGTACATGTGCTGCCGGGGATTGAACTCAGGACCTCATGCTTGAGAGTCTGATGCTTTATCTACTGCTCCACCTCCCGAACCACCATATTTATTTATTTTTGATGATACACGGAAAGATACGTACAGGAGAGCTACCAGAACACTGTTCAGCTCTGGTTTATGGTGATGTGGAGATTGAACCTGGAACCTCAGAGCCTCAGGCATGAAAGTCTTTTGTATAACAATTATGCTGTCTCCCCAGCCCAGTAGATAGTTTTTCTTTTTCTTTTCTTCTTCTTCTTTTTATTTTTAAGTATTTTATTTATTTTATTTTTGAAATGCAGAGAGAGAAAGATACAGAGAGAAACACCAGAACACTGCTCAGCTCTGGTTTATGGTGGTGGGTGGGTGGGGATTGAACCTGGGATTCTGGAGCCTCAGGTGTAAGAGTCTGTTTGCATAACCATTATGCTATCTACCCCCTGCCCAGATAGATTCTTTTTCTTGGTATCCCATTCCACTTTCTGTTTCTGAGACAAACTCATAGCTTTAGTTTGGGTCCAGTGTGTAGAGCCATGAGAGGAAAGGGACAAAGAAATCCCTAAGAAAGGATCCAGCAGAAACCTCAGATTATGCTTACTATATTGCATGCACATGGGTTTGAGGATTACTGGTGATTATTAACAAAATAATCCTTTTGTTAGCTGATCTAGGTTTAGCCCCATACAGTGAGATTTGATTAACAATGTCGCTCCCTGGGAAGACTTCCCAGCTGCATTCATTTCTTTGGCTTTCTTCTCTTCCTCCTGGGGTGGACAACTCCTCTTCATGTCACTGACTATTAAGCATTAAACTGGTGCAGGTATAGTGAGTGAAATCTCTTGAAGTGCCCAGAAATTATAAAGCCACTCACTGTTTATTTCTGTTGTTCAAGTCTGCCCCAGGGACACCTTTCCATTTGAGTGGAGGACCATAAGGCCTTCTGCTGCTTTCCTCCAGGGAATTGGCAGTTTAATGAAAGTCAAGGTTCATCAGTTCCCCTTCTGGCTTGGCAAAAAAGCTTAAGAGAACAATAGAATTCTTATGAGAATTTGGGAAGCATCACCTAAATGTCTAGAAGGAGGTACTGAACTCTGTTGTGAAGTGGAAATGCCTTAGGGTTCAGAGAATATGAGCACTCTGAGAACTAGGTGATGTGTTAGGGGAAGGTTATAGAGGAAGTGGAGGCTGAACAAGGCCTTGAGAGTGGGGGTTGCTGCTAACTGGCAGGAGGAGGGGAGGACCTTTCTTCCTTCCTTCCTTTTTTTTTTTAATATTTATTTATTCCCTTTTTGTTGCCCTTGTTGTTTTATTGTTGTAGTTGTTATTGATGTCATTGTTGGATAGGACAGAGAAATGGAGAGAGGAGGGGGAGACAGAGACGGGGAGAGAAAGACAGATACCTGCAGACCTGCTTCACCACTCCTGAAGTGACTTTCCTACAGGTGGGGAGCCAGGGGCTTGAACCAGAATCCTTACACTGGTTCTTGTGCTTTGCACCACCTGCGTTTAACCCGCTGTGCTACCACCTGACTTCTTCCTTTCTTTCTCTTTTTCTTTTCCTTCCTTCCTTCCTTCCTTCCTTCCTTCCTTCCTTCCTTCCTTCCTTCCTTCCTTCCTTCCTTCCTTCCTTTTTTTTTTGTTTTTGCCTCCAGGGTTAGTGCTGGGGCTTGGTGCCTGCACTACAAATCTACTGCTCTTACCTGGAGACATTTTTCCCATCTTGTTGCCCTTGTTATTGTTATTGTCGCTGTAGGGCATTTCTTTTATGTGTATATCTGATTTCAATAAGGAGAGAGTTTGACTGAAGGAGAGTAAACAGTGGGAGTAGGTAGATGTGACCTAAAAGGTATCCAAAAGATTCTGTAATACCATTTAAGATTCACTGAAAAGCTCTGTTTTGGGGAGTAGGGGAGATAGCATAACAGTTACATAAAAAAGACAGGTTTGGGAGTTGGGCGGAAGCGCAGAGGGTTAAGTGCATGTGGCGCAAAGCACAAGGACCAGCATAAGGATCCCAGTTCAAGCCCCCGGCTCCCCACCTGCAGTGGAGTCACTTCACAAGTGGTGAAGCAGGTCTGCAGGTGTTTACCTTTCTCTCCCTCCTCTGTCTGCCCCTCCTCTCTCCATTTTTCTCTGTCCTATCCAACGACAGTATCAATAACAACAACAATAACTACAACAGTAAAACAAGGGCAACAAAACGGAATAAATAAATATATAAAAAAGAAAATATATTCTAAAAAAAAAAAAGACTTAAGTTTGAGGCTCTAGGTTCAAAACCCCCCCTCCCCCAACAACAACCAGCCAGCAACTGCTGAGCAATACTCTGGTAAAATAAACTGTTTTGGGAAGATGGCAAAATAGCACATTTGGATAATATGCTGCTTTGTAATGCATGTGTAGGCTCGTGTTTGACCACCCCCCACCCTCCAGTACATTAAAGGAAATTTCAGTGATGTGGTTTCTCTCTGTCTCTATCTGAAAAAAAATCAGCCTGGGAGGTGGTATAATAGATTAGGTATTAGATTCCCAAGCATGAGGTCCCTAGTTTGATCCGTGACATCTCATATGCCAGTGTAATGCTCTACTTTTTTTTTCATTTCCCCCCTCTCCCCTCCTCCTCACTCCTCCCCACCTATAAATAAATAGGACCTCCTACTGCTTTGCCATGTGCATAACCCAGGCTTAAGCCCGGCCCTTAATGCCTTGAAGGAAGCTTTGGTGTTGTGATCTCTCTCTGCCTCTATCTTAAACAGATAAAACAATAATACATAAAAACAACTTTAAAAACGTAAACAAGGCACAGAAGAAGACAAAACCAAAAAAAAAAAATCTACATCAGTTTTTTGAGGTAGCATCCTTTGGAAATTGTGCTTTTGTGCTTCCTCATGGATCAAAGCAGTCTGTGTTTAGCAAGAGTAAGATACTCAGTGTCATGTGCAGATGTCACTGAAGTAGACATGTGGGGATCTGGAGCATAAAGGTGCCGGTGCTGACATGAAGTTAAGTTTCTTTCTCTGTGGACCTCACTGATAATTGAAGGCTTGGAGAGGAATGTGGTTGGAAGAGATATATGGAGTCCTTGTGAGCCTGAGAATGGTAGTTTGCCTCTTTCAGACTAATTTTTTCTCATCTCTAAAATGGAAATTGGTGGGGGTTGGGCGGTAACGCAGCAGGTTAAGCGCACATGGCTCAAAGCACAATGACTGGCGTAAGGATCTCGGTTCAAGCTCCCGGCTTCCCACCTGTAGGGGGATCACTTCCACGGTCGGTGAAGCAGGTCTGCAGGTGTCTGTTTTTTTCTCCCCCTGTCTGTCTTCCTCTCCTCTCTTAATTTCTGTCTGTCCTATCCAACAACAATACCAATGGCAACAATAACTATAATAACAGCAGCAAGGGCAGCAAAATGGGAAAAAATGACCTTCAGGAGCAGTGGATTTGTAGTGCAGGCACCGAGCCCCAACAATAACCCTGGAGGCAAAATAATAAATACATAATTAAATAAAATGGAAATTGGTGTGACTGATGGCTCAACGGTAGAATACATGTCTTGCATGCCAGAATGACCCTCTGGTTCTCTCTCTCTCTCATTAAATGAATATTATCAATAAAATGAAATGAAAGCTAGAGAGGTTGCTCACCAGGTAGGATGTGTGCCTTACTTACAAGTGCACATGAAAGGTTAGAGCCCTGACACCCCAAGGGAATAAGGCAAGTGCCATTCCTCTCTGTGACTCACTCTTTCTTTTCCTTCCTTCCTTCCTTCCTTCCTTCCTTCCTTCCTTCCTTCCTTTCTTTCACCAGAAAACTGCTCTTCTCTCTCAGGCATGAAAGTCTTTTGCATAACCATTATGCTGTCTCCCCAGCCCAAAATTTCTTTTTTTCTTTCTTTCTTTTTAATATTTATTTATTCCCTTTTGTTGCCCTTGTTGTTTTATTGTTGTAGTTACTGCTGTGGTTATTATTATTGATGCTATTAATGTCGTTGTTTTATAGGACAGAGAGAAATGGAGAGGAGGGGAAGACATAGAGGGGGAGAGAAAGGTAGACACCTGCAGACCTGCTTCACCGCTTGTGAAGGGACTCCCCTGCAGGTGGTGAGCCGGGGGCTCGAACCAGGAACCTTATGCCAGTCCTTGCGCTTTGTGCCACCTGTGCTTAACCTGCTGCACTACTGCCCGGCTTCCTCTTTATTTATTTTTTAAAAGGTATTTATTATTAGAGAGACAGAGAGGGAGATAGAGAAGGAAAGAGACAGAAAGACAATTGCAGCCCTACTTCGCTCGTGAAGCTTTTCTCCTGCAGGTGGGAGCTAGGGGCTTGAACCTGGGTCCTTATGCACTGTAATGTGAGCGTCTAACCAGGTGCGCCACCACCTGGCCTCTCTCTATAACTCTCTGACTGGAAAAGCACATGTGAGACACCATTTCAAGGAACTAAAGTAAAAAGGGAAAGAAAAATCAAAATAAGAATGCCTGTATTTTGGGGCTCTAGAAATGAATTGTCGGGTAATAAAGTATGTCTTGAATAATGTGCTGCTTTGCCATGAGTGTGACCCAAGTTCAAACTCCAGCCCTCACCACACTGAAGGAAGCTTTAGTGCTGTGGTCTGTTTCTCTCTGTCTATCTGAAAAAGTCATTCTGTAGTGGTGAAGCCCTGGTGATACCAGACTGGGGAAAAAAAACAAAACCAGTGAGGGTGTATGTGAAATCACATGGCAAGCATTTTGTTTTATATACTCTTATTCAGAAACACTGCCTTTCAGATTTCTAGGCGATTTCATTTACTGGTGGGCCTCTCTTGTTCCTACTATTTTATATGACTGTGAAGAGGTCTTAATGTCTCATCTGGTTTTGAACCTTTAAAGTCTTGAGTGTAGAATATTATGAATCTACCATTCCTGAACCTGGCTCTCAGAGAGAGAGATAGAGACAGAGGGTGTGTGTGTGTGTGTGTGTGTGTGTGTGTGTCTGTCTGTCTGTCTTTGCTTTTGTCAACAGTGATGGAACATTGAACCAGAATAATAATGGAATGCATATTCCATAAATAAGACATTAAAAATCAAACAAGCAGTGATAGGATATTCATGGGAAGTAGCTAGGGGTTAGCCTCTCCCCCCACTCTGTCTTCTCCCTGTTTTGGTCTGACTGGTCCATTGGCCCCTATGCCCTAGGCTGGGGGTGGGAGGATATGCTGCTGGGAAGGTGATTTCTGTGCCCTCAACTCAAGCCTACTGGTGACTTTATGGTTTTCCTCCTAGGTCTGCTGACATTTGTGAACTGTGCTTATGTAAAATGGGGCACACGTGTGCAGGACACATTCACTTATGCCAAGGTCCTGGCGCTCATTGCCATCATTATCACGGGACTTGTTAAACTGTGCCAGGGTAAGTAGGGTTGTGGTGGATTGCAGGGTGGGTGACTGTAGGAGTCCCCCTGAGGGAACTGACTAACTCTGTTAGCATCAATGTTTAGTGCTCTTTGTGTTCAGGCTAAACTGTGTCATGAGTGCTCAGATCTGTCCTGAGCTTCCTGACCAGGTTGACTTGACACTGGACAGAAGCCAGCCCCTCACTCAGAGCTGCTTTCCCTTTGTGGAGTATTGCAAGAAGCCAGCCAAAGGCTTGGGGCTCTAGAAACTTGGGTCACACTTAACTGGGTCAAAAATTAATGGGTTTCTGTTTTAGATTTGTGACTGCCAGGTTTTAAGAGGTCTGGGAGGTTGTTTATGTGGTGGGAAGATGGGATGTGGAAACAAGTTATTTTGTTGCCTTTACTTTTCATCCTGTAATGCTCTTATTCAGTATTTCTTCCCAGAATTGGCAAAATATTAAAATGTTTTGAAATATTGTGAAATTGGCACTGATTTTCCTGCATGCTTTTCTCTACCCATTTTATGGGGGGGGGGCTGGGGGTTGGGTTAATACTTTACAGTATAGTTGTTGACACTTACAGGTTACTTTTAGGAAGCTTTCATTCTTAGATTAAAGCATACTGGCACTAAGTGTAACAAACTTAAGAAAATTTCCTGAACCTTTACTCCTTTATTATTACTTTTGCTGCCAGGGCTTCATGTCTGTGTGTGATTCCACTACTCCTGGAAGACTCTTACTTTATTATTATTTTCCTTTTTTTTTTTGGCTAGAGGGTGTGGGAGACAAGTTCCCTTGTGCATGATGCTCTCATGTGATAGTCAGGGACTCTAGCTTGTGTTCTCATGTAAAGTGCACTGCACTGCATGAACGATCTCCTGGTCCCCTTCTGAGGTTTAGAGAAATTTTTAGGAGAGCTGGCAATATAGCTCACTTGGATAATGCACTTTTTTTTGACATGTGTGAGACCCAGGCTCGAGCTCAGCCACCACTGCATTGAAGAAATCTTCGATATTGTGGTTTCTTTCACTTTCTGTTTGTCTCTCCTCTCTTAAAAAAAGAAGAAGAAGAAGAAGGAGTCTTTGGTCAATCACTTAACAATCCTACTCTGTAGATGATCCGTCTTTAAACTTAACTGTGTTTCTTGTGTTTATCATCATCTGGGGAACTGAGATGTTGCCCTTTGTCCCCAAATCAGACCTTTGGCTCAAACTCAGGTTGGTTTGGTGTGTTTTTAAGAACTCCCCCGAATGGTCACCTTTGGGCATCTATGCAAGTTACTACAGTCAGCTTTCTGCCTGTCCCTGCAGTCCCATGGACTTGTTGGTGTCAAATTGGGTAGTTGAGTAATTATCCCTCCAAGATCTGTCCCTTAGGGAGCCACCGCTGTTTGTGATATTGATATTTCTAGGGCACAGAGTCTCTGTTTTTTCTTGCTATCTATCAGCTCTTCTTGCCACATTGATGTACAGGGCTTTTTTAAAGGGATGACAGCAGAATTTCTTGGAAGTCTGGGTCTCATTAAAAAACACTAGTGGAGGGAGTCGGGCTGTAGCGCAGCGGGTTAAGCGCAGGTGGCGCAAATCACAAGGACTGGCATAAGGATCCCGGTTTGAACCCCGGCTCCCCACCTGCAGGGGAGTCGCTTCACAAGCGGTGAAGCAGGTCTGCAGTTGTCTATCTTTCTCTCCTCCTCTCTGTCTTCCCCTCCTCTCTCCATTTCTCTCTGTCCTATCCAACAATGACAACAACAATAATAACTACAACAATAAAACAACAAGGGCAACAAAAGGGAATAAATAAATAAAATTAAAAAAAAGAATTAAGAAAAAAAACACTAGTGGAGGCCAGGTGGTGGTGCACATTACAGTGTGCAAGGACCCAAGTTCAAGTCCCTGATCCCCACCTGCAGAGGGAAAGCTTCATGAATGGTGAAGCAGGGCTGCAGGTATCTCTGTCTCTTTCCCTATCTCTATCTCCCCATTCCCTCTCAATTCCTCTCTGTCTGTATCCAATAACAAACAAAAGATTAAAAAAAAATAATAGTGTAGGGGCCTGGGCAGTGGTGCACACAGTGTACATGTTACTTTTTTTTTTTAACTTTTTAAAAAAATTATTTATTGGGGGCCAGGCAGAAGTGTAGTGGGTTAAGCGTACATGGCACAAAGCACAAGGACCAGTGTAAGGAACCTGATTTGAGTCCCTGGCTCCCCACCTGCAGGGGATTCGCTTCACCAGGTGGTAAAGCAGGTCTGCAGGTGTCTATCTTTCTCTCCCCCTCTCTGTCTTCCCCTCCTCTCAATTTCTCTCTGTCCTGTCCAACAACAATGGCAGTAGTAAAAATAATAACAGTAATGATGAAAACAAGGGCAACAAAAGGGAAAAATTAGCCTTCAGAAGCAGTGGATTCATAGTGCAGGCACTGAGCCCCAGCATTAACCCTGGAGGCAATATATATTATTGGATAGAGACAAAGATAAATTGAGAGGGAGGTGGGAGATAGAGAAGGAGAGGGGGGCCAGGCCGTAGTGCACTGGGTTAAGTGCACATAGTATGAAGTGCAAGGACCTGCTCAAGGATTCCAGTTCGAGTCCCTGGCTCCCCACCTGCAGGGGGGTCACTTCACAAGTGGTATCTTTTTCTCCCTATCTTCCCCATCTCTCTCAACTTCTCTCTGTCCTATCCAGTAAAAAATGGGAAAAAAAATGACTTTGAGGAACAGTGGTCTCATAGTGCTGGTTCTGAGCCCCCGAGATAACCCTGGAGGAAATAAAAAGAGAGTGGGAGAAGAGAGAGGGAGACAAAGACATATTTGCATTTCTATTTCACCACTCCTGAAGTGTCCCCCCCCCCTTGCAGGAGGGGTTGAGGGGCTTGAACCTGGGTCCTTGCACACTGTAGTGTGTGTGTTTGACCAGGTGTGCCACCATCTGGCCCCCACGTTACTATTTGTTAGGACTCCAGTTCAAGCTTCCAATTCCTACCTACAGGGGAGAAGCTTAACAAGTGTTAGAGCAGTGTTGCAGGTCTCTTCTCCTCCTTCATTTCCCTCCACCATCTCCTCTTCTTTTCTACTTCTGTCTCTATCAGAAAAAGAAAAAGAGGGCCTCTAGGAGTGAGTGGTGGAGTCATCATGTATGCTCTGAGCCTCAGCAGTAAGCCTGGTGGTAAAAAACAAATGCAGAGACAAACAAAACCTCTAGTGTACCCAGAAGGTCTGCTCTAGGAAGCTCCTTTGGCCTTTATAAGTTTGCAATCTTTAAGTAGAGTGACAAATGTCTAGACTGAATCTCTAAGGGCAGAGGTGCCTGGGCCTACTTACTCCAGGCTCTGAAGGATAAGAAGATAGTTCATGTGCAATTTCCTACCTTAAATGACCACAGTCGCCAGAAGTAGAGCAATAGTTCTCCCAATGAAAGCGACTAATGTGTAGTGGTCTGGGCCAAGAGAGTTAGTGCCACAGGAAGATCTAAATGTTAACAAAAAAATTATTCCTGTGGTCTGGGAGGTGATGCAGTAGATGAAGTATCGGACTGTCAAGCATGAGGTCCTGGTCCCAAGTTCAATCCCCAGCAGCACATGTACCAGAGTGATGTCTTGTTTTTTTTTTTTTTTTTTTTTGTTCTTTCTTAAGAAAAATTACTCCTTTATGTAAATCAGAATTCTTTTTTTAAAAAAATATTTCCCTTTTGTTTCCCTTACTGTTTTATTATTGTAGTTGTTGTTATTGATGGCGTCGTTGTTAGATAGGACAGAGAGAAGTAGATAGGAGTGGAAGACAGAGATGGGGAGAGAAAGATAGATACCTGCAGACCTGCTTCACCACTTGTGAAGCAACTCCCCTACAGGTGGGGAGCTGGGGGCTCAAACTGGGATCCTTACCCGAGTCCTTGTGCTTTGTGCCACATGCGCTTAACCTGCTGTGCTACCGCCCGACTCCCCTTTCTGAACATAGGAAGGACTGTGGCCTGCTCTGAGATCCCTTGCAGGAAATAGAAATGAATCGGAATTTTAGAAAGAAAGCTATCGCACCAGAAAATAAGCAGGAATACTTTTTTTTTGGATTGTATCATTTTACTGACAAGAACATGAGCTTTCCTGAGGAAATGGTGGGTTGGTGATGGTTATTTTATTATTTTAATTTTGTGGTTGTTTTGGTATTAAATTATGTTTTCTTTTTCTTTTTTCCCCTTTCCCCCTGCCCTCTTGCTTTTCTCTTCTTTATACTCTTCCTTTCTCCCCTTCCTTTCTCCCCTTCCCAATCTTCCCATCCATCTCACTGCTCTTCTCATCCTTTCTCTCCCTTCTGCCTATACCCATCTACCTTTGCCTTCCTAGGACACTCTGAGCATTTTCAGGATGCCTTTAAGAATTCCTCCTTGGACATGGGAAATCTTTCTCTTTCCCTCTACTCTGCCCTCTTCTCTTATTCAGGTTGGGACACCCTTAATTTTGTAACAGAAGAAATCAAAAACCCAGAAAGGTAAAGGCGGGGTCACACTCTCACTCCCCAACAAGGCTGGAACACCAGCTGATAGTGAGCACATTTGTCCTCTCTCTTATCCTTCCTCCCTACTCCTCTTCCTCTGATTCAGAGGGACTAGGGACTAGGATAGGAATGAGTGGAGGTAACATTCATGTTCACACTAGTGCACCTGCAGCCTTGAACTGAGGAGAAGCCCTTCAGTGGGTAGAAGCAGACCCAGTGTGGACTCTCGTTCCTAAAGGACACTGCTTCTCCTCACAAAGGTTTTTCTTTCTTTCTCAGTAGAAAGAGCCCAGGAGCATAGATTATATACCCTTCACATGGGAAACAGGAGCCTCCCTCAAATACCCCTAAGTCAGGTAGCTATTAAAGTCAGAAAAATCTCATGGGTGAACATCAACCTCAAAGAGCAGTGGGTTCTAGGTAGTCCTCTTTCCCTTGTCCTGACAGAAATTTGCCCTTGGCCATTGGGATTTCTATGCCAATTGTGACTCTCATCTACATCCTGACCAACGTTGCCTACTACACAGTGCTGAACCCTGCAGATGTCATTAGCAGTGATGCTGTAGCTGTGGTGAGTCTCTTGGGGTCTGTTTTGTCATTATCATGATACTGAATTGCTTGAATATTAATTTTTTCCCCTAAGATTTTGTTTATTTTTGGGATAGGGAGATTGCTTAGTGGTTATGTACTACACTTTTCACATCTGCCTTTCATGAATGTAAATACATATTAAAAACATTTTTGGGGGGTCTTGGAGGTAGTTCAGTGGATAAAATGTTGGACTCTTAAACATGAGGTCCTGATCAAAGAGACTTTTCATGCCTGAGGCTCCAAAGTCTCAGGTTCAGTCCCCTACGCCACCATAAGCCAGAGCTGAGCAGTGCTCTGGTAAAAAAAAAAAAAAAGAGAGTAAATAAATAGGCAAATTTAAAACTATGGTCCTGTGAAGGATGATAAATGACATAGTGGGGGTTGTATTGTTAAATGGGAAACTGGGGAATGTTATGCATGTACAAACTATTGTATTTACTGTTGAATGTAAACATTAATTCCCCAATAAGGAAATAAATTAAAAAAAAAACCAAAAAACTATGGTCCTGAATTTGATCCCTGTCTGCGCATGCGTCAGAGTTATGCTCTGTTTCTCTCATTCCTTAATAAATGGATATTTTTTTTCTATTTTTTTTACATGTGCTTATTTTTTAATTTTTATTTATTATTGGATCGAACAGAAATTGAGAGGGGAGGGGAGATAGGGAGGAAGAGAGACAGAGAGACCTGCATCTCTACCATTTGTGAAGCTTTCCTCCTGCAGGTGGGGACTAGGGGCTTAAACCTGGGTCATTGTGCACTGTCATATGTGTGCTTAACCAGGTGTGCTCCCATCTGGCCCCTTTTTTCTGTTGTTTTTTTTAAAATTTTTTTATATTTATTTTATTTATTTATTCCCTTTTATTGCCCTTGTTTTATTGTTGTAGTTATTATTGTTGTTGTTGGATAGGACAGAGAGAAATGGAGAGAGGGAGGGGAAGACAGAGAGGAGGAGAGAAAGATAAACACCTGCAGACCTGCTTCACCGCCTGTGAAGCGACTCCCCTGCAGGTGGGGAGCCTGGGGTTCGAACCGGGATCCTTATGCCGGTCCTTGTGCTTTGCGCCACCTGCGCTTAGCCCGCTGCACTACAGCCCGACTCCCTGTTTTTTTAAATTTTTTTTTATAGGATAGGATAGAAAGAGCAGGGGAAGATGGGGGGAGAGAAAGGCACCTGCAGACCTGATTTACTACTTGTGAATCGACCCCCCTGTAGGTGGGGATCTGGGGGCTCAAACCGGGATCTTTGCACTATGTGTGCTTCACCCAGTGCACCACTGCCCAGCCCCCTATAAATTAAATTTTCTAGTTTTTGTTTTTATGAGAGAGAAAAGCAGAGGGGGAGACCCAGTCAGTAATGCTTGGCTGTGGTATGTAGCAGTGCTCTAGAGATAAAACTTTTGTGAGCTCTGGAACCTCAGACATGAAAGTGGTGTGCTTCCTCAAGCTGTCTCCGTGGTCCTTGATCTCTTTCTGCAGGCATTCCCGCTCAGCCGGGTGAGCTCAGCATTAACTGTTTATCCTGGGAACATAGTTGCAGGAAGCCTAGGAAACCCTGCCTGTGTTCAGTAGTGACCCTTCTGTGTTTTGCTCCCCAGACATTTGCTGACCAGACATTTGGAAGATTCAGCTGGATCATTCCCATTGCTGTTGCCCTGTCCTGCTTTGGGGGCCTTAATGCATCCATCTTTGCTTCATCCAGGTATCGTATTTCTGCTTCACTGCAATATTTTAATTCTTTGAGTTTTTAGACGAGTCCATAAAAACACTTCTTTTTCCTAAAAAATTTTTAAAATTTTCTTTCCTTTTTTCTTTTTGCCTCCAGGGTTATTGCTGGGGCTTGGTGCCCTGCACTACAAATCCACTGCTCCTGGAGGCTAGTTTCGCATTTCATTGCCCTTGTTGCGATTGTTATTGTTGCCATAGCTGTTGTTATTGTTGTTGGATAGGACAGAGAGAAATTGAGAGAGGAGGGAAGGACAGAGAGGAGGAGAGAAAGATAGACACCTACAGACCTGCTTCACCACTTATGAAGCAACCCCCTGCAGGTGGAGAGCTGCAAACTGTGGGGTTCTTACTCTGGTCCTTGCACTTTGTGCCATATGCACTTAACCTGCTCTGCTATGGTCCATCCAGCCCCCTTTTTTAATGTTTTTTTTTTTAAAGGAGTAACTTTATTATTATTATTTTCTCTTTTGTTGCCCTTGTTGTTTTATTGTTGTTGATGTCATCGTTGTTGGATAGGACAGAGAAATGGAGAGAGGAGGGGAAGACAGAGAGGGAGAGAGAGAAAGATAGACACCTACAGACCTGCTTCACCGCCTGTGAAGCGACTCCCCTGCAAGTGGAGAGTCGGGGGCTTGAACCAATATCCTTATGCCGGTCCTTACGCTTCGCACCACGTGCGCTTAACCCGCTGCACTACTCTCCAACCCCTTTTAATGTTTTTATTTACTTACTGGATAGAGACAGAAGAATTGAGAGGGGAGAGGGAGTTCAGAGAGGGAGAGAGACACCTGCAACTTACTCCACCACTTGTGAAGCTTTCCCCCTGCAGGTAGGGACCAGGGACTTGATCCTGCAACCTTGCACACTACAATGTGTGTGCTTAACCAGTTGCACCACTGCCCGGCCCCTGTCCTAAAATTTTTTTGTGTGTGAATTTTTTTAAAAAATCAGAGCATCGCTCTGCTTTGGCTTTTGCTGGTGCTGGGAATTGGACCTGGGACTTTGGTGCTTCAGGCATAACCATTATGCTGTCTCCCCAGCCCCATATCCTTACCTTTGTGCAAACATTTTTTTTTTTTAAACTTCATTTATTTCACGTGATAGAACAGAGAGAAATTGAGAGGGAGAGGAGGGGGGAGGGGTGGGGAGGGAGAAAGAGACAGACACCTGTAGCACTGCTTCACCCCTTGTGAAGATTTCCCCTGCTGGTGGGGACTGGGGGCTGGATCCCAGGTCCTTGTACATGGTAATGTGTTCACTTAACCAAGTACACCACCAGCTGGCCCCAGTGTGCCAACAATTTTATGCTGGTAGTGAAGCCAAATATGGATGAGCTTGATGACTTTACAGAAAGTCAAGCATAGTTATATTAACTTTTGTGAGGAGAAGGCTCTGTATTGCAATTTGAATGCAGTGGAAGCAAGGTTCCTGCTCAAACCCACTTCCTGGCTCCTTTGCCTTAATGAATATTTTTACAAACAGAAGGAAAGTTAAGAGGTTGTTCAGAGCAAACAGGATGTGGGGTTGAGGTTATCTGGTCTTCTGGGTTTTCTTTTTAGAGCTAAACCTGTAACAGATCTTAACTCTTTATTGTTCTGAAGCACCAACACCAGCAGGAATAGGGTGGAGAGTGTGAGTCTTTGATTTGTATATATATATATATATATATATATATATATATATATATATATATATATATATATATTAAATTTTAACATAGTGGTCTGGGAGGTGGCACAGTGGTAAAGCTTTGGACTCTCAAGCATGAGGTCCCTAGTTTGATCCCTGGTAGCACATGTGCCAGAGTGATGTCTGGTTCTTTCTCTCTCCTATCTTTATCATAAATAAGTAAAATCTTTAAAAAATATATTAATTTATTTATTCCCTTTTTTGTTGCCCATGTTTTATTATTATAGTTATTGATGTCGTCGTTGTTGGATAGGACAGAGAGAAATGGAGAGAGGAGGGGAAGACAGAGAGGGAGGAGAGAAAGATAAGATACCTGCAGACCACCTTCACCGCCTGTGAAGTGACTCTCTTGCAGGTAGGGAGCCGGGGGCTCGAACTGGGATCTTTGAGCTGGTCCTTGCGCTTTGCGCCTCCTGCGCTTAAACCGCTGCACTACCGCCCAGTTCTCCCCAATTTTTTTTTGACATATTAAATGCTCTTTGCAAAATAGTTCCCGTGAGCTATGTCCTGAAAACTACATTTTGCCTAGCCCAACTTATTAGCCTCAGGTCACCTCTTCCTTCCAGTGCCATGCCAAGCCAATCTGTGTTTTTGGGAACACAGAACTAAAGGCAGATAAGATAGTAAGAGGCAGAAGGAAAGAAAGTAGTAGCTTGTAGACGTGACCCTGTTGGGGACCAAATTGTAGGGCTGCTTGTGGTTTGTGATGCAGCTGTGGGATTCATTCCTTCAGTGACAATTGAGCACTTGCTGTGTATCAGGTACTGGAACAAGTTGATTCTGTCCCTCAATTCACAGAAAACATTGAGGTTGCCTTTGGTGTGTGTGTGAATATTTTGAGGTTGCCTTTTCTTTGTTCCTTTCCAACACACCCCTCTCCCTCCTCGTCTTTTGAGGGTGTGTACTATTTCCTAAATATACTTATCTTTAACTATTTTTAAAAATTGTTTTTAATTAATTAATTTATTTATTGGATAGACAGAAATTGAGAGGAAGGGGGGAGATAGGGAGACCCCTGCCTGCAGCACTGTTTCACCAATTGTGAAGCTTCCTGCCTACAAGTGGGGACCTGGGACTTGGAATCTGGTTCCTTGTGTATGGTAATATGTACACTCTTCTGGGTGCACCACTACCTGGCCCCATTCTTCTTCTCCTCCTCCTTCTTCCCCTAATTTTATTTATTTATTTATTTATTTATTTATTTATTTATTTATTTATTTATGTTCTGGCATATGGTGGGCATATGGTGGTATGGGGGGTTTGAATCTAGGACTTTGGAGCCTAAGGTATGAGAGTCTCTTTGCATAACTATTATGTTTTTTTAAAATACTTTATTTATTATTGGATAGAGACAAATTGAAAGGGGACAGGAAGATAGAAAGGAAGAGAGAGGGAGTCGGGCGGTGGCGCAGTGGGTTAAGCGCACGTGGCGCAAAGCGCAGGGACCGGCGCAAGGATCCCGGTTCAAGCCCCCGGCTCCCCACCTGCAGGGGAGTCGCTTCACGGGCGGTGAAGCAGGTCTGCAGGTGTCTATCTTTCTCTCCCCTCTCTCTCTGTCTTCCCCTCCTCTCTCCATTTCTCTCTGTCCTATCCAACAACAAAGCAACGTCAACAATGGCAATAATAACCGCAACGAGGCTGCAACAACTAGGGCAACAAAAAGGGGGAAAAATGGCCTCCAGGAGCGGTGGATTCATGGTGCAGGCACCGAGCCCAGCAATAACCCTGGAGGAAAAAAAAAAAGAAAAAAAAAAAAAAAAAAGAAAGGAAGAGAGAGAGAGAGAGAGATACCTGCAGCCCTACTTCACCACTTGAGAAGCTTTCCCTCTGTAAGTGAGGACCAGGGGCTTGAACCTGGATCCTTGTGCTCTGTAATGTGTGCGCTTAACCAGGTGCACCACCACCTGGCCCCTTGCATAACCATTATGTTATCTACCCCTGCCTTCTTAATTATTTTTCTTGTAAATTTTCTTAATGCATTAAAAAGCAAATAAAGAGGCCCACAGATAGGTTCGTGCTGTCCTGTCTGCAGAGACTTGTCGAGGAACAGTTCTACCTTTCTAGTTTGACTGCCTTCTGGTCTAGGTCCCAGCACTTCCCCTCTTCTACACCATGCTGTATCAGTGGCCCCTCCTTTCTTTGTTGAATGTTTGCTTAGAGACAGCTTCTCATGAACTTCTTTCATTTCCACTTAAAGAAGTCACAAAATGACTTCCCCTATTTCCCTCTCCCCTGTGTCTATCAAATGAAAGAAAGCAAAAGTCCACCAGAAGCTGTGGATTTGTCTTGTGGGCACTGAGCTCCAGTGCTAATCTTGGTGAAAATAAGATAAAATAAAATATGAAAAAAAAAAAAAAGAGTAATGGTCCAGGAAGTGGCACAGTGGCTTGGACTCTCAAGCATGAGGTCTTGAGTTTGATCCCTGGCTGCACATGTATCAGTGATGTTGGTTCTTTTCCTCTCATTAATAAATAAATGTTAAAAAACAAAAGAGTAAGCGATAGGAGAAGATAAGGAAATACCACTGCACTGAAGTTTCATCCAGTGCAGTGAGGTGCATTGTCCAGGTAAACTATTTTTCTAGCATCCCCTCCCTTTTTAAAATTAATGAATATTTTAAAAATAATAGCCTGGGAGATGGCACTGTAGGTAAGGCCTTGGACTTCCAAGCATCAGGTCCCAAATGCTGTTCCTGATATGCATGTACTAGAATGATGCTCTGTTTATCTTCTTCCTCTTCTCTCTCCCCCACCCCCACACACATAAAAATAAACAATAAAAAAAGATTTAAGGGCAGGGATAGATAGCCTGAGACTCCAGAGTCTCAGGTTCAATTCCTCACACCACCATAAGCTAGAGCTGAGCAGTGCTCTGGTAAAAATAAATAAGTAAATAAATATAAAAATTAAAAAAATAATTTATTATGAACACTAGAAAGAGAAGGGTGAGAGAAAAGAATGAGAACCAGAGTATCACTCTGGCATATGCAATGCTGGGGGTTGAACTTGGGACCTCCTGCTTACATGTGGACTCTAGAAACTATCAACTCCCAGGTCGTAAAATACATTTAATGAAAGAGGAAGAAAGAAAACACAATACCTCTCGGCTCTGACTTATAGTTGTGCCAGGGATTTAATCAAAGATCTCCGAACTACAGACTTGAAAATCTGGCATACTACTTGCTGTTGCACTAGCTCCTCAACCCTGAACATAATTTTATATATATATGTGTGTGTGTGTGTGTGTGTGTGTGTGTGTGTGTGTGTGTGTGTGTGTGTATGTATACTTATTCCTTTTTGTTGCCCTTGTTGTTTTATTGCTGTAGTTATTGTTGTTACTGATCTCATCATTGTTGAATAGGTATCTGTCTTTCTCTCCCCTGTCTGTCTTCCCTTCCTCTCGATTTCTCTCTGTCCTATCCAACAACAACGACATCAATAATAACTACAACAATAAAACAACAAGGGCAACAAAAGGGAATAAATAAATACTAAAAAAAAAAAATGAGACTTGTGGGCTGAAGAGATATCTCAGTGGGTAAGGTATGTGCCTTGCCATGCATGTGGCTCAAGTTAGAGCCCTGGCACTGCAGGGGAGTACCATGACACCAAGGGAAGGAAGCTCCAGTGTGTGATGGTTTTCCCTTTGGCCTCTGTCTGTCTCAGTTTATCTGAGTGAAGTACTAAGCCTGAGAGCAGTGAAATCACATGTTCATTGTTCCATGCGCATGTGTGCTCTCTCTCCCTCCCCCCTACACACACACACACACACACACACACACACACACACAAAATGAGATTTGTGGGGTGGCAGAGTAGTGGGTCCCCCTATGGATAATGACAGGGTGATGGTGAGGTGTCAGTGATTGAGAAGTATGAGTGTGTGTGGATGGGACTAGGAGTAGTGTTAGGTAATAGTGAGACCAGCTCTTCATGGATAAGAGTGATGTAGTTGAAGAATAGCAGTGTCTGTGGGTAAGGGCTGTAGATTGAACTGGGCATGCTTAGAGAACATGGGATGCTTTTAAAAGTTGTCCACTTGCTTTTTTTTTTCTGGGGCTCTGAGCCAGTTTAAGTGGAGATTGTGGCTATGTGGTTGAGAAATAGGTGCCTGCTGACATATTTCTCATTCTTTCAGGTTGTTTTTCGTGGGTTCCCGTGAGGGCCACCTCCCAGACCTTCTGTCCATGATCCATATTAAACGTTTCACACCTATACCTGCTTTATTATTCAATGTAAGCTCTTCTGGGAAGTGTGGGGTGGGTATATTTATCTGTGTAGTATTCCTGCTAGCTTCATGAGAAGACTAGAAGATAGTGCCAGAGCATTACTCTGGCATATTTGATGTCAGCAATTGAATTTGGGACCTCATTCTTGAGAACACAATGCTTTATCTACTGTGCCACCTACCAGGCCACCTTAATATAGATTCTTACTGGTTTAAATCCACTGTTTAAATCTTCTGGATGTAGAGATAGGAAGAATTCTATATTCTAGAAGTTGAAGCAAATATGATCTTATTTCAGAACTCTGGTTCCTGACCTCCATCTTCTAGAACCTTTTTGCTCCAGTGGGCAAACTATCATACTTCTCTCCCCAGGGATATGAGTCTACTGACAGGTGATTCTGGAGGCACTTCCTCCATTGTATGCCAGATGGTAGGGACCCAGCTGTAACCGTCTCCCCTAGGATATGGTGTGATTTATGTTGATGTGGGTATGTTAAGGTGAGAAGTACATCACTGTTTGCCATCAGAAGGAGAAAGTGAAGAACTTGCAAAAAGAATAAAGGCATTGAATGTAGCAAGGATCCCTAGAAAGGGGAGAAATGCCACTTTGGAATCTGGAGAAGGAACCTATCTGATGCTAGGGGGATGACTAGAATGAAATGGAGGTAATCTGGTGATGCTAAATCAGGACTCAGCAGATATGGTGCTAATTGCTATGTAGTGGAATCTTCTGGGATGATTTGGGGCTGACAATGCTCACTTTTTTTCCCTTCCTCTGCAGTGCACCATGACACTCATCTACCTCACTGTGGAGGATGTTTTCCTGTTGATCAACTACTTCAGCTTTAGCTACTGGTTCTTTGTGGGCTTATCTGTGGTTGGGCAGCTTTACCTTCGCTGGAAGGAACCTGAACGACCCCGGCCTCTTAAGGTCAGTGGTTTGGAGCAGGCTAAGAGACATGGGCCATCCATCCAAGGGGCTTTCCTGCCCATGCTCCATTCCTGTTCTTCTGTCCTACTTTACCAAATTTCTTATTTCTCTCTATTTCAGTTGAGCCTGTTTTTCCCCATCGTGTTCTGCATATGTTCCTTGTTTCTGGTGATTGTGCCCCTCTTCAGTGACACCATCAATTCCCTCATTGGCGTTGGGATTGCCCTCTCTGGGGTCCCTGTCTTCTTCCTGGGTGTTTACTTGCCGGAATCTCGGAGGCCATTCTTCATTCGCAATATCTTAGGTGAGCTTCTTTTTGCCCATCACTCACTGTGTGTGCATGTGTGTGTGTGTGTGTGTGTGTGTATACATGTACACTTGGATGTGTATATGTCAGGGGGTGGTATTGACTGTTTCCCCTCATATTAGTGATATGCTGGAGACCATGAAACCTGGATGCCCTAACCTAACATCTTTTTTTGTGATCCTGATATAATCATTTTAGTTCTAATGTGAATCACATTCTGCATTGAAAAGACCATCTCCTGTGGTCTGGGAGGTGGCACAGTGGTTAAGGCACTGGACTCTCAAGCATGAGGTCCTGAATTCAATCCCTGGCAGCACATGTACTAGAGTGATATCTGGTTCTTTCTTTCTCCTGTCTTTCTCATTAGTAAATAAATAAAATCTTAAAAAAAAAAAGACCATCTCCCTCACAATGTAATCCATTTGAGAAGACGTGGTTGGAGAGGGGATGGAGGATATTGGGAATAAAGACAAAACCTGGCATAAGGGACAGGTGGGGAAGGAGCCACAGATGTGCCCATACCAGCCTTTCAGTGTTCATATTGGGGCAGTTTGCTAAATCCTGTTTTTCTCTGTTTTCATTTAGCAACTATCACCAGAGTCACCCAGAAGCTTTGCTTTTGTGTCCTGACTGATCTAGATGTAGATGAAGAACGAAACACTGAGATGAAAACTGACTAGATGCCAGAGGTGACTTCTGATGCAGGCCTGGACCACTGGTCATCTGTGGCCACAGCCACCAAAGTCAAGTTGACAAGACTGTCTCACCCTCTTGCACTAAAGGAGATCGTTGGCCCACATTGTGTGTAGGGGCTCAGGGCAGAGGCTTGCTCAGGTGTCACTCTCATTGATATTCTATGAAAAGAGACTAAAATTGTGGGGCCAGCCTGAAGATAGGGACTTCAAAAGTTGACGGTGATAGGTATTGGGAAATAGGTTGTGTACTTTTATTCTTGGTGGGCAGGTGCAGTCCTTACCAACACTGGGTATGTAGCTGGGGCTGAGGGAGTGACTGGCGGTTTTTGAATTCGACGTTTTGAGTTTGTACCAGGAGTTTGTATAAAGGGGATGCTTGTTGTGGGCAGTTTCCCTCTGATCAGGTCTAAGCAGTTGACCTTAGAGGCTTGAATTGCTACCATGTCTTCCACTGGCTTAAAATCTTTCTCTGGGGATAGGGTTGTATCCCACTATTTATTGATAAGAACCCAGATCACCAGTCCTAACAAGATAATCTGTCAGATATAATAGGCTTATAATGTTAAAAAAAAATTCCAGAACCCAAAGTAATCTTTGCCCTTAAAGATGTTTCAATGTGTTGGTGACCACAGATTTTTTTCCCCCAGAAAATCAGTTTTCATACAATTTTTTTGTTGAATCTCAACAAAAGAAAAAAAAAATATTTTTTTTACTAATATCATGGTTATTTACTAATATCATGGTTTCAGCACCTGGCTCATGTTTAGCAAAGACAAATGAATAAATTCCTGAGTCAGAAATCCGGTACTATTTTGAAAGATATTTTATCTTACTTGAACCCTTATATCTTTCTTCTAGTTGAAAAAGTAAATCTCTGGATTTCTGGCATGGACTTCAGGAAGGCAGGAACTATTCTAGAATTCAGGTAGATCACCACAATTCTTTCAGCTGTGAATGGCTGAAAGATCCAGCTTGCTCCTCTACGGGCCAGTGTGCAGGTCTGCAGTGCTTACCCGCAAGCTTACCTGTCTTGGTGCTAGAAGGTGGTCACTTTATTTTCTTGAAAACACCACACCAGGGTGCATCCTCCTCTTATGTCCCCGACACTAGGCTTTGTTTACACTGAGTTGCCTTGGTGTGGATCGCCAGGACATTGCACTCCTGTCTTTCCTGCCTCCCCTTTTCCCGGATCTCAGCTGGGGCTGCAGTCTCAGGAAGAGGTTGCTATTTAAGGGAACTTCTGTCTCCTCTTTGTGAAGATCAGTGAAGACTTTGGGAAAAAGAGCTGCTTCAGGCTCAGTCTGCCTCCTCAACTGACCACATGATTGGAAGCAACTTACTCTGGTGCTCAGGCTTTGCCTTAGCACCCAGGTCAGTCAGGTCAAAAGGTTACACCCAAGGTTCCTTTGTGGGCAGTATGGCTGCACTAGATTATATAAGTATGACGCTTCTAGACGTTGGAGCCCAGAAACCTGAAGGGGCACGATCATAGTTGCTTTTGGTTCAATACATGCATCTGTGAGAACATAGGGGAACATTCCTATGGTCATGAGATGAGGATTTGCACAGCAAACTCCTGGGTGGCAACAGAGAGTCATGTGCAAAAGCTGACTTGTCTAGACTATGTAAACATGACTCCTGTCTGAACCAAGCTGGCATCTACCCCAGGGATCCTCTGGAATTAATCCTTTAATCGGAGCACTCTAATCTTGAGGCTCCCTGACCCAGACTTTAGCTTTCTCACTGAAGTAAATGACCCGCTAATCCCAGGAATTTGTTGCCCTGGGGAACTGCTGGGGAAGCCCAGCAAGGGCTTCACACCCCAGGTGCACTAGTACTTGCTCAGTGAACCATGTCATCTCCCACTCAGTACTGGATGGTGATAGCACTCTTCCCCTCTTGACTGAATACAGACTTCTCCTAGGAACCCTTCTGAGGGAGGATAAACAGGATTTCCCCTATAGCACAAGTTTCAAGATGGAGTTAATTTCACTGGCTATTTGTTCATTTCCTTCAGTCTTTCTCCTAGTGTGGGTAGTTTGTGAAGTTGTGAGGCCTTTAATGTTGCTGAACCTTAATGATTATATAAACAGCAGTGAACACATTACTGTGGCAATGAGTAGTTTTTAATCCTTTATTTCTGTGTTAGGTTGCTGGCCTATTAACTTGCAACAGAAATTATTCCTTTGTGGGTAGTTAGAATGTGAAACCAATAGTTTGCAACCTACAGGCTGCCATAATAGGCTATGTACAGGGGAGGGAGAGAGAGGAAAAGAGAAAGATAGGACACCTGCAGACTTGCTTCACTACTTGTGAAGCTTCCCCCTCCTCCACAGGTGGGAAGCAAGGGCTTGAACCTGGGTCCTTGCACATGGTAATATGTGTGTTCAACAGCACTCAGCTCTCCTTCCCCTCAGTGTTGATTTCTTTTTTAAAAAATTTTTTTTAAAAAAAAATTTATTCCCTTTTGTTGCCCTTGTTGTTTTATTGTTGTCATTGTTGGATAGGCTAGAGAGAAACGGAGAGAGGAGAGAGAAACAGGGGGAGAGAAAGATAGACACCTGTAGACCTGCTTCACCGCTTGTGAAGCGACTCCCCTGTAGGTGGGGAGCCAGGGGTTTGAACCGGGTTCCTTACTCCGGTCCTTGTGCTTTGTGCCATCTGCGCTTAAACCGCTGCGCTATCGCCCAGCTCCCCAATGTTGATTTCTAAGACTTGTCACAAAGGTAGTTTCACATCTCTAAGTTATGTGTTAACAGACTAAATTCATTTATCTCCACCATAGGACATTGAACCCCCCACGCTTTTTCAACTTCCTCCATAACTCCATGTAAAGTTATTAATATGATTGTGAAGGTGTACACAATAAACAGATGAGATGGAAGTAGGATGTAAAAGTAGGGCTGATTATAAAATCTCAAGAGGTGGGAAGATTGAGGCCAGGTGGTGGCACACCTGGTTAGGCGCACACATTACAATGCACAAGGACCCAGGTTCAAGCCCCAGGTCTTGCAGGGAGAAAGCTTCACAAGTGAAACAGGGCTGTAGATGTCTGTTTTTTCTTTCTATCTCCCCTCCCCTCAATTTCTCTGTCTCTGTGCAATAATAAATAAAAATTAAAAAGAGGTGGGAAGATACTTTCTTTCGTGCGATATTTTCTTTCATGCCTGAGGCACCAAAGGTTCCAGATTCAGTCCCTAGCATCACCATAGAGTCGAGCAGTGCTCTGGTAATGAATTTAACTACTCAGTTGCATTAATCATATTTGAAGTGCCCAATATACTCCCAATGTATGTGGAGTAGTGGTTACTATTGCTTAATGCAGATAGAGACATTTTATCATGCAGAAAGATCTACTGGACAGTGTCACACTAAAAGAAAACTCAGAATTAAGGTATATTTTTATTATCTTTATTTATTGGATAGACAGCCAGAAACCTAGAGGGAATGGAGAGATAGAGAGGATGAAAGACACCTGCAGCCCTTTTTTACCACTTGTGAAGCTTTCCCCATGCAGGTGGGGACTGGGGGCTTGAACCAGGGTCCTTTTACATTGTAATGTGTGCGCTCAACCAGGTGTGCCACAACCCGGGCCCCCCCCCCCCCCTTTTTTTTTTTAAAACTAAAGCTCAGCTCTGTATTATGGTGGTTTGGAGACTGAACCTGGGACTTTGGAGCCTCAGGCATGAGTCTCTGTATAATCATTATGCTATTTACCCCCATCCAGGGACAGTTTGCTTTTGAGAGGAAAGTCATAGTAACAAATTGGTTATGTTATTATTTTTGACTAAGTGCTATAAGCAGTTATTTGTGTTTTTATTTTACTAGAGCAATGCTCAGCTCTGATTTATGGTGGAGTGGTGGATTGAACCTGGGACCTCAGAGCCTCAGGCATGAGTCTCTATATATCCATTATGTCATCTCCCCTACCCCCCATCATCTTCCCCTTCTATTTTGACAAGACTAAGAAACTGAGACTGGAAAGAGATAGACCTGCTTCACAGCTTGTGAAGTCTCTTGCAGGTGGGAAGCAGGGCCTTTCACATGGTAATGTGTATCTCCCTGTCTGGCCTCCTGATATTTCTTTCCTATGCTTTCATGGTGTGTATGTGTGTGGCATATAGAATCAAAGGATTACTCTGGCATATGCCAGGGATCAAAATCAGGACCTCATGCTTGAGAGCCCAGCAGTTCAGCCATTGAGTCACCTGCCAGGTTGCAATATACATTAATAAAGCTAAGATCAGAAGATGCTGTCCATGGCCCAGGAGGTGGTATAGTGGATAAAGCATTGGATTCTCAAGCATGAGGTCCTGCATTCAATCCCCAGCAGTACACGTACCAGAGTGATGTCTGGTTTTCTTTCTCACTCATAATTTTTTTCCCCTCTCCAAGGTTATTGCTGGGGCTCGGTGCCTGCACCACAGATCCACTGATCCTGGAGGCCATCTTTTCCCCTTTTGTTGCCCTTGTTTTATCACTGTTGTGGTTACTATTATTGTTGTTATTGATGCTTTTGGATAGGACAGAGAAATAGAGAAGAGGGGAAGACGAGGGGAGAAAAAGATAAGACACCTGCAGACCTGCTTCACCGTTTGTGACCTCCCCTACAGGTGGGGAGTCGGGGCTTGAACCGTGATCCTTACGCAGGTCCTTGCTCTTTGCACCATGTGCGCGTAACCTGCTGTGCTACCTCCTGACCCCCTCATAAAAATCTTTAAAGATGCCATCCTTTTTCACTTAGTATCTGATAGACCTGTGTATCAGATCAAATCTTTTAAAAGATTTATCATACAAGAGATAACCAGAGTACCACCGTTGCATATGTGAAGCTGGGAGCCAAACTTAGGATCTCTTTCTTGCTTGACAATATGAGGCTTTATCCACTGTGCCACCTTCTGCCAACCATACTGCCTTTTATTTTGATTGTGATGAAGGGAGTACAATGGAAAATCACACGGGAGATTTAAGAAGCTTTAGCTGGTGAAACAGCTTACTTGAATTGTGTGCTGCTTTGCTATGTGTGCAGCCCTAGTTTTAACCTGGCCTTCCACAGCACCGAAGGAAGCTCTGGTGCTGTGGACTCTCTCACATTATCTTAAAAGTTTTAAAGGAATTACTTCCATGCTGGAAATACAGCTCACCTAGATAGTACATTTGCTTTATTAGGTTTGAGCCTGACCTCCACAGCATTAGAGGAAACCTCCATGTTGTGGTCTTTTCCTCTGTGTAAAAAAAAGCCAACCCAGATTGATGAAGTCCCAGCAGTGACGAAACAGAAAACTAAAAACATCTGTGTTAAAAAATTAGTTTTCATTAAACAAATAGAGCATCACATTTATACATGCTATATTCTTTGGCAATACTGCCAAAGAAAAACAGGAATCTTTAAAATCAGGAGGCAGGGAGGTACAGATAACTGTTTATTAAGATCTCTCATAGCTCTAGCTTCTATTCCTGTGGCCATTACACCCAGCCTGTGCCACTCCAAGTGTCATCTCCTTAACCCGACTAGGTTTTCCTCATAATGAAACAAGGCCATCTTCTTACTGATAGTGTATAAAAGAATGAAGAAGATAACCTGGGTCAGGAAATTCCATTTTTATGTAGCCACACCCAACACTCATACTATAGGTCACTTTTTAAAAAAGTAGTGTTGGGGATCAAACCCATGGCCTCAATCATGTAAGGCACATACTGTACTGCTAAGTCATCTCCCTAGCCCAGAACACTTCTAAACACATCAAAGAGGCCCCTTATTATATATCCCCCCCCCCCCAGCACAGGCTTTCAGTGTAGTTGGATGATACTATTTGACATATTTTTCCCGTGTGATGAGTGAAGATGTTACAGGGGGAACTGATGTGGTCAGAGCCCTCAGGGCATATGGTAGAACCATAGAATGTCATGGTAACACAGAGCCAGGGCCATCAGTCTGAATCCAGGTCATGGGGACAGTCATAGTCAAACTCCTTTTGTGTATCGAAAGGGTATTTGCTGCTCCATCTCTGTCGTCTGCTACTGCCTCCTTCCTCTTCACTGAAACTGCTGTATTCAGAGTCTAGAATGAGAAGACAGACAATAAGATAACTATACAGTGACATGGGAGGTGGTGCAGTGGCTAATGTTGGATTTGAAAGCATGACATCCTGAGTTTGATCTTCAGCATCATATAAGCCAGAGTGATGCTCTAGTTCTCATGTTAAGAAAAAAAAAAAAATCTGGGCTGGTGAAATAGCTCACTTAGATAACGTGACCTAGGTTCAAGCCTAGCCATCATAGTGAAGGAAGTTTTAATTATACGTTGTCTCTCTCAAGAATAAATTAATTAAAAAAATGTTTATTGGATAGAGGCAGCCAGAAATCAAGAGGAATGGAGAGAGGGAGGGAGGGGGTGCTGGATGGTGGTAAACCTGGTTGAGTGCACATTAGAATGCTCAAAGACCTGGTTCAAGCCCCCAGTCCCCACCTGTAGGGGGAAAGCTTCATGAGTGGTAAAGCAGGTCTGCATGTATCTCTGTCTCCTCTATCTCCCCTTTCCCTCTTGATACCTGGCTCTATCAAATAAAGACAATAAAAATATTTAAAAAAAGAACAGAAACACCTGCAACCCTGTTTCGACATTCTTGAAGCTTTCCCCCTGCAAGTGGGGACCAGGGGCTTGAACCTGGGTCCTTGTACATTTTAACACGTGTGCTCAATCAGTTGTGCCACTACCCAGCCCCCCCCCCCCAATTTTGGTTTTCTAAATCACTAAGAAAACAACTCAAAAAGACTTTTTGTTGACCACTATTACAAAATTCTTGCTCAATAGAGAAGACTCAGAATTTAGAAAAAAGCAATAGCAGTTCTAGCTAAACTAAGTTTTTTAGCATTAGGACATTATTATCATTCCTCCTCTAAGTGCAGGATTTTGGGGTGATAGAGGTATGTTAAAATAATACAAAGTGGGGGGCTGGTGGTGGCGGCTCACCTGGTTGAGCATGTGTATTAACAATGCACAAGGACCTGGGTTCAAGCCCCCACCTGCAGGGGGCAAGCTTAATGAATGGTGAAGCAGAGCTGCAGGTATCTCTCTGTTTCCCTCTCTACCACCCTCCTCACTCTTGATTTCTGGCTGTCTCTATCCAATAAATAAAGATAATAGTAAATTAAAAAAAAAAAGAATAATACAAAGTGGGAGTCGGGCAGTAGTGCAGTGGGCTAAGCGCACGTGGTGCAAAGTGCAAGGACCAGTGTAAGGATCCCAGTTTGAGCCCCCAGCTCCCCACCTGCAGGGGAGTCGCTCATAGGTGGTGAAGCAGGTCTGCAGGTATTTATCTCTCTCTCTCCCTCTCTGTCTTGCCCATCTCTCTCTGTCCTATCCAACAACAAGGACAACAATATAACTACAACAATAAAACAAGGGCAACAAAAGGGAATAATAATAATAAAAAAAGAATAATACAAAGTTTGTAGTCCAGGAAGTGATGCAGTAGATAAAAGAATTGGACTCTCAAGCATGAGGTCTTGAGTTCGATCCCTAGTAGCACATGTACCAAAGTGATATCTCTCATTAGTAAATATTTTTTTAAAAAAGGAGTATTACAAAGTTTGATTAATTGTTCCTCTGTTAAGAGATACTAAGAAAAATTCTTACATAAACAAACCCAGGTCCTATTTTTAAATGGTTAACCTCTCTGTCTTGACATTAGACGTCCCAGTAACCTCTCTCCAAAACACTAGTTCTTCGGTTCCTTACAGCTCCAGCAGCTTGTGTGGTTGTGTATTAGTGGTCAATAGCAGAGAGGGGAAGCCATCTGGGATGCACCTTATCAAGGGTGTAACAACTGATTTTAATCCCACAAGCCCCTCTCCATCCTAGGCCTCAATCCAGTTACCTCTGGATATATCATCTTCACTGTTCTGCTCCTCTTCTGGGTATTCATTTCGCCAATTATTCTCATTGTTCTCATCATCTTCATCATCATAAATGTCGTCCTCTGGTTGCTGGTCATCATTCACCTGCACATTTCAACACAAACACAAGCATAAGGGCTGGTGAGATAGCACACCTGCACTGCCATGTGCATCGCCAGTTCACCACAAGAATAATATATGGCACTGGGGGGAGCTTTGGTGCTGTGGCATCTCTTCCCCCCTCCGCTTTTTCTTAACGTTTATTAACCAGAAAGAATTGGATCGTCACTCTAGCACGTGGTGCCAGGGATCAAACTGTGTGCATAAGAGACCAAAGTTGTATCCACTGTGACATCTCCTGGGCTACCCACTTACCCTCCTCTATCTTAAAAAAAAAAAAAAAAAAAAAAAGTAAGTTGGCCTAGAGTGGTGAAATTGTGTGTGTCCTTGTGACAACAAGCGGGCAAAATCCTCTTTTAAGATTTTATGTAGTGGGAAGCTATTAGTTGATCAGGTTGGAGATACTAAGTGTGAAATGTGAAAGAGGCAGACTAGATTTCCGTAGTTCAGGTGGGTGAACTCAAGACTTTCATGCCAATGAAGCACTCAATTAGATCCCAACACTACCTGTTAAGTAGAGCAGTGTTTTAGTACTGCTCTCTCATTAAAAACGAAAAAAAAAAAAAGGAGGGTTACTTGGGAAGTGGCACACTGATAGCATACTGGACTCATAATCTTAAGACCCTGAGTTCAATCCCCAACACTGCATGTGCCAGAGTGATGCTCTGGTTCTCTCTCCTCTCTCACAAATAAACCTTAAATAAAATAAAAATAGGAGGGGATGGGCAGTGGTGCACCTGGTTGAGTGCACACACACTGTAATGTGCAAGGACCTGGGTTCAAGTGCTCAGGTTCCGCCTGAAAGGGGAAAGCTTTGAGTGAAGCCATATTGCACGTGTCTATCTTAGCTTCTCCTTTCAATTTCCCTCTGTTCTACCAAATTAAAAAAAACAAGTGAGGTCTGGTGTTGGCTTACCTACCCATAGAGTGAGTGCCTGTGGTCTTCACCTGCGGGGGAGTATCACAAGTGATGTCTCCCCTTGTCTTTCTATTAAAAAAAAAAAAAAAGAATGCCCCACACTTGTCCATGGACTTGAGTGCTGGTCTGCTCCCTTTCAGGACCTGTGTAAATACATACATTTCTCAGTCTAGATTCAGCAGGGGGCTGCCCCAGTCCATTTTTGCATTGACCTGTATAACCTAATTTACAAGGTAAAACAATTTCTGGTTTTGGCAAGGGAAAAAACACAATAGTTATACACAGTATCTGTAGGTGTGTTTCCAGGTTTAATACCCAGGAGCACCAGTAGCTAGAGCTGAGTGGCGCTCTGGTAACAAAAATTACGGCTTCATTTATTAATTTATTTAGCCTCCAGGGTTATTGCTGGGGCTCAGTGCCTGCATTATGAATCCACTGCTTTTGGAGGCCATTTTTCCCATTTTGTTGTCCTTATTATTATTGTTGTCATTGCTGTTGTTGTTGCTTGATAGAACAGAGAGAAATTGAGAGAGGAGGGGAAGACAGAGGGGCGGGGGAAAGAGACACCTGCAGACCTGCTTCACTGCTTGTGAAGTGAACTGAGCTGGGGGCTCAAACCAGGATCTTCACGCCAGTCTGTGCGCTTTGTGCCATGTGTGCTTAACCCACTATGGTACTGCCTGGACCCCTATTTATTATCTTTATTGTTAATACTTTTTACCAAAGCACTGCTCTAAGAAATTAAAAAAAAAAAAAAAAGGCCAGGGTTGGGAAGGTAGCTTAATGATTATGCATAAAGAACTTTATGCCTGAGGCAAGAAAAAGTGCCAGGTTAAAACCCACCATAAGTCAGAGCTGAGCACAGCTCTGATAAAAAATAGCACTGCTAAGCTTTAGCTTATGGTGGTGCAGGGGACTGAACCTGGGACTTGTAGATCCTCAGGCATAAGAGTCTATTTGCATAACCATTGTGATATCTACCCCTGCCCATAAACAAGTTTCTTAGAAGTACCTCCTCATTCCCCAATAGTGGGTAGATATAAGCAATGTGTTGAACATTATTTTTTAAAAACATAACGTAGAGCAAAATCGACCAATGCAGACTATCTCAAAATTTCCCGTACTAAAGTCAAGTTCCTAGAAGAATATCTAAATAAAAATTTGAACAAGGACAAGAACTAACAATAATGTTGACTAGGTGTGGAACAATGGAGGCAAAGTATCCTGGCCTAGAAATAACAGCTTATGTTGCCTCATTCCCAAGACCTTTTTTATTTTTCTTTTTGTCTCCAGGGTTATTGCTGGGGCTCAGTGCTTGCACTATGAATCCACTGCTCCTGGAGCCCCCCTTTTAAGTTGGATAGGACAGAGAAATTAAAAGGGGAGGGGAAGATAGAAAGGGAGACAAATATAGTCACCCACAGATCTGCTTTACCCCTTGTGAAGCAACCCCGCTGCAGGTGGGGAGCTGGGGGGGTCTCAAACTGGGATCCTTGCACTTCCTACTGTGTGTGGTTAACCTGGTGTGCCACCACCTGGCCCCTCACTCCCCCAATCCTTATGGTCCCCTTACCAGCTCCCATTCCTGACAGTAAGGCTGCACAGAGAGGATGTTCTCAATCCACCCTGGAGTAGTCATCTCCAAGTAGTAAATATCATAAACGTAGTCATCTTTGTGTTTCTCCTGGTGCTCAGCTCTTTGTCTATCCTCGGATACATTCAGCCGTTCGCGTATCAATTCCACAGAATTGCAGAGGATCACATCTGGGTCAGATGTCTGTGAAGAAAGTAGTACGAGGTATATGCAGGTGACTGGAGAGATAGCATAATGGTTATGCCTGTGGCTCCAAGGTCTCAGATACAATCCCTTGTACCACCATAAAACAGAGCTGAGCAGTGCTCTGGAGGAAACAGACAAAACAAACAAACATACATACTCAGGTCCTGAAACATAATGGCAGAGGAGGACCTAGAGGGGGTTAGATTGTCTTTCTCTCCCCGTCTTCCCTTCCTCTCTCCATTTCTCTGTCCTATCTAACAACAATGACATCAATAACAACAACAATAACTATAACAACAATGAAAAATAAGGGCAACAAAAGGGAAAATAAATATAAATAGAAATAAAAAACTTTAAAAAATTGTCTTTATTTATTGGATAGACAGCCAGAAATTGTGAGGAAGGGGGAGGGAGAGAAGATAAGAGATACCTGTAGCCCTGCTTCACCACTTATGAAGCTTTCCTCCTGCAGGTGAGGACCAGGGGCTTGAACCCAGGTCCTGGTAACATGTGTGCTCAATCAGGTACACCACATGACCCCTATAAATGGACCTTTAAAAAAGGACAATGCAGAAAAAAAAAAAAAAGACAATGCCTGGTACACAGAATGTATTAAGTACAGCCTGGATAAATGAATATCCATATCTGTAAAACAAGGCTATCACAACAGATGGGTTATCCTTTTCTTTTTAATATATTTATTTTTCCTTTCGTTGCCCTTTTTTGTTGTTAGTTATTGTTGTCATCATTGTTGGATAGGACAGAGAGAAATGGAGAGAGGAGGGGAAGACAGAGGCAGGGAGAGAAAGATAGACACCTGCAGACCTGCTTCACCGCATGTGTAGCAACTCCCCTGCAGGTGGGGAGCCGGGGGCTCAAAGCGGGATTCTTAGGCTGGTCCTTGTGCTTTGCGCCACCTGAGCTCAACCCGTTGTGCTACTACTGGACTCCCTCCTGGGTCATCCTTTTCTAAGAGGTCTTGCACATTTTACTTAATTTATTTTTTATTAGTGATTTAATATTGATTTACAAAGTTATAAGATAACAAGATATAATTCTACACCTTTCCCACCCCCATATTTGTGTCCCTGTTCCCTTCATCAGAAACTGTAGTAGTGGGGCCAGGTGGTGGCGCACCTGGTTGAGCGACATGTTACAGTATGAAAGGACCCAGGTTTGAGCCCCTGACCCCCCACATGCAGGGGGAAAGCTTTGTGAGTGGTGAAGCAGGGCTGCAGGCGTCTCTCTATCTCCCCCCTCCCTCTCAATTTCTGGCTGTTTCTATCTAATAAATAAAGATAATAAAAAAAATTAATCTTAAAAAAAAAAAACTGTAGTAGTTCTCCCAAGGTCACAGATATGAGTTAACCTGGAGAGAGGAGGGGAAGACAGAGAGAGGGAGAGAAAGACAGACACCTGCAGACCTGCTTCACCACCTGTGAAGCTACTCCCCTGCAGGTGGGGAGCCGGGGGCTCGAACTGGGATCCTTACGCGGGTCGTTGCGCTTAACCTGCTGCGCTACCACCTGGTTCCCCCTATTTATTATTTTTCCCCCTATTTATGGCTCTGCTTTCTCTTCCTTTCAAGTCACACCTACTAGTTCTGTGTCGTGGCTCTCCCTCTTTCTTTCTCTCTACTTCCTGGGTCCTGATGGAACTGGGAGTTGAGAGTCCTCTGGACATCTTCCCCTAACATTTTAACCCCCTCTGGTAGTTTGACCCAAAAATTTTCATGGAACACAGAAGGTAAGAGTTGTGGTTTCTGGTGGGCGTATATAGCATGATGGTTATGCAAAGAGACTCTCGTGCCGAGGCTCCAAAGTCCCAGGTTCAGTCCCCCACACCACCATAAACCAGAGCTGAGCAGTGCTCTGGTTAAAAGAAAAAAAAAAAAAAATGGGAGAGGAGTTGTGGTTTCTCAATTGCCTCTCTGCTGGACCTGGGTGTTGGCAGATGGTCCCAAACCCCCAGCTTGTTTCTGTCTTTCCCTGGTGTCTACTGAACTATGTACAAACTCCTGGTACTACACGGCCAGAGAAGCGCTAGGCTGGTGCCCCGGTGTGTACTCACTTTGTCGGCCTCTGGGTCTTCCTCCTCGCGGACCAGCTCAAATAGCTGGAAGGCGTTGTCGGCGGCGGTTCCTGGGTCTCCCGGAGCTGCCTCGGGCTCGAGGTCACCCGCGGCGGTCGCCCCCAGTGGCCGGTGGCTGGAGACCACCCTGTAGCGGCTCTTCTGCCGGGTGTTTCGGGCCGACGCGCGGAGAGCACTGAGGATACGCTGCTGGCTGCCCTGGGAAGGGCGTCGGGCGGCTCGGAGGAGCGGCTGGACTGGCTCTTCCTGGGCGGAACGCGGGGATGAATTAATGAAGCGTCAGGGATACAGTTTCACCCCGGCTGAGCCCCAAGATACCCTTCCCACCAGCTCCATCCCAGCCCACATACATACCTTTGAGCACACGGTGGCCACTAACTGGAAGACATTTTTCTCCGCTGCTACCTCCAGATCCTTGGAAGCTGGCGACTGCTCTTCGTTGCTTCGGAAGCGTTTACAAGCGAGGACCAACGCCTCCACGGGTTCTTCGCAGCGCTTACGCTTCACGCGGAGGAAAGCCGTGCGACCCGCGTCCATCGCGCCTGTAGTGCGACTGTCATAGAACTGCGCATGTGCAATTTATAAGCATTTTTTTTTTTCGGTTCCGCTTCCGGGTCCCGTCCCCAGGACGTCTAATGTAGAGCACACTCATTGGGTGAGCAGAGCACCGTTCCACGTAGGAGATTAGCACGCTCAGTGGGTGGTTTGAGGCCCCGCCCCCAGCACGCTCTACCCTCGGAGATTCTCAGTGGACGGCCTGAGGCCCCGCCCCTTCGCGTCATTGTAGCAAGATGGCGGTGACGGCGAAAGTAAATGGATCGGTTCCCGCTGTGGGTAAGGCGCGGGGCGACTTGGGAAAATGGGGTGTTGGTTGCGTGCCGGGGTAGAGCTGGCGTCCTTTCATCGGCCGCAGGACTGTGGCGTGGGCGTGTCCGCACGCCGGGGTTCGCGTGTCTTCGCGACTCTGGAACTTTCCTAGAGTCTGTGTCTGGCGTCGTGGGGTGCCGCGCCGCGCCCGGCCGTGTGGGCTTCCAGGTCCCCCGGCCCTGCAGGCCCCGTCAGGTTGCCGCTGGCTGGGCCCGAGGCGGAGCACGTCCTGCGGGACGAGCCTGATAGTATCCGGGACGCCCCCTCGGTGACGGAGACCCAAATGTCGCCGGACACTCAGCCACTGGCCGCTGATTGTGGGTTGTTGCAGCCGCCTCATTGGCCTCTCACCCTCGTCACGACGGACTTTTTATTATTTCCTTTTAATTTCTTGTCTTTTTTTTTTTTAAGCTATATATGTAGGGCTGGGGTAGATAGCATAAAGATTATGCAGAGACTCATGTCAGAGGCTCCAAGGGCCCAGGTTCAAGCGCCACCACCACCATAAACCAGAGCTGATCAGTACTTTGGAAAAAGAAAATTTTCTTTTTAAAAATTTTTCATTATCTTTTTTTTTAAGTTCTCTTTTTTTTTAAGATTTTATTTATTTATTTATTTATTTATTTATTTATTAGAAAGATAGGGGAGAGAAAGAACCAGACATCACTCTGGTACTTGTGCTGCCAGGGATTGAACTCAGGACCTCATGCTTGAGAGTCTAGTGCCTTAGCCACTGCGCCACCTCCTGGACCACAATTTTCATTATCTTTATTTATTTATTGGATAGAGGCAGTCAGAAATCGAGAGGGTGAGAGACAGAGACCCCTGCAGCCCTGCTTCACCACTTGTGAAGCTTTTTCCCAGCAGGTCCTTAAAATTTATTTTGGGGCCAGGCGATAGCTCAGCTGGTAGAGCGCACACATTACCATAGCCAAGGACCCAGGTTATAAGACCCCGGCCCGCACAGGCTCTAGCGATGAAGCATTGGTGCACCTCTCTCTTTTCCTCTCTCTCTCTCTCTCTCTCTCTCTTCCTGCTCCCTGCCCTCTCAATTATTTATCAAAAAAGAATTAAGAAGAATTTTAATTTTAACCAGAACGCTGCTCAGCTCTATCTCATGGTGCTGGGGATTGAATCTGGGATCACTGGTGCCTCAGGTATGAGAGGCTTTTTGCGTAACTATTATGCTGTCTCCCCCAGCTCACAAGTAAGTAATTTTTTTCATCTGAGATAATGAGTTTCAAGAGACAGAAGGCAGAGCACTACTCTGGTGGCTCGGACATGACCTTCACACACACCCCCACCAGGGAAAGAAAGGGACACCACAGCACCACTGAGGGTCACAATGTGGTGTACGGGAGGGCTCAAACCAGGGTCCTGCAAATGGTAAATTAGACACTCTCCCAGATGAGCTATCTCCCTGACCCATTACCCCTCCCTTTTTTCCTTTAAGATTTATTTATAGTGGTTTGTAAGGTGGCACAATGCATGAAGTGTTGAATCTTCAAACATGAAGTCACTAGATTCATCCCTGGCATTGCATAAATGCTGGAGAGATGGTCGTTTTTTTCTCCATTTCACATAGATAAATGAATGAATAATAAATACATAGATAAATAAATCATTTATTTAAATGAGAAGTCAGGCTGTAGCACAGTGGGTTAAGCACAAATGGCTCGAAGTGCAAGGACTGGCGTTTGAGTCCCCGGCTCCCCACCTGAAGGGGGGGTCGCTTCACAGGCAGTGAAGCAGGTCTGCAGGTGTCTGTCTTTCTCTCTCCCCTCTGTCTTCCTGTCCTCTATTGATTTTTTTTTTTTAGTATTTATTTATTTTCCCTTTTGTTGCCCTTGTTGTTTATATTGATTTATATATATATATATATATTTCTTTTTTAATTTAAGAAAGGATTAATGAACAAAACCATAAGGTAGGAGGGGTACAACTCCACACAATTCCCACCACCCAATCTCCATAACCCACCCCCTCCCATGATAGCTTTCCCATTCTCTAGCCCTCTGGGAGCATGGACCCAGGGTCATTGAGGGTTGCAGAAGGTAGAAGGTCTGGCTTCTGTAATTGCTTCCCCGCTGAACATGGGCGTTGACTGGTCGGTCCATACTCCCAGTCTGCCTCTCTCTTTCCCTAGTAGGGTGGGTTTCTGGGGAAGCTGAGCTCCAGGACACATTGGTGGGGTCTTCAGTCCAGGGAAGCCTGGCCAGCATCCTGGTGGCATCTGGAACCTGGTGATTGAAAAGAGAGTTAACATACAAAGCCAAACAAATTGTTGAGTATATTGATTTTTAAAAAAATATTTATTCTCTTTTGTTGCCCTTGTTGTTTTATTATTGTAGTTATTCTCATTGTCGTCGTTGGATAATACAGAAAGAAATGGAGAGAGGAGGGGAAGACAGAGAGGGGGAGAGAAAAATACCTGCAGACCTGCTTCACTGCCTGTGAAGCGATTCCCCTGCAGGTGGGAAGCTGGGGGCTCGAACTGGGATCCTTACGCCAGTCCTTAAGCACGCGCTTAACCTGCTGTGCTACCGCCGGACTCCCCTCTCTTGATTTCTGTCTGTCCTGTCCAACAACAACAGCAGCAATAACAGCAACGATAAACAAAGGCAACAAAAGGGAAAATAGCATCCAGGAGCAGTGAGTTCATAGCGCATGCACTGAACCCAGTGATAACCCTGGAGGAAAAAAAAACTTATATATATATATATATATATATATATATATATATATATATATATATATATATATATATATGTCACTGTGGGATATGCATGAGTTCCAACATTGGTCCCTCTTATTTTCGGTGAGAGTCAGAGGAGGGACACTGCAGCACCGCACCACTGGTGTGGGCTGGCTGGAACCTGGGTCTTGCACATGACAAGTGGTGAAGTTGTGCTGCGAGTGTCTCTCTTTCCCTCTCTACTTCTCCCTTCCCTTTATTTAAATTTTCTTTGTTATCTTTATTTATTTATTGGATAGTGACAGGCAGAAATGGAGAGGGAAGGGGGAGATAGGGAAAGAGACAGTGCTGCTTCACCACTCGAAAAGCTTTCCCCCTGCAGGTGGGGACTGGGGGCTTGAACCTGGGTCCTTGCAGTATAGCATGTGTTCAATCAGGTATGCCACCACCTGGCCCCCTCCCTTCCCTTTTTTATTTTATTTTATATTTATTTATTTTAATCTTTATCTGTTGGATAGATATAGTCAGAAATTGAGAGGGAAGGGGGTGATATAGAGGGAGAGAGACAGAGAGATACCTGCAGCACTGCTTCACCACTTGTGAAGCTTTCCCTGTGCAGATGGGGACCAAGGTCTCAAACCTGGGTCCTTGCACACTGTAACATGTGTGCTCAGGCAGGTGCGCCACCATCTGGCCCCCCTTTTCTTTTTTAAAGGAAATTAAGTGTTATTTATTTATTATTTTTATTTATTTATTTACCAGAGCACTGTTCAGCTCTGGCTTATGGTGGTGCAGGGGATTGAACCTGGGACTTTGGAGCCTCAGGCATGAGAATCTGTTTGCATAACCATTATGCTACCTATTCCTGCCCACCCTACCTTTTCATTTTCTCTGTTTATTCAGTATATAATAAAATATTTAAAAATTCTTTACTACTAATAAATAAATGACTTAAATGACTTCAGGATTGATTCTATTTAAGCCGCAAGATAAAATTTCCAAGATTAAAAAATATTTTTTGATGATTTCTTTTAATTATCTTTATTTTTTTAATTAAAAAATATTTATTTTTCCTTTTGTTGCCCTTGTTGTTTTATTGTTGTTGTTATTGATGTCATCATTGTTGGATAGGATAGAGAGAAATGGAGAGAGGAGGGGAAGACAGAGGGGGGAGAGCAAGATAGACACCTGCAGACCTGCTTCACCGCTTGTGAATCGACTCCCCTTGCAGGTGGGGAGCCGGGGGCTTGAACCGGGATCCTTACTCCAGTCCTTTACAGTAAACAGAGGCTCCACCATCTTGGAGGTGGAGATTGTGTTGAGCTAAAGAACTTCATTCTAAATGTCTTAAAAGTTTATTTTAAAATTACATAGTTTTTTTTTTTGGGGGGGTGTTAAGCATTTTAAATAGCTCAAATTAAAAATAGCTATGGACAAAAATATTAATGCGCTTAACCCGCTGCGCTACCGCCCGACTCCCTAATTATCTGTTTATTGTACAGAGACAGCCAGAAATTGAGAGGGAAAGGGAAGATAGAGAGGAAGGAGACACTTGCAGTGCTGCTTCACAACTTGAGAAGCTTCCCCTGTTGCTAGTGGGGGCTGGGGAGCTTGAACGGGTTCTTTTACATGGTAATGTGTGCCACATGACCCCTCTTTTATTTATTTTTAATTAAAAAATATATATTTACATTGCAGCCTCGGAGATGAGCCAGCGTATTGTTAGATGCTCAAGCACGAAGTCTGGAATTCAGTCCCCAGCATTACATATGCCAGAATGATGCCCTGTCTCTCCCTTTGCCCTCCCTCCCCTCCCTTCTCCTTTTGTTCTCACCTTCCCTTCTTTCTCTTTCTTATACATAAATAATCTTTTTTAAAAACACAGTTATTATTGGATAGAAACAGAGAGAAATTGAGAGAGGAGAGGGAGATAGAGAGAAAGAGATACCTGCAGCTCTGCTTTAATACTCCTGAAGTTTTCCCCTGTAGGTGGGGGCCAGGGGCTTGAACCTGGGTCCTTGTGCACTGTACTTTTTCTTCCCCATAGGCTATGGGAGCCTGAGGGCTTTTAAACTGTAAGTAGGCCTCTTAGCTTAATCACTGACTCCTGACCAAGAGATAAAGCAAGGTGGGCAGAGATAATCCAGTGGTTATGCAAAGGGACTCTCACAGCCCCACCGCTAGGCCACTGAGGTAGAGATCTGAGTTTTCTCATTAGTTCTCTGTCTCTTGGTGTCAGTACAGGGCCTTCCCTCCACTGCTCCAGATTCTGAGGGCAGTAGCAGTGGAGACTCACAGTTGCACAGTTGTGAGTCTTAGGGGAGTCTTCTTCTCACTTCAGCCTTTTTGTTGGTGAAACAGACTGGAGGTGGTGTCTCAACTGGTAAACTGCCAAGCTGTTAGCAGCCACTTCATCTCTCCCTAGACTCCTCTCTGTCCACGAGCAACATTTGTTTGCACTCACCGGTGAGTTGGTGGGTTCCTGAAGTCCTTGTAGTCCCATCTTGTTGCAGTCCCAGGTGGTCTGCTTTGGTATTCCTAGTTGACTCAGGAGAGGAGGAGAGAAACACAGCTGCTGCTGGTCCGTAGCCCCGCCTCAGGAAGTCACAGCCATAAATAATATTTTTTTAACAAAGCTCTGCTCAACTCTACTTTATGTTGGTTTGGTTTGTAGAGAATTGAATGTGAGACCTTGAAGCCTCAGGCATAACTATTATGCTGTCTCCCTCACCCAGTAAATAAAATCTTTAAAAAAAACTATAATGACTTGGGAAATAGTTCAACTACTAGGCTTGCATGTCTAAGGTTCCCAGTTCAATCCCTGGTGCTACATGTACCAGAGTGGTTTTCTGGTTTAGCTCTCTTTTCAGTCCTTGTGCACTGTAATGTGTGTACTTAACTAGGTGCATAACAGCCTGGCCCCTATCTTTTTTTTTTTTTTTGCCTCCAGGGCTATCACTGGGGCTCTGTGCCTGCACCAGGAATCCACTACTCCTGGCAGCCATTTTTTTCATTTTTATTTTTTAACAAACTCCTACATTGATTTCCTGTGCCCTTTATCTTCTTTTTTCCACATCTTTTTTTTGTTTGTTTGTTTTCACATCTTTTTTTTAAAAAAAATTTTATTTATAAAAAGGAAACATTGACAAAACCATAGGATAAGAGGGGTACAACTTTGCACAATTCCCACCACCAGAACTCTATCCCATCCCCTCCCTTGATAGCTTTCCTATTCTTTAACCCTCTGGGAGTATGGACCCAAGGTCATTGTGGGATGCAGAAGGTTGAAGGGCTGGCCTTTGTAATTGTTTCCCCACTGAACATGGGTGTTAACAGTTCAATCCATACTCCCAGCCTGTCTCTTTCCCTAGTGGGGAAGGGCTCTGGGGAAGTGGGGCTACAGGACACATTGGTGGGGTTATCTGTCCAGGGAAGTCTGGTTGGCATCATGCTAGCATCTGTCAACCTAGTGGCTGACAAAAGAGTTAACATACAAAGCCAAACAAATTGTTGACCAAGCATGGACCTGAGGACTGGAATAGTACAGATGAAGAATTGGGGGGGGGGGGGTTCCTCTATTTTGTAGATAGCTAGTAGGCATATTTTAGTTAAATTCCAAAGGGCGTGTGGCTATACTAGTTTTTTTTTTTTTTTTTTTTTTCCTTTTTCTTTTTGCCTCTGAGCCTGAAATCTGATATGCCAGTGGATCCAAGTTATTGTCTGGGGATTTTTTTTTAGATATTTTATTTCATTTTAATGAGAGAGAGATACAGAGAGAATGACCAGAGCACTGTTCAGCTTTGATTTATGGTTGGGCTGGGGATTGAACCTGGGACCTCAGAACCTCAGGCATGAAAGTCTTTTTGTATAACCATTATGCTGTCTCCCCAGCCCATTTTTTTCCATTTTTGCTGTTGTTGGATAGGACAGAGAGAAATTGAGAGAGGAGGGGAAGACAGGTGGGGGGCAGAGAAAGATAGACACCTGCAGACCTGCTTCACCGCTTGTGAAGTGACCCTCCTGCAGGTGGGGAGCCGTGGACCTGAACTGGGATCCTTGTGCCAGTGTCTGCGCTTTATACTATGTGTGCTTAACTTGGTGCACTACTGCCCTACTCCATTTCTTCCTTCTTTTCTTTTCTTTTCCTTTCTTTTTCTTTTCTTAGGAGTTAGTGGTCTACAGTCAACAGTAAAATACAATAGTTTGTACATATGTAACATTTCTCAGTTTTCCACGAAACAATTCAACCTCCACTAGGTCCTCCTCTACCATAATGTTCCAGGTCCTGAACCCACTATCCCAGAGTCCTTTACTTTGGTGCAATACACCAACTCTAGTCCAAGTTCTGCTTTATGTTTTCCCTTCTGTTCTTGTTTTTCAACTTCTTTCATCTTTTTTATTTTTATTTTTCACTTATCATTTTTTTCAATTTTTTTTATTGTTGTAGTTATTGTTGTTGTTATTGATGTTGTTGGATAGGACAGAAAGAAATGGAGAGAGGAGGGGGAGACAGAGAGGAGGAGAGAAAGATAGACACCTGTAGTCCTGCTTCACTGCTTGTGAAGTGACTCCCTTTCAGGTGGGGAGCCGGGGCCTCAAACCGGGATCCTTATGCCGGTCCTTGGGCTTTGTGCCATATACTCTTAACCCACTGCACTACTGCCGGCCCCTTATTATTATTATTTTTTAATGTTTACTTATTTCTGAGGGTGAGAAAAAGAGAACCAGAGCCTCACTGCACTACCTCCTGTGTCTATTTTTTTGTGCCAGTGTACTTCTCAGCTCTGGTTTAGAGTGTTATGGGGCATTGTACCTGCGACCTGGGAGCCTCAGGCATGAAAGTCTGTTTGCATAACCATTATGATATCTCCCCTACTCTGCTCTTTTATTTCCCTTTTCATTTGCCTTTACCTGATGTTGCTCTGAGATACACTGTGGAATTACTGAGAACTGTTGAAGTTTCCAAATAATTTTATGAATTTAGCTATCATTTTAAAGTACATTTTTATTGATGTATAATTAGTTGTTAATATAAACATTTAAGTGTATGGAATTTTAATTTGACATCTACATGTCAAACTAATTTCTTTTGAACTACCCAGACCTTTTCCTCATTGGTTATACCAACATGTTCTCCATATCTAAAGCTATTTACTCTTTTGTTTGTTCTCTGTAGTTGTATTATGGTGTTTTATGTTATATGCAGACTATGAAACAAATTACTCTTGATAGAAATAATAAAATACTGTTAAACAGATTTTTCACTGATTTTGACATTTTGGTCAATTTCTTAACTTAGTTTTTCCTTTTACACTCCCCTATATTTTTTGTCATTATGATTTGAATAGATTTTTGATGATCAGACTTGACAAGAAGTGAGTTGATAAGGTTGCTTTTGTGTGCCAACTCTGAGGAACTGATTGACACCATGAAGGTCTTCTGCGGGCGGGCCAACCCCACTACAGGGTCTGTCGAGTGGCTGGAGGAGGACGAGCACTATGATTACCACCAAGAGATTGCAAGGTAACAAGGGTTTTTCTCAATTGGCTGCAGCTGGGTCAGGCACTTTTCTCTCAAAGAAGGTATCTTGGAATCCAGTCTGAGTGTGGAATAGACTGTCACCTAGTGCTATTGACCACAGTAGGGGTGGATGACAAGCAGGTCTTCTGAGAGAAGTTTGTGTGGGAGTTAGGCAAACTCATGCCTCTGTGGAATTTAAGACATTGTGTAGCAGCTTTAACAAAGTCTCAGAGGTTTTTTTAGTAAAGCAAAAGGAGCATAATATTCAGTAGTGGTTATGGTAATGATAGTAGTAGCCAGAAATAGTCATTGAATTTAATTTTTTACTTGTGCTGCTGAAATGGTGACACATTTATCACCTGGTCAGACACTTTTAAATGGAAAAGTAGAAAAATGGCTATTTTTCCTGGAAGATTGCTTCCAAGAGAAATATCTAGGAAAAATGTAATTATTGGGCCAGTAAAATAGCTCACTTGGATATTGTGCTGCTTTGGCATATGTATGACCTAAATTCAAGCATGGCCCCCACTGCATTGAAGGAAGCTTTGGTGCTGTGGTCTCTCTGCCTTTTGTCTCTTTAAAAAAAAGGGGGGGAAGAGGGTCGGGCGGTAGCATAGTGGGTTAACCACACATGGCGCAAAGCACAAGGACCAGGGTAAGGATCCTGGTTCCAGCTCCCAGCTCCCCACCTGTAGGGGAGTCGCTTCACAGGCGGTGAAGCAGGTCTGCAGGTGTCTTATCTTTCTCTTCCCATCTCTGTCTTCCCCTCCTCTCTCCATTTCTTTCTGTCCTATCCAACAACAATGACATTAACAACAACAACAATAATAACTACAACAATGAAAAACAAAGGCAACAAAAGGGAAAATAAATAAATATAAAAAAAGGAGTGGGGTGGTAGCACAGCGGATTAAGCACATGTGGCGCGAAGCACAAGGACCAGCTTAAGGATCCCGGTTCGAACCACTGGCTCCCCACCTGCAGGGGAGTCACTTCACAGGCAGTGAAGCAGGTCTGCAGGTGTCTATCTTTCTCTTCCCCATCTCTCTCCATTTCTCTCTGTCCTATTTAACAACAATGACATCAAAACTACAAAATAAAAAATAAGTGCCACAAAAGGGAAAATAAATATTTTTAAAAAGGATTTATTTATTATTAGAGAGGAGAGGGGACCCTCTAGAGCATAGTTCATCTCTAGTATTAGGTGGTACTAGCAACTGAATTAGTAACTTTTGGGGCTTTAGCATCTAAGTTGGTACTCTAACAGGCTGAGCTATTCTCCCCAGCCACCTTAGAAGAGATATTTAATTAATCTGATTTGGCAATTATTAATTGCATATGATATACTAGTCATGAAAGGATTATGAATACCAAAATGATGATAGCATTTTTTTTTTTCCCCCTCCAGGGTTATTGCTAGGCTCGGTGCCTGCACCATGAATCCACCGCTCCTGGAGGCCATTTTTCCCCCCCTTTGTTGCCCTTGTTGTTGCAGCCTCGTTGTGGTTATTATTATTGCTATTGTTGATGTTGTTCATTGTTGGATAGGACAGAGAGAAATGGAGAGAGGAGGGGAAGACAGAGAGGGGGAGAGAAAGATAGACACCTGCAGACCTGCTTCACCGCCTGTGAAGCGACTCCCCTGTAGGTGGGTAGCCGGGGGCTCGAGTTGGGATCCTTACGCCAGTCCTTGTGCTTTGTGCCACATGTGCTCAACCCACTGCACCACCACCCGACCCCGAAGATAGCATTTCTATCCTAATGGAACAGGCAGTTCTGTGAAAGAGGCAGGTATATAACAAATTAGTAAACACTGGATGGGAGAGTGATAACTTTGCTCTGCATGTGATTTAGGTTCAAGCCTGGCCACCACACCAAGGGAAGTTTTAGTGTTGTGGTGTCTTTTTCTGCCTCTTTTTCCATCTTACAGGGTCAGCCCAGGGGCCAGGTGGTGGCACACCCAGTAGAGCGTATATATTATAATGCAAAAGGACTTGGGTTAAAGTGTTTGGTCCCTGCCTGTTTATGGGAAACTTTATGAGCTGTGAAGCAGTGCTGTAGGTGTCTCTTCCTCTTTTCTTCTCTACCTCTTCCTTCCTTCTCAATTTCTGTATCCAAAAGGAAGAAGAGAAAAAATGAAATAAAGAGACAAAGAGTTGGCACAGGATTGTAAAGCCTTGGTGATGGCAAATTTATGCTGTAGTGAGATATACTTATGTCAGTAGAAATGAACACAAAAAGTTCATGGAAGCAATAAGAACAGGCTGATTTGGGATGTAATAGTTGAGTGATTTCCCAAATCAAGAGAGAAAACTGCTTTCTGTATTGGGGATTACATGTAAATTTCTAGATAAGTTAGTCTGAGGAGCTGGTCGATTGACATGACTGGGTGTGATACAAAAGGACTATAGTGAGGCCTTAGGGGTAATTCATTTGACAGAGCACCTGCCTTGCCGTGATCATGACCCCATTTGAAACCCTGGCACTGAGGGAAACTTTGGTATTGTGGTGTCTCTCTATCTCTCTCTACCTGAAAAAGTGGCTGCAATGGGGAAGCTCCCTTTGTGTGAGCACACGCGCACGCACACACACACACACACACACACACACACACACGGAGGCTGCTGTAATGAGAAAGCATACTAAAAAAGTAGGTAGAGTCAGTGTTATAAAGGATGATGACAAAATGCAGGAAGAGAAGGCCACAGAGTTGTCTCAGTGGTAGAGAATGTCTTTCATGCATGAACTAATAGGTTCAGCCCTTAGGATTTCACATAAATAAAAAAGACAAAAATAAATTGAATTAAGCAATTAAATAATTAAAATACTCTCAAGTATGTGGTATTGAGTTCCATCCCCCAGCATTGCATATGCCAGGGTTGTGCTCTGGTTCTCTCAAATTTTACCAAAAAAAAAAAATTCTTTTCATGTAGTACCTTCATCTTCAGGTTGTTTGATGATTGAATGAAACACAAAATTTGATGTAGAATAAAGGCTCACAAACTGGGAAATGCTATGCATGTACAAACTATTGTATTTACTGTTGAATATAAAACATTAATTCCCTAATAAAGAAATTAAAAAAATAATTAAAAAAAGAATAAAGGCTCACAAATATTTCTAAAATTGTAGGTATTTTCTGAGTGAGAAATTTAGCATTTTAGGTAGTTAAACAGGAGGAGAAATAAGTTGCATTTTGTAGCATTTAGTGGAAACTATGGAAAATGGTTAGTGGGATTGGAGGCTACTGGGGTGAATATCGCAGAGTTAATAGAGTGACTGGGGTGGGAGTAGATAGCGTAATGGTTATGCAAAGAGACTGTCAGACCTCAGGCTCCAAAGTCTCAGGCTGAATCCCCCACAGCACTATAAACCAGAGCAGTGCTCTGGTGAAAAAAAAAAAAAGACCAAGTAGATGATGCTCACTGAAAGGGAGGACATGGGAAGAATGGGTGAATTTGGGGAAGTGAAGGTAACAGAGATGAATAGGGAGATAAATGTTGGCCTGGAAACAATTTGCAGTTGTTAGTAAGAGTTGAAACTGGAAGAAATTAAAGATTCTCAGGAGTCAGGCAGTAGTGCAACGGGTTAAACACACGTGGTGTGAAGTGCAAGGACCAGCGAAGTATCCCGGTTCAAGCCCCGGCTCCCCACCTGCAAAGGAGTCGCTTCACAGGTGGTGAAGCAGGTCTGCAGGTGTCTATCTTTCTCTCCCTCTCTCTGTCTCCCCATCTCTCTCCATTTCTCTCTGTCCTATCCAACAGCAATGGCATCAATAACAATAAAACAGTAAAAGCAACAAAAGGGAATAAATAAATAAAATAATATTAAAAAAAAGAAATTACCGATTTTCAGAGAAGGTATGGAATGAGGAAGGTGGAGGCTGAAGAAGAGATTCTGGAATAAGAGGCTAGGTGGTAACACATGCTGTAGAGCACATACATTTTTCTTTTTTAAAAAATATTTATTCCCTTTTGTTGCCCTTGTTTTATTGTTGTAGTTATTATTGTTGTTGCTATTGATGTCATTGTTGTTGGATAGGACAGAGAGAAATGGAGAGAGGAGGGGAAGACAGAGAGGGGGAGAGAAAGACAAACACCTGCAGACCTGCTTTCACTGCCTGTGAAGTGACTCCCCTTCAGGTGGGGAGCCGAGGGCTCGAACCGGGATCCTTATGCCAGTCCTTACACTTTGCACCACGTGTGCTTAACCCGCTGTGCTACCGCCAGACTCCCGAGCACACACATTCTAATGCATATGGATCAGGGTTCAAGTTCCTGATCGCCACCTGCAGGAGGGATCCTTCACAAGTAGTGAAATAGTGTTTCAGGTCTCCGTTGCAGGTCTCTCCCCCCCTCCCAAAACCTTCCCCTCCCTTCTTAGTTTCTCAGTCTTTATGCTAAATAAATAAACATAAATAATATATTTTAAAAATAGAAGGGCTGGGGAGATAGCATAATGGCTATATATAAAAAAAGACTTTCATGCTTGAGGCTCTGAGGTCCCAGATTCAATCCCCAGCACCACTATAACCCAGAGCTGAGCAGTGCTTTGGCATATCTCTCAGTATCTTTCTATCTCTTTAACAATAAAATAAAGTATAAAAAGCACAGAGAGAGATCCAGTAATAATCCAGGAGTCAGAATCAAGAGGAAATGACAGAATGGAAAGGAAAGCATTTTTTAAATTAAATTTATTTAAAAAATGGAAACACTGACAACACCATAGAACAAGAGGGGCACAATTTCCACCACCAGACCTCCGTGTCACATCCCCTCCCTGATAGCTTTCCTGTTCTTTATCCCTCTGGGAGTATGGACTCAGGGTCATTATGGGGTGCAGAAGGTGGAAGGTCTGGCTTCTGTAACTGCAGGAATGCATTTCAAGAAGAGGAAATGTCTAGCAGAGTCAGAAATTCTTGGTGCTGATGAACAGTGTTAGCTACAGGAGTTAACTGGTGGTTCTGTGGAGAGTGGTATTAGTGGAGGTGTGGGGAGTGAGTGAGTGGTGAGACAAGGAAGACTGGAATTGAAAATGCCTCTTTAAGACTGGAGGAAGGTGAGAAGGACCAAACTTTGACTAGACATGCATAGGTGGGTCCAGATGTAAAAACCCAGCCCACCTTTGTCTAACCTTTAGTCTGTGTTTAAAGTAAGTACTTGTAGCTCTATTACTTGAGAACGTCTGTTTTATTTGAAGTGTCCTAATTTTTACCTGGAAAACTCAGAAAGCATCTGTGGGCTAGGCCTCCTGAATTCTTGGACCTCACTCTGACCTTGCTAGAAGTTTTTCAAACCTGTTAGTTACTAGAATAGAAAATATGGGCAAATCACTTGCTTCCCTTTAACACTCTGGGTTTAGGAGAACTCTTGGTTTTTCCTTCTGACATTTGTGAAAGTGCTGCTATATACAGCAAGCATATTTGGTCCCTGTTGTTTGTGTTACTCTGTAATTATCTCTCTGTGTAGATGTATGCAAGACCATGTAAAATTTTAGGCTAGTTTAGTTTGAATTGTTCCTGAGAAAGGAAATGTGTGATGTGTAAACATGATCAATATGATAGTGGCTGTGGAACTATTGTGACAGGACTGGCTACCAGAATGTTTTTGGGTATTCTGAGGTTCATTGCTAAAAATAAACATCTGTCTCTGATCTTTCTGTAATATCGGAGAAGTTCACCATATAACTATTAAACTATGTTAAAATAGGCCTCTTTGTGGTCTGGGAGATGGCACAGTGGATAAAGCAATGGACCCTCTAACATAAGATCCTGAGTTCAGTCCTTGGCAGCACATGTACCAGAGTGAAATGTCTCCTCCTACCTTTCTCATTAATATTAATAAATAAAATATTTAAAAAATGGTCTTTATGTTTGTTTCATCTGATATAGGATGCATTTATAAGTGACATGCTATTCTCATATATTGATAGTTATAATGTTTGCAAAGCTACTTTTTAAAATTTCTTTATTGGGGGGATTAATGTTTTATAGTCAATAGTAAATACAGTAGCTTGTACATGCATAACATACAACCCCCACTAGGTCCTCTGACATGCTTCAGGACCTGAACCTTCCCCACCCACCCACCCCAGAGTCTTTTACTTTGGTAAAAGTACAAAAAAGTACTCCAGTCCAAGTTTTTTTGCAGTTTCTAATCTGTCTTTTTTCTGTTTCCAGGTCATCTTATGCTGATATGCTGCATGACAAAGACAGAGTAAGTATAAAAGAAAATCATTATCTTGATGTGGGTTTTGAAAACTTCCTTCATAGGAAGGTAAAAAGGTGCAGTACTTGAATCTAGCCCTAGGTAAAAAAACAAAAGCAAAACAAAAAAACTCCCCTTGGGCTTTAATGATGCTAAAAGGAAAAAAAGGCATAGTGATCAGGAAATCAGTTAACTGAATTCTGCTTCCTGTTCTACTATTAACCTGAGTATGACCTTGGACAAAATGTATGACCTCTGAAGACCTCATTAAGATTTTATTTTAAAAAATGTTCTGTTTTGTAGCGTAGCTGGTTAAGCGCACATGGCACAAAGCACAAGGACTGGAGTAAGGATCCCAGTTCAAGCCCCTGGCTCCTCACCTGCAGGGGTGTCATTTCACAGGTTATGAAAGTTCTGTTTTTATTTTTAATGAATTGGTTTTTAAGCCTGCAAAGTATCTTACATGGTTAGTATGGTTGCTTTACCATTTGTACGACCCAGGTTTGAGCCTGGCCCCTCATTGCACTGAAGGAAACTTTGATGCTGTGGTCTCATTCTCTCTCTGCCACTCTGTCTCTGTCTATTTTTTCACCCATGGCACTGCTTAACTCTGGCTTCTGGTGTGCAGGGAATTGAATCTGGGACCTCAGAGCCTCAAGTATGAAAGGCTTTTGTATACTACTACTATGCTATTTTCCCCAGATCAAAATGTTCTGCTTTGAAAAAAAAAGAAAAAAGATCCTGTGCCCTGAAAGGTGATGTGGTCAATGAAGTGTTGGATTCTCAAACATGAGGTCCTGAGTTTGCTCTCTGGCATCACATATCCCAGAAGATGCTTTGAATTTCTCTTCTTCTTTTCTCTCATAAATAAATAAATCTTGGGGGTCAGGTGGTGGAATACCTGGTTAAACGCACAAGTTACTTACTATGTGTAAGGACCTGGGTTTAAGCCCCCACTCCTTACTTGTAGAGAAGCTTCACAAGTGGTGAATCAAGAACTGCAGTTGTCTCTCTACCTCTCTTCCCCTCTTATCTCCCCTCCCCCTCAATTTTTCTCTTTGATATATATATGTATATATATATATCATATATATATCATATATATATATATATATATATGATATATATATATATATAAGCTTCTAGGAACAGTGAATTCATCAGAAAAACAAAGGGGGGGCAAGCAGTGGCATACCTGGTTAAATGCACATATTACAGTGAACAGGGACCCAGGTTCAAGGCCCTAGTCCCTCCACCTGCAGGGGGAAAACTTCACAAGTAATGAAGCAGGGCTGCAGGTGTTTCTCTGTCTCTTTCCCTCTCTTATCTCCGACCTACTCAATTTCTTTCTGTCTACCCAATAATAAAAAAGTAATTAAAAAGCAGCTTGAGGGAGTTGGGCGGTAGCGCAGTGGGTTAAGCGCACATGGCGCAAAGCGCAAGGACCAGCGTAAGGATTCTGGTTCGAGCCCCCAGCTTCCTACCTGCAGTGAAGAAGTCACTTCACAAGTAGTGAAGCAGGTCTGCAGGTGCTTTCTCTCCCTCTCTCTGTCTTCACTTCCTCTCTATTCCTCTCTGTCCTATCCAACAACTACAACAACAATAGTAGCTACAACAATAAAACAATAAGGGCAACAAAAGGGAATAAAAAAGCAGCTTGAGAGATGGTACAGTGGATAAATCATAGGTCTCTCAAAGCATGAGGTCTGAGTTATCTCTCTGGCATCACATATGAAGACTGATGCTTTGGATCTGTCTCTGTTCCTCTTTCATAAATAAATGAATCTTAAAAAACAAAAAAAAGCAGCTTGGGAAGTGGTACTGTAAATAAATCATTGGACTCTCAAGCATGAGGTCCTGAGTTTGACCCTCAGCATCACATTTGCCAGAGTGATGCACTGGTTCTTTCTCATCCTCTTTCTTCCTTCCTTCCTTCGTTCCTTCCTTCCTTCATTCCTTCCTTCCTTCCTGCCTTCCTTTCTCTTACTGTGTGTATTTTTTTAAATTTTATTTTACTTTATTTATAAAAAGGAAACACTGACAAAAGCATAGGATTAGAGAGGTACAACTCCACACGATTCCCACCACCAGAACTCCGTATCCCATCCCCTCCCCTGATAACTTTCCTATTCTTTTTTTTTTTTTTGTAATTTCTTATTGAGGAATTAATGTTTTACATTCAACAGTAAATACAATAGTTTGTACATGCATAACATTTCCCATTTTTCCATATAACAATACAACCCCCACTAGGTCCTCTGTCATCCTTTTTGGACCTGTAATCTCCCCACCTCACCCCAGAGTCTTTTACTATGGTGCAACATGCTAATTCCAGTTTAGGTTCTACTTTTGTTTTCTCTTCTGATCTTGTTTTCAACTTCTGCCTGAGAGTGAGATCATCCCATGTTCATCTTCTGTTTCTGACTTATTTCACTTAACATGAAATTTTCAAGGTCCATCCAAGTTTGGCTGAAAACGGTGAAGTCACCATTTTTTATAGCTAAGTAGTATTCCATTGTGTATATATACCACAACTTGCTCAGCCACTCATCTGTTTTTGGACACCTGGGTTGCTTCTAATTTTGGCTGTTACAAATTGTGCTGCCAAGAACATATGTGTACACAGATCTTTTTGGATGGGTGTGTTGGGTTCCTTAGGATATATCCCCAGGAGAGGAATTGCAGGATCATAGGGTAGGTCCATTTTTAGCCTTCCAAGAGTTCTCCAGACTGTTCTTCACAGAGGTTGGACCAATTGACATTCCCACCAGCAGTGTAGGAGGGTTCCTTTGACCCCACACCCTCTCCAGCATTTGCTGCTGTTACCTTTTCTGATGACATTCTCACAGGAGTGAAGTGGTATCTCGTCTTTATTTGCATTTCTCTGACAATCAGAGACTTGGAACATTTTTTCATGTGTTTCTTGGCCTTTTGGATCTCTTCTGTGTTGGATATTCTGTCCATGTCCTTTCCCCATTTTTGGATGGGGTTATTTGTTTTCTTGTTGAGATTGGCAAGCTCTTTATATATTCTGGTTATTAGCCTCTTGTCTGATGCATGGCATCTGTGAAGGGTCTCTTGGTTTGGGTAGTGGCTTCTTTTGCTGTGCAGAAGCTTTTTAATTTGATGTAGTCCCATAGGTTTATACTTGCCTTACTTAGTCTTTTTTGTAATTGGATTCGTTTCCTTGAAGATGTCTTTAAAATTTAAGTGGAAAAGAGTTCTGCCAGTATTTTCCTCTAAGTATCTGATAGTTTCTGATCTAACATCCAAGTCCTTGATTCACTTGGAATTTACTTTTGTACTTGGTGAAATATAGTGGTTCAGTTTCATTCTTCTGCATGTTTCAACATATTTTTTCTAAACACCATTTGTTGAAGAGACTGTACTTTCCCCATTTAATAGTCTGGGCACCTTTGTCAAAGATTAGATGTCCATAGGTGTGGGAGCTTACTTCTGGGCTCTCAAGTCTATTTCACTGGTCAGTGTGTCTATTCATATTCCAGTACCAAGCAGTTTTGATGACAATGGCCCTATAATACAATTTGAGGTCTGGGAGTGTGATGCCTCCACTTCTGTTCTTTCTTCTCAAGATTGTTTTGGCAATTCTAGGTCTTTTCTGGTTCCAGATAAACATTTGTAGCATTTGTTCTATTCTCCTAAAAAATGTGCTTGGGATCTTGATGGGGATAGCATTAAACTTGTAGATGGCTCTGGGTAGTATATTCATTTTGATGATGTTAATTCTACCAACCCATGAACATGGAATATCTTTCCACTTCTTTGTGTCTTTTTCAATTTCCTTGAGTAATGACTCATAATTTTTAGTATACAAGTCTGTCACTTCTTTGGCTAGGTTTACTCCTAGATATTTTATTGTTTTTGTTACTATAGTAAAAGGAATTGAATTCTGGATTTCAGTTTCTTCTAACTTAGTGTTTGCATAGAGGAATGCCACTGACTTTTAAATGTTAATTTTTAACCTGACACCTTACTGTATTGCCAGATGATTTCCAAAAGCTTCTTCCTGGATTCCTTAGGTTTTTCTATGTATACTATTATGCCATCTGCAAATAAGGAGAGTTTGACTTCTTCTCTTCCAATCTGTATGCCTTTAATTCCTTGCTCCTGCCTGATTGCTATGGCAAGAACTTCCAACACTATGTTGAATAGTAATGGTGATAGTGGGCATCCCTGTCTAGTACCTGATCTGAGGGAAAATGCTTCCAGTTTTTCATCATTGAGTATTATATTGGCTGTAGGTTTGCTATATATAGACTCCACTATCTTCAGGAATTTTTCATCTATTCCCATTTTTTGTAGTGTTTTGATCATAAAGGGATGTTGTATTTTGTCAAAGGCTTTCTCTACATCTATTGATATGACCATGTGGTTTTTGGTCTTGCTTTTATTGATGTGGTGGATCATGTTGATTGATTTACGTATATTAAACCAACCCTGCATCCCTGGGATAAACCCCACTTGGTCATGATGAACAATCTTTTTAATATACTGTTGTATCTGGTTGTTTAGAATTTTGTTCAATATTTTAGCATCTATGTGCATCAGAGATATTGGTCTGTAATTTTCTTTTTTGGTTGTGTCTGCTCTTGTTATCAAAGTGATGTTGACTTCATAGAAGCTGGAAGGGAGTTTTCCAGTGTCTTCAATCTTCTGGAAGACTTTTAAAAGTAGAGGTATTAACTCTTCCTTGAAGGTTTTGTAGAATTCATTTGTAAAACCATTTGGTCCAGGACTTTTATTCTTGGGAAGGTTTTTGATAACTTCAGTTTCATTAGCTGTGATGGGCCTGTTGATGTTATCTACTTCCTCTTAATTTTGGAAGTTTGTATCTAGGAAATTGTCCAATTCTTCCAGGTTCTCTAGTATGGTGGCATATAGTTGTTCATAGAAGTTTCGCAGGTTATGCTGAATTTCTGCGGTGTATTGTGATAGCTCCTCTTTCATTTATGATCCAATTTATTTGGGTCTTCTCCCTTTTTTGTTTTGTGAGTCTGGCTAAAGATTTGTTGGTTTCGTTCACTCTTTCGAAGAACCAACATTTACTTTTGTTGATCTTTTTGTTTTCTTATTTTCAATGTCATTTACTTTTGCCCTAACTTTAGTTATTTCTGTCCTTCTGGTTGTTTCAGGGTTCCTTTGTTGTTGTTCTTCTTTTAGGTCTTTAAGATGTGCAATCAGGCTGTTTATTTGTGCTTTTTCTTGTTTCCTAATGTGTGCTTGTATGGCTATGAACTTCCCTCTCAGTATTGCCTTAGCTGTGTCCCAAATATTTTGATAGCTTGTATCTTCATTTTCACTGAACTCTTGAAATATTTTGATTTCTTCCTTTATTTCCTCTTTCACCCAGTAGTTGTTAAATAGTGTACTGTTGAGCTTCCACATTTTGGGACTGTTACTAATCTTTTGTTGATTGTTAAGTGTTAGTTTAATTCCACTGTGGTCTGAGAAGATGCTTGGGATGATTTCAGTGCTCTTGAATTTGCCGATGCTGTCTTTGTGGCCTAACATATGGTCTATCCTTGAGAATGACCCATGTGGACTTTAGTAGAATGTGTATTCCAGTTTCTTGGGATGAATGACTCTGAAAATGTCCAATAATTCTAGTTTATGTATCTCTTAATTTAGCTCCCTTATGTCTTTATTGATTTTCTGCCTGGATGATCTGTCAAGTTGAGAGAGTGGGGTGTTGAAGTCCCCTACTATGACTGTGTTGCTGTTAATATATTGCTTTACCTCTTCCAGTAGATGTTTTATGTATTTAGATGGCTTCTCACTGGGTGCATAGATGTTAGTAATTTTTAAATCTTCTTGATTGACTGATCCTCTGAGCATTAAGTAGTGTCCATCGTATCTTTTCTAACTTTATTTATTTTTTATATTTATTTATTCATTCCCTTTTGTTGCCCTTGTTGTATTTTATTGTTGTTGTAGTTATTATTATTGTTGTTGTCATTGTTTGATAGGACAGAGAGAAATCAAGAGGGGGGAAGAAAGATGGACACCTGCAGACCTGCTTCACCGCCTGTGAAGCGACCCTCCTGCAGATGGGGAGCCGGGGGGCTTGCACTGGGATCCTTACGCCGGTCCTTGTGCTTTGTGCCACCTATGCTTAACCGGCTGCACTACTGCCCGACTCCCAACTTTATTTATTTTAAAGTCTATCATGTCAGTTATGAGAACAGCTGATCCTCCCCTTATTTTGTGAGCCATTGGCTTGTATGATAGTTTTCCATTCTTTAACTTTGAGTCTGTGTTTGTCTTATTGAGTTAGGTGGGTTTCCTGTACACAGCATATTGTTGGGTTGTGTTTTCTCATCTACCTTCCTACTCTGTGCCTTTTAATAAGTGAATTCAGGCCATATATATATGTAATTTGATAGGGCTGAGTGAAATTTAGAGAGGAGGACAAGAGAAGGAAAGGGAAACAGACACGTGTAGCACTGCTTCACCACTCATGAAGCATTTCCCCCAGCAGCTGGGGACTGGGGGCTTGACTTGAACCCAGGTAACATGTGAGCTCAACTTGGCATGCCATTGCCCAGACCCCAGCATGTTCAGTCTGTAAGCAACACCACAGAGGCTAGGTACTACCTAATTTTCTTCAAATATCTGAGAGTGTCTTTGATGAACTGTTGGGGAATAATAGAATGTGGAATAAACATTGTTGGATGTTAACTTATTATTATTTTAACATTTACTGCTTACAGAAAGGAGGTAGGGGGCAGAGGTGGAGTTGGGGCTAGGCGGGTGGTGGGGGGTGAGGGAAGAGAACCAGAACATCACTTTGGTGCATGCAATGCCTGGGATCAAACTTGGGACTTCATGCTTGAAAGTCCAGTGCTTTTTCTATTGTACTATTTCCTGGGTCACTGAGTCTGCAATTTACTTAATTATTAGACAGAAGTAGAGAGGTAGAGGCAGAGAGAATGACGCCATAGCACTGAAGTTTTCTTTGATATAATGGGGTCCAGGCTCAGCCCTGGGTCATGCACATGGCAAAGCAGCACACTATCTCTGTGAGCTATTTCAGTGGCCTGAGTCTGCAGTCTTTCATAAGTGCCATGTATTTCTTTGAGATTTACTCATGTTGAGTTCATATCAGTAGTTATCCCTTTTTATTGCTGAGTAATAGTTTACTAAATGGGTAGATCACATTTTGTTTATCCATATACCAGCTGACAGGTATTTGGTTTCCAGTTCTGACTACTTCGAATAGGCCTATAAATATCCAAATGCAAGTCTTTGTGTGTTTTTTTTTCTTTCTGGGTAGATATTAAAGAGTAGGTTTGCTGGGTATTGGGTTGATCATATGCATGAACTTTTTAGGAAACATTGAACTGTTTTCTAAAATTGATGTGTCATTGTATATTCCTAACACTGATAAGTGAAAGTTCTACTTTCTTCACATTCTTGTCATCATTTGGTGTTGTCAGTCTTTTTTATTTACCCATTTTAGCAAGTACTTAGTAGTATTGTAATTTTAATTTTTAATATTTATTTATTTATTCCCTTTTGTTGTCTTTGTTGGTTTATATTTGTAGTCAGAACTGGAAATAGTCCTGTCTGTCTTCCCCTCCTCTCTCCATTTCTCTCTGTCCTATCCAGCAACAATGACATCAGTAATAACTGCAACAATGAAACAATAAGGGCAACAAAAGGGAATAAATAAATAAACTTAAAAAAATAGTAAAAACCAAACAAACAAAATTTTAGTTTTTGAACCTTACATAATGGAGTATGTCATACTGTGTTTATTCGTGTGATTGCCTCTTTGCTTACCAATGCTTTTGAGATTCATCCATATTGAATGGAGCAGTAGTTTCTGGTTGACAGTGTGTAGGCATATCACTATTTACCCTTTCTTCTGTTGATAGACTTTGAGGTTGTTTCTAGTGTCTTGCCATTGTAGGTGGTATTGCTGGGACATTCCAGTACACATGCTCTGGTGCAGGCTGGCAAAAATTGCTCACTTGGATAGTGTACTGCTCTGGCATGTTCTAGCCTGGCATCGACTATTCTGAGGAAACCCATGGTGTTGTGGTCTCTTTAACTCTCCTACTTCTGTGTCTCTGTCCAAAAGAAAGAAAGAAAAGAAAACATGTACTCTGGTCCATATTTATATTTTTCTCTAGCTTGTGTATATCTATGAGTGGAATTGTAGGCCACTGCATTTTATTAATTTGGCATCCTGTAACCTTTCTAAGCTTCTTAAAATTAGTTATATCTGTATATATTTTGGGTTTTCTGTAAGACATTCATCTTAGTTGTTTAATAGTAACAGTTTTCTTTCATTCTAGACCTTACTGCATTTTTTCTTGTTCTAGTTTATTGCATAGAATCTCCAATACAGTGTTCACTTTGTCTCATTTTTTTCCTTCAAAATTATTTCTTAAAATCTGTTCACAGTACATATTAATATTTCCAGTATCTGTAGCATTATGTTCTGATATCACACACTTTCCCCTTCATTCCTACTTTTGGACTCCTTGAACTTCTTTATTTCCTTTTGGCTTTTGTTTGTTTTATGTCCTTGAGGTAACCTTCATTTATAAGACTATAATGTATTAGAAGTGCAGTTTCATGGTGGTGCTCGAGAACTGCTGTGGGAGGACTGAAAGCAGCAGTTGGGCAGGGAGGAACAAGCTTTCTTGCCTCCTGTCTTGAGGTGTGCTCTAGTCTCCCCAGTGTCTATACCTAAAGAAAATACAGTGTGCAGAGTCTGGGCCTAGCACCACTAAGTAAACTGTAGAAGAATGGATGTATAGAGGAGAGAAACTTCAGTACAGGGTAGGGTGTTGATCTGGTGCTTTTGGCATTTATACTACTTTCCTGCTCAGCTAGTGTTCCTCATGGGACTGGAAAGGCCGTGTTGTCATGAGTGACATTGCTGCTGCCAGACATGACTAGAGCACCAGATAGCACCTTTCTTCTTATTCTGTATAACTACTATGAACTGACAGCTATTTTCCCCTTTCTTTTAGAATATAAAGTATTACCAGGGCATCAGGGCTGCTGTGGCCAGGGTGAAGGAGAAAGGACAGAAAGCTTTGGTTCTTGACATAGGCACTGGCACTGGCCTCTTGTCAATGATGGCTGTTACAGCGGGTGCAGACTTCTGCTATGCCATTGAGGTAAGCCACACATTTTTTTTTTTTCCTTCAAGGTTATCACTGCAGCTCAGTGCTGGTACTATGAATCCACTGCTCTTGGCGACCATTTTTTTCCATTTTATTGGATAGGACAGAGAGAAATTGAGAGGTGGGGGGTGGGGGGAGAGAGAGAGAGAGAAACACCTTCTATGCTGTTTGGGAAACATCCCCCCTGCAGCAGGTGGGAAGCCAGAGGCTTGAACCCAGATACTTGTGCAGGTCCTTGCAGTTAGTACTATGTGCCACTACCACTGCCTGGCCCCTGTAAGCCACACTCTCCCATTGCATGTTCTGTGACTAATGTGGGAAGTTCCTTGCATTTTGCCCATTCATTTGTTCAGATGGTTTGAGAGTGCTCTCTGTGCTATATAGTAAGTATATAAGGACTGAAGGTGAAAGTTGAATTAAACTCAGTTTCTCCCTCCAGAAGCTTGTTTTCTCCTGAAAACAGTGGTTCTCAGCTAAGACTGCATGTTAGAATTTTTGAGGAGCTTTAAGAAAATTCAAAGGGGTCGGGCAGTAGTTAAGTACACGTGACAAGAAGTGCAAGGACTGGCGTAAGGATCCTAGTTCGAGGCCCTGGCTCCTCACCTGAAGGGGAGTCGCTTCACAAGCAGTGAAGCAGGTCTGCAGGTGTCTATCTTTCTCTCCCACCCTCTGTCTTCCCTTCCTCTCTACATTTCTCTCTGTCCTATCCAACAATGACGATATCAACAATAACAACAACAACAATAATAATAAAAAACAAGGGCAACAAAAGGGAAAATAAATCAAAGAAAAGAAAATACCAGTGCCCCTTCCCCCTCAACCCACTTAAGGATTTTGTCTGGGAGGTGACTCCCACATTAGAATTTTTAAATATGCAGCATTCTGTTACACACATTACAATATGCAACAGACTGCTACCTTAAATGCCCCCACAGATCTAACTATCATGTTTACCAGTATTTTGGCAATCCACTATTTCTTTCTTTTAATAAGACATTAAACATATGTTGTTTTTCTGATACTGTAAACAGTACATATCATTAAAGAATTTGACTAATATAAAATAAAAATAGTGTGTCAACTTGTCATTCACGATTTTTAAACTTTTGGTGTGTGTGTTCTTTCAAACTTTTAAGTAGGAGGGCATGTGTTTAAGTACCCCCCCCCCCATTTTTGTAATTAGGGTGATTGAGTTGCAATAACAAGCAAGGTAATGGGTTTTTGCTGTCTCCCGTAACATTTAGAGGTCAGTAGTCTGGGATGTGCTATCCAGAATCCTCTCAGCTCCCCCTTGTGGTCATGCTTGTGTCTCTTATAGAGTGAAGAAATACTGTAGTATGTTTGGCAAAGAGTTTTATACAGTTTTCGCAAAGGCTAGCATAGTAGAGAAACCCAGAAAGCTAGATTGTAGCCAAATTGGGGAGGACCTGGAAGCCATGATGAATAGTTTGTTTTTAGCTTTATGCCTATGTGATTTGACTGCTTCCACCGGCTTTTTCATTCAGATAAACTTGAGGGAGTTGGGGTGAGGCAGAGACTGAAACCACAGCACTAAAGCTTCCTCCAGTGTAGAGGGGCTTGGGCTTAAACCTGGGTCATGCACATACCAAAATAGCACACTGTTCGAGTGAGCTGTTTTGCTGACCTTGTTAACAAGTTTTAATTCTCATATATTGAGTTAGGTGTTCTTAAACTGAGAGAATAATAGACTAGAGGTCTTTATGAAAGTCCAGAGAAGTAAAGCGGGTATGTGTCTTTGTATACATGTTTCAGGATTTGTCTTTTGGGGAGTCATCAAAGAAACCAGTACAAAGAAGCCTATATTTTATGATAGTTATCTTAATATCATCAAATAGATCTTATTATCCTTGTTTTACAAATGGAAGAAACTGAGACCCCAAACTATAAATCCCCTAGTTAGCAGTAGGTCTGACTTCTTGGACTTCTGGTTCCTTATTATGCAAGGGCCTGTGTTCAAGTCCCTGGTCCCCACTTGCTGGGGAGAAGTTTCATGAGTGGTGAAGCAGTGCTACAGGTGTCTGTCATCTTTCTCTCCCTCTCTATCTCCCTTCTCAGTTTTTCTTTTCCTTATCAAATAAAAATTTTTAAAAAGTAGGATGAGAATATATTTTATATAGAGAGAACTGGTAGAAATATGATCTTTTTCTATATTCCCATTTTATTTATTGATTTTTCCCTTTTGTTGCCCTTGCTGTTTTTTATTGTTGTTGTAGTTGTTGTTGCTATTGATGTTGTTGTTGTTAGGAAATGGAGAAATGGAGAGAGGAGGGGAAGACAGAAAGGGGGAGAGAAAGACAAACACCTGCAGACCTGGTTCACCACTTGTGAAGCGACTCCCCTGCAGGTGGAGAGCCAGGGGCTCGAACCAGGATCCTTATCCAGCCCTTGCGCTTTGCGCCATGTACACTTAACCCGCTGTGCTACCTCCCGACTTCCTATATTCCCGTTTTTAATTAATCTGGATTTCTTTTTTTTAATATTTTATTTATTTATTAGATAGAGACAGAGAGAAATTGAAAGTGGACAGGGAGATAGAGAGGGGAGGAGACAGACACCTGCAGCCCTGCTTCGCCAATCGTGAAGCTTTCCCCCTGCATGTAGGGACCAAGGGCTTGAACCTGGGTCCTTGTGCTGAAATGTGTACACTTAATCAGGTGCGCCACCACCTGGCCCCTTAATTTATCTGAATTTCTGATTCTCTCTTACAGCTCTAGCCTTGACTCTCAGTGCATCTTGCATTTGGCTTTTAATATTTTGTGGTGACCTTCTGGCTTTTGTTTTGGTCTTCTGCCTGTGTACTGTCATGTGGTGTTCAAGTTTTGCCTCAACAGGGCAGCAGAATGAACAGAGAAAGAAACTGCTAGTCATCCCTAGAGATGGCATCTGAATCTTTTATTTAAAAGCCTCAGGCACGGGAGTCTCTTCGCATAACCATTATTCTATCTCCCCCACCCAAAAATATTTATAATATTTATTTTTTTGAGAGAGACCATATGCTTGGTTTTGGCATATGATGGTGTTGGGTATTGAACCTGGTACCTCTGGAGCACTGGACATGCAACTCCTATACTTTTTTTAAAAAAAATTATTTATTTATTTATTCATGAAAAAGATAGGAGGAGAGAAAGAACCAGCCATCACTCTGGAACATGTGCTGCCAGGGATTTAACTCGGGACATCGTGGTTGAGAATCCAATGCTTTATCCACTGCGCCACCTCCTGGACCACACAACTCCTATACTTTTAACATATGGAGATACTTCCCTAGCCCTCAAAATCTTTCCTTTTTTTTTTTTTTTTTTAAAAAAGGTTTGTTTACATATTTGAGAGAGAACACCTGTGCATCACTACATTAGTAAAAATATCGCTGGGGGTAGAAATTCAGAACCTCACATCTTCACGTCTTGCAAACTACCACTAAATCACCTTTCCAAGTGGGGAAGTCTGAATCTTTGGAGAATGGCATAACTGAGTGCATTTTTTAAAAAAAGATTTTATTTGTTTATTTATTTATTTATTTATTTATTTAATGACAGAGATAGGAGAGAGAGAGAGAAAGAGAACCAGAATATCACTCTGGTACATTTGCTGCTGGGACCTGAACTTAAGACCTCATGCTTGAGAATTTAATGCTTTACCCACTACATCACCTCCTGGACCACTCAGACTCACTTTCTACAATGTAACTCACTTTCAACATGGCATTATAGGATGTTGACCCAGAAGTCTGAGGGAAGAAGAGTGGCCAGTTAAGTCAGGTTCAAACACAGAGACTGTAGAGAACAGAGGTGGAAACCAGAAGGGCAGACTGCATAGAGATCTTGTGCTTATTTTGGATTTGTCTCTAATTTCTAGGTTTTCAAACCTATGGCTGATGCTGCTACAAAGATTGTGGAGAAAAATGGCTTCAGTGACAAGATTAAGGTTATCAACAAGCATTCTACTGAGGTGACTGTAGGACCAGGTGCGATACATTTTTGCCAGAAGTACAAATCATTTTTGTTGATGTTATCTCTGGGCCTTTACTGCTGTCTGGTGACTTTTTCAGGTAGTACATGACAAAGAGGCAGAGAAATAGGGAAGGAAACCATAGCATGAAACTATAGCTTCCTTCAGTTTGGTAAAGCCAGACTCAAACCTGGGAGGTACACTTAACAAAACAGCAACTATCCAAGTGTGCTATTTTATTTTACTAGCTCAGTCAGTTGATCAGCCACTGACACTCCCCATCCCACTAAATCAGGGTTATCACGGGCTCAGTGCCTGTATGAGGACTCAATACTCATTTCAGTTTTCTAAAATATTTTAAAATTAATTTATCTGATAGGGAAATATCAAGAGGGGACGGGGGAGGCTGAAAGGGAGAGAGACAAGAGACATCTGCAACACTGCTTCACCTCTTGTGAAGATTCCTCCCTGCTGATGGGGGAAAAGGAGCTTGGGTCCTTGCACATTATAGCATGTGTGTTCAACCAGGTGCATCACCCCCCCCATTTATTTTATTTTATTTAGATGAGAGACAGGGAGAAACAGAGGAGAAACATTGGCGCACTGAAGTGGCCCTCATGAAAGTGGGAACCAGGGGCTTATTAACTTGTGTCCTCTGCTGGGTGAGCCACCATCTAGCCCCTGATCAGTTATTTTAAAAGTTTATCTATCTTAATAGCAGACTAACCTGCAGAGCTGCCTTTGCCATATATTCCATCTGTGATTCTATCTTCCATGACCACCTCCAGGCTCTATGTTGTTTACATTTCCACTGCATTGGGCCAGGCCACTCATATGCTTAATACTTTTCTGTAGTACTTATCAGTAATAATCATACTTTGTGTTTAATGTCAGTATCCCCACATTACTGAATTAATTTGAAGTCATCATGGACTGTAGTCTTGGTAATTTTTGTTTGATCAATTGCACAGGTCCTGGCAAATAATTCAGTAATATTTGGTTAGTGAGGTGACTGTCAACTTTGCTAGGTCCATAACCCATTGTAAATGGGATTTTGATTCCATTTCCCCCAACTTTACAACTGGTTTCCTCATTGAAGATACTGCCTTTATGTTTCCTCTTAAATGATGCAGCTTTGGTATTTTTGCTGTTCAGTCCTTCTGGAAACTTTCTTCCTAGGCCTCACTGACATATCCCAATCTTGGTTTTCCTTTGAAGCTTGATTCTGCTCCCAAATGTGTATTTTCCCAAGTCCTTTTTGAATATGGTATCTAAGTTTATTGCCTACTCTCCAGGTGGATTATATATATACTAAGGTATATCAAGCAGCTAACTTGAGGAGCAACATTTGTTATATATATACACATATATATATGTATATATATATAATTTAATAAATATATTATATATATTTGTTATATATATATTTTTTAATTTTATTTTTTTTTCATTTTTAATGAGATAGATTCAGAGAGATAGATGTAGACCATAACATTGCTCAGCTCTGGTTTATGGTGGTACTGGAGACTGAACCTGGGATCTCAGAGCCTCAGGCTTGAAAGTCTTTTGCATAACCATTATGTGATAGGGAGATATCCCTAGCCCACCACCCCTTTTTATTTTATTTTATTTTTTCCCATCATTGGGGTTTTTACCACTCCAGGATGACTTTTCAGGTAGGGAGTAAGAAGCAAAGAGAGTAAAAGAGACCACAGCACCACAGCTTCCTCCAATGCTGTGGAGGCCAGGGCTGAATCAGGGTCACACATGTGACAAAGCAGTGAACTACCCAAGTGAGTTGATTTGCTGGCCTTATGTTATTTTTTATTTTTATTTGTTTTGCCTCCAGGGTTGTTGATGAGGCTCAGTTCCTGCAGTACGAATCCACTGCTCCTTTTCCCTTTTGTTGCCCTTGTTGCTATTGTTGTTGGATAGGACAGAGAGAAATTGAGAGAGGAAGGCAGAGAGGGGGAGAGAAAGACACCTTCAGACCTGCTTCACCACTTGTGAAGCAACCCCCCTACAGGTGGGGAACCCAGGGGCTTGAACTGGGATCCTTATGCTGGTTCTTGTGTTTTGCGCCATGTATGCTTAACCCACTATGCTACCACCTGACCTCCGCTAGCCTTATGTTATTACTTTCAAATTTAATTTAATTTGGATCTGGGAAATGGTTCAGTGGGTAGAGCACGTGCATTCGACCTGGGGCTTGGGAGGTGGCAAATTGAATGCTGAACTTACATGCATGAGGCTTTGAGTTAGATTCCTAGCACTGAATATGCCAGAGTGATGCTGTGGTGTTCTTTCTCTCTCTTATTAATAAGTATATCTAAAAACAAACAAACAACAACAAAATCCCAATGCCCCAAACCTTGGTTTGACATGGGAGAACCAGTAGAGCTTCAGGGAGGGTAAAATAGTGTTTTGCTGTTTCTCTCTCCCTTTCATATGTAAAGTAATATAGAATTAAAAAAGTATGGGAGTCAGGTGGTAGCGCAGTGGGTTAAGCACATGTGGTGCAAAGCTCAAGGACCGGCATAAGGATCCCGGTTCAAGCCCCCGGCTCCCCACCTGCAGGGGAGTCGCTTCACTGACAGTGAAGCAGGTCTGCAAGTGTCTCTCTTTCTCTCATCCTCTCTGTCCTCCCCTCCTCTCTCCATTTCTCTCTGTCCTATCCAACAACGACGACATCAACAACAATAACTACAGCATTAGAATTAAAAAAGTGGAAAAGTGAGGAGTTGGGTGGTAGTGCAGTGGGTTAAGCACATGTGGTGTGAAGTGCAAGGACCAGGGTAAGGATCCTGGTTCGAGCCCCCGGTTCCCCACCTGCAGGGGGGTTGCTTCACAAGTGGTGAAACAGGTCTGCAGGTGTCTATCTTTTTCTCACCCTCTCTGTCTTCCCCTCCTCTCTCCATTTCTCTCTGTTATATCCAACAACAACAACATCATTAACAATAATAATAATAACTACAACAACAATAAAAAACAAGAAGGGCAACAAAAGGGAAAATAAATATAAAAAATTAAAAAAAGAAAAAAGTGGAGTAGCGTGGCCAGGACTTTGTAGTAACACATAAGTCTGACATTCAGGATTCATTACTGGATACTGCAGTTAATCATTCAATCAATCAATTTTAATATGCAAGGGAAAGAGAAATACCAAATTAGGTTAGGTTCATTGCCTAACACTACAGTAAATATATAAATTTGTAGTGTGCAAGAAGGAGAAGGAGACACAAAAGCACTATTCCATCACCCATGGAGTAGTATCACTTGTTTGTTCTTCTCTTAGATAGATCCAAGGGGATCAAACCCAGGACCTCTTAAGTATAAGGTGCATACTCTACCACTGAGCCACCTCTCCTACCTTGTAGTCTGTTAATGGAGACTTAGCAGTTACCTTAACGGCCCCTCCTCACATTTCCATTCTACATTAGCACTCAGGAGCTCAAGATGTATTTGCTGAAATTCACTGGATTTATTCTGGCTCTATTTATTGGGCAATAAATCATTTAATGTTATATAATTGGCTTGACATTTTCTCAGAAGGGTCTAGTCAGGCTTTGGTGATTGATTGGATGTAAATTAATAGAAGAATTAAGAATTCAGCATATGTTTATTGGCTATTATGGGGTGGAGTGCTAGGCATTATTCTAGGCATAGGGTACAGTGGGGATCAGAGCAGTCAGTATCTAGTAAATGATGCCCAGGTTTCTGGATTGTATAACTGGTAGTGTCCTTCTCTGAGACAGAAATATTGGAGAGAGAAGCAGTGGGTGGGGTACAGTTGATTCTGGGTCAGTGTATGCCAGTTGGAGTTTGACATGATATTGAGGGTGTGTGGGGGTGGCTACCACTCCAGAGGTGTAGTTTCCATGCCAAGTTTCTTCGGCACTTCCCATTACTTCACAGTGCTACTGAGTACAGGTGTACCTCAGAGGAAGTATGTAGTTTCTTTTTTTTTTTTTTTTCTGCCTCCAGGATTATCATTGGGGCTCGGTGCCTGCACCATGAATCCGATGCTCCTGGAGGCCATTTTTCCCATTTCTGTTGTCTTTGTTGCCCTTGTTGTTGTTATTGCTGTTGTTGTTGGATAGGACAGAGAGAAATCAAGAGAGGAGGGGAAGACAGAGAGAAGAGACAGATAGACACCTGCAGACCTGCTTCACCACTTGTGAAGCGACCCCCCTGCATGTGGGGAGTTGGGGGCTCGAACCGGCATCCTTACGTTGGTCCTTGCACTTTGCACCAAGTGCACTTAACCCACTGCACTACCACCCCCCCCCCCCAAGTGTGTAGTTTCTATCTTTGCTATCCTAACCATCCTGTGAAGTCAATTTCATTATCTCCCTTTTACAGATTAGGTAGCTGATGGTCAGAACTGAGGGCTCAGGATTAGAAAGTGAGATCCAGGCCCAGGTTTCTATGATTTAGGGTTCAGGTTCTCTCCACTATACTCTTCAGTGAACCACTTCAATGTGTCTCTTTTCTTACAGCCATGAAACTTGCCTTCTTTGTAGAGAAGGTGAGTGGGCTTTTGTCAAATTGAAATTCATGAGCATTAGAAGTGTTTACAGGGTAAATAGCATAAATAGGAAAATACCCTGTAAATAGCAAAAGTATTTACAGGGTAAATAGCATAATGGTTATGCAAACAGACTGTCATGCCTGAGGCTTTGAAGTCCCAGGTTCAATCCCCTGTTACCACCTTAAACCAGAGCTGGATCAGTGCTCTGGTTAAAAAAAAAAAAAAAAAAAAGTGTTTACAGTTATTTTTCCATGATGAATGAACCTTTCAAAAGTCAATTTTGTCCCTTGGCTCATTAAGAATTATAATTGTGGAGTCGGGCGGTAACACAGGGAGTTAAGAATTATAATTGTACAAGTAACATTACATTATATTACAGGGGATTAGAAAATTGAGTCAACAAAAAGACCCTTTATAATCCTTCTATTCTGAATTCTGTTATTTAGGTGATTATTTGGTAATAAGAAGCCAAGTTAATTGAGGGATTTAATGTAAAGAACTATGGATTCTGAGTCCTGGATCTCAGTGTGTTATTGTTGGGTGTCAGGAGAATCAATTGAATCTCTGGTAATGGGACACCATCAAATAGTTTTTCTCTAGTGAATGGGGAAATGACTTTCACATTTGGGTTCCTGGGTTCAATTCCTTATTACCATTTGGACTCTAGTCTCTTTTCCCTCCTTTCTATTATCAAATAACCTGAAGACTTTTAAAGAAAAAGAGCCTCTCATGCTTTGGTTTTCTCTCCCTCTCTTTGCAGGGCAAAATAAATATCTGAAATACCAGCATTTAGTTTTTGTTTTTCAAAACACTTTTTTCAAATAGTACCAAACTGTTTTTTAGGCTTTGAGAAAAATATGGTGGTTATCAGAGGGATGCCCTGGCCACAGGGACTTTGGTGAGGACGGTGAGCTGTGTACATGCACATGTAGGTGTGAAACTATACCCCTGAAATCTTATAGTTCTGTTAAACCAATGTAATAAATTTTTTGAAAAAAAATTTTTTTTTAATTTTTCTTTTTTTTTTTTTTCCTCTCTCTTTTTTTTTTTTTTCCCCATCAGAGTTATTGCTGGGACTTGCCTACACAATGAATCACTACTCCTGGCATCTTTTTTTGTTTGTTTGTTATTATGGTAGAAATAGAAATAGCTTGAGAGAGAGAGAGAGAGAGACACTTGCAGCATGCTCCACAGCTCAAACTAGAATCCTCGGGTGTGGTAACTTTTGTACTTTACTGGCTGTATCATTACCTGGCCCTATTTATTTATTTATATATTATTTATTTATTCATTAGTCTTTCTCTTTTAAATTTCTTTTTGTTGATAGAGACAGAAATTGACAGGGAAGGAGACATAGAGGGAAGAGAGAAAGAGAGACATCTGAGCCCTGCTTCACCATTGTGAAGCTTCCCCACTGCAAGTGGGGACCAGGGGCTTGAACCAGTGCATGCTTTCAACTGGTACACCACAACCCAGCCCCTGTTTTTTTATTCTTTTGAGAGAAAAAGAAAGATACCAGAGACTCATGCTCTGACCTGGGACCTCATGCATGCAAGTTTTGTGCTTTTACTCCTGAGTTAACTCCCTAGCCCTCTTTTCTTTCTCCTCTTTTTTTTTTTCTTTCTCCTCTTAATGAGAGACTAATGCAGATTTTTTTATATTTTTTTTATTGGGGAATTAATGTTTTACATTCAACAGTAAGTACAATGGTTTGTACATAATGCAGATTTTTTTAAAAATTAAAAAAAATTAAATTTATTTTCCCTTTTGTTGCCCTTGTTGTCTTTTTATTATTGTTGTAGTTATTATTATTGATGTCATCATTGTTAGGACAGAGAGAAAAGGAGAGAGGAGGGGAAGACAGGGGGAGAGAAAGATAGACACCTGCAGACCTGCTTCACCGCCTGTGAAGCGACTCCCCTGCAGGTGGGGGAGCTGGGAGCTAGAACCAGGATCCTTAAACCTCTATTCCCTTAAAATTAACTATTATTACTACATATGTTTATTAATCATTTGATATATAAAATAAAATGGATTTTAAAAATATATTTTCCCTTAGTTGCCCTTGTTTTTTATTGTTGTAGTTATTATTTTTGTTGTTATTGATGTCGGTGTCGTTGGATAGGACAGAGAGAAATGGAGAGAGGAGGGGAGGACAGAGGGGGAGAGAAAGATAGACACCTGCAGACCTGCTTCACCGCCTGTGAAGCGACTCCCCTGCAGGTGAGGAGCCAGGGGCTCAAACTGGGATCCTTACACCAGTCCTTGCGCTTTGTGCCACCTGCGTTTAACCCACTGCGCTACTGCCTGACTCCCAAGAAAATGGAATTTTTTTCTGAACACTTCCTTTGACACTTTTTTTTTTAATGCAGTTTTTTAAAAAATATTTATTTGTTCCCTTTTGTTGCCCTTGTTTTATTGTTGTTATTAATGTTGTCGTTGTTGGATAGGACAGAGAGAAGTGGAGAGAGGAGGGGAAGACAGAGAGGAGGAGAGAAAGATAGACACCTGCAGACCTGCTTCATCGCCTGTGAAGCAACTCCCCTGCAGGTGGGGGAGCTGGGAGCTAGAACCAGGATCCTTAAACCTCTATTCCCTTAAAATTAACTATTATTACTACATATGTTTATTAATCATTTGATATATAAAATAAAATGGATTTTAAAAATATATTTTCCCTTAGTTGCCCTTGTTTTTTATTGTTGTAGTTATTATTTTTGTCGTTATTGATGTCGGTGTCGTTGGATAGGACAGAGAGAAATGGAGAGAGGAGGGGAGGACAGAGGGGGAGAGAAAGATAGACACCTGCAGACCTGCTTCACCGCCTGTGAAGCGACTCCCCTGCAGGTGAGGAGCCAGGGGCTCAAACTGGGATCCTTACACCAGTCCTTGCGCTTTGTGCCACCTGCGTTTAACCCACTGCGCTACTGCCTGACTCCCAAGAAAATGGAATTTTTTTCTGAACACTTCCTTTGACACTTTTTTTTTAATGCAGTTTTTTAAAAAATATTTATTTGTTTCCTTTTGTTGCCCTTGTTTTATTGTTGTTATTAATGTTGGATAGGACAGAGAGAAGTGGAGAGAGGAGGGGAAGACAGAGAGGGGTAAAGAAAGATAGACATCTGCAGACCTGCTTCACCGCCTGTGAAACAACTCCCCTGCAGGTGGGGAGCCAGGGGCTCGAACCGGGATCCTTATGCAGGTCTTTGCACTTTGCGCCACGTGCGCTTAACCCACTGCACTACTGCCCGAATCCCCCTTTGACACTTTTAAACATTTCAGTACATATATTCTTTTTTTCCCCTTTTGTTGCCCTTGTTATTTTATTATTGTTGTAGTTATTGTTGTTGGATAGAACAGGGAGAAATTGAGAGAGGAGGGAAAGACAGAGAGGGCAAGAAAAAGATAGACACCTACAGACTTGCTTCACTGCTTTTGAAGGTGGGGAGCCTGGGACTCCAACTGGGATCCTTATGCTGGTCCTTGTGCTTGGCGCCATGTGCGCTTAACCCACTGTGCTACCTACTGCCTGACCCCCGATAAATACTTTTTCAATTTAATAACCTACTAACTTGCTATCCCACAATATATTCATTGTAAATATATTTCCTATTGTTTTACTTTTTCTTAATTCTTTAAATTTTTTTTTATTACCTTTATTTATTTATTGGATAGAGACAGCCAGAAATTGAGAGGGAAGGGGGGTGGGTAGAGAGGAAGAGAGACAGTGAGATACCTGTAGCAGTGCTTCACTCACAAAGCTTTCCCCCTGCAGGTAGGGATGGGGACTCGAACCTGGATCCTTGTACATTGTAACATGTGTGCTCAACGAGGTGCGCCACCACCTGGTTCCATGTTACTTGTTTTTAACTCTGTTTCTTTGTGTTTCTCAGATGGTGACATGCCATGCCGTGCTAACATTCTGGTTACAGAACTGTTTGACACAGAACTGATTGGAGAAGGAGCACTGCCTTCCTATGAGCATGCACACAAGCATCTTGTGCAGGTAAGGGACTGAGGGAATTGGTAGGATTTTTATCTGATGTTCATGGTTCATGCTGACACACCATGTTCTATGCAGCCTGAAATCCCAGAACCTCTCCACTCATGTAGAGTTGAAAGGCAAGTATTTATTTATTTGCCTCAAAGATTATTGCTGGGGTTTGGTGTTTGCACTACAAATCCACTGCTCCTGGAGGCCATTTTCCTCATTTTGTTGCCCTTGTTTATTGTTGTTGTTATTGTTATTGTTGTCATTACTGTTTTTGTTGTTGGATAGGACAGAGAGAAATTGAAAGAGGAGGGGAAGACAGAGAAAGGGAGAGAAAGATAAGACACCTGCAGACCTGCTTCACTGCCTGTGAAGTGACCCCCGTGCAGGTGGAGAGCTGGGTGCCAGTCTTTGCGCTTAACCTGCTGTGCTGCCACCCAGCCCCACAAAGTATTTATCTATTTATTCTCTTTTGTTGCCCTTGTTGTTTTATTGTTGTAGTTATTATTGTTGTCGTTGTTGTTGGATAGTATAGAGAGAAATAGAGAGAGGAGGGGAAGACAGGGGGAGAGAGACAGACACCTGCAGACCTGCTTCACTGCTTGTGAAGCGACTCCCCTGCAGGTGGCAGCTGGGGGCTCGAACTGGGATCCTTATGCTGGTCCTTGCGCTTTGCACCACCTGCACTTAACCCACTTCGCTACTGCCCGACTCCCAAAGTATTTATTTATTTATTTATTTATTTATTTTAAATTTTTTATTTAAGAAAGGATTAACGAACAAAACCATAAGGTAGGAGGGGTACAAATCCACACAATTCTCACCACCCGATCTCCTTAACCCACCCCCTCCCATGATAGCTTTCCCATTCTCTAGCCCTCTGGGAGCATGGACCCAGGGTCATTGAGGGTTGCAGAAGGTAGAATGTCTGGCTTCTGTAATTGCTTCCCCGCTGAACATGGGCATTGACTGGTCGGTCCATACTCCCAGTCTGCCTCTCTCTTTCCCTAGTAAGGTGTGTCTCTGGGGAAGCTGAGCTCCAGGACACATTGGTGGGGTCTTCAATTCAGGGAAGCCTGGCCAGCATCCTGGTGGCATCTGGAACCTGGTGATTGAAAAGAGAGTTAGCATACGAAGCCAAACAAATTGTTGAGCAATCATGGATCCCAAGCTTGGAATAGTGGAGAGGAAGTGTTAGGGAGGTACTCACTGCAAACTCTAGTGTACTTCTGCTTTCAGGTATATATTTTGCAGTAGTTTATGGATATGTGTGAACATAAGCTCTCTCTCACAGAAACTGGTGTATATCTAGGTTATGGGACTTTGTTAGAAGGTGAACCACCTGAGATGAAATTAGAGTATACTATAAAAGGAAAGGTCTCACCCAAGTAATGAAGCTGAAGGGTTGTCATTCCACACGTGAAGTCTCTGGACACAGTCTGAGGTGAAGCATGTTGAGGTGGCAATCGTTGCGTTGGTTAGGTTGTGATCGGTGGATGCAATATTATTTGGTATGGATTGGGAGATGCATACGGGAAAGTGGGCCCTATCCAAGGGTTCCAGGACTGTGGGAAGTAGGGGCTCTATAGTGGAGATGTGAGGTTCCTGCTGTCTTAGGGTTCAAAAAGACAATCGATAGTTAATGTTATCATCACATTATTTGTTAATTGGGTTAACTTTGAAAAGTCCTTTTGTTATGGTTTGCTGTACAGTATCCAATATCTTGTATATAGCTGTGCTATTGGATGCTTCTAATCTACTTGGTCTAGGCTTTTGAGAGAGTCCGCATATCAAATACACAGCCTATATATTAAAAAGATTCAGTTAGTGTTTTGAGAAACTTTGAGACGTACAACTGATTTTCCCCCTCTCATATTAATTAACTACTGATTTATATGTCTACATTTTGCTAGGAGTGTACATAAACACCCTTCCCACCACCAAAAGACTGTGACCCATCCCTCCCACCCACTCCCACCCCCCACTGGCCCAGGAAGCTGCCCCTCACTACAGGGTTTTTACTTTGGTGTCCTATCAAAGTATTTATTTTTAAAGAAACTGTTTTTGTCACTGGTGCTTCACTACTTCAGGCCACTTTTTTCCAGATAGATAGATAGGTAACATAGCACTTAAGCTTTTTGCATGACAAAGCAAGAACGCTAGCCAAGTGAACTATCTTGCTAGCCCTCTATCTTCAAATTTAATCTATTTTTAGTGCTTCATTAGGATCTTAAGCATGCACAATACCACTGTTTCTGGACCAACTTATTTTTTCTTTTTTGTCAGAGCTTAACTTGCTGTGTTACCGCCTGACTCCCCTTTTTTGCTTCTTACCCACACTAGTCAGTTATGTTAAGGACTAGATGGGCTGAATGGAGAGGCTGATGATAGTACTCCTGACATTTGATTTGGGACTGGCAGACAAGATCAGGAAAGGACCTGTGGAGAAAGGGTAGAATTTGAAAAGGAACTGAGGAAAGGTACAAGTGTTTGGTAAGACCATAAACACTATCAAGAAGAGTCTTGTGAATTAATGACAGAGAATAGATTAGCTGATGGGAGACCTTGAATTACAGACTATCTCAAGTGGAAGTGTGCTTAGTTACAGGTTGGTGATAGTCTGATAGTCTCTCTTTTTTTCTCTATCCCTCTTTCCCTCCTCCCCTGTCTCTCATTTTTTACTTGTGACCTAATACTGTGTTTAAAGATTGTAAGATTATAGGGTATAGTTTTTTTTGCCAGAGCACTGGTCAGCCCTGGCTTATGGTGGTGTGGGGGATTGAACCTAGGACTTCAGAGCCTCAGGCATGAAAATCTTTTGCATAATAATTATGCTATCTCCCTATCCCTCTCTCTTTTCTTTTTTTCCTTCCTTTTGGAAAATATGTGCAAGAAATGTTACCTCAAAAGC